>NC_142874.1:95222605-95525635 GCF_051225735.1 Oryctolagus cuniculus
CATAACTATTGCCTTTCAGAATACGCATTAGCAGGAAACCTGAGCCAGGAACTGTAGTCAAGAATTGAAGCAAGTACTCTAGTGCGGGAGGTGGATATTTAACTGCTCTTGAAGCAAATATTAACAAAATGGACTGATGAACAGACAGAAGAATCATATGAACCAGAAATCCCATTTCTAGGTATATATTCAAAGGGAATGAAATCAGTTTCTCAAAGAGATATCTGCATTTCAATTTCATGGTAACATTATTCACAAGTCAAGATATGGAATAAATTTAAATGTCTAAAATGTGTAAAGAAAGGTAACACCTATGCATGAGCACAATGGACTATTATTCAGCCTTCAATAAAAGGGAAATCTTGTCAATTGCAGCAATGTGGATAAACTTGGAGAACTTAACGCTACCCAAAACAAGCACAGAAAGACAAGAACTACATAGTCTTACTTATAAGTCTAAAAAAACCTCATAGAGACAGGGAGTAGAACGGTGGCTGGAATCTGGGGCTAATGGGTAGATGTTGGTCAAAAAGTACTGTTTTTAATTGTATAGGATGAATGGCTTCTGAAAATGGAATATTCAGCATGGTGACTATGCTTTTAAAACTGTTATGAACTTGAAATGTGCTGAGAGAGATGGTAAATGTTCTCAGCACACTCATAAAAAGGTAACTGTGAGGTGATGGATATGTTAATTAACTGGGTTGTGGCAATAGTTTCACAGTGTATAACAAAATATCACACTATATACCTTAAATATATATCATTAAGTTTTTAAAAATTCATCTATTTAAGAAACAAAAGGGGGGTGGAGAAACTCCCATCCCCTGTTCACTCCCCAAATACCTGCAACAACCAGGACTGTGCCAAGGCCAAAGACAGGAGCCCGTTACACAATCCATGTCTCCCATGTAGGTGGCAAGAACGCAATTACTGGAACCGTCACCACTGCCTTCCAACGTGTGAATTATCAGGAAGCTGGAGTTAGGAGCTACAGCTGGGAATCAAACCCAAGTAGTCCAATTTGGAATGCAGGTATCTTAACTGCTAGGTTGAATGCCTACTCCCTATAATTTTTAATTTATCAATTACACCTTAATAAAACTGAGGGGTGAAATCATACGCAAAATAATGAAATGCCTAAAACTAGTTGCAGAACAGTTTATAAGGTGTGACTTCAACTTGGTTATAAAAAGGAAATACTTTTTAATATGCATTCAACATGTCTGAACTAAGACAGTGGCTGGCATAAGGAAGAGCAAGGTGGGTCATGAGAGATGTGGGGTGCAGGAACTGTTGGCTTCTCAGAGGTTTTCAAGACCTGGTCTGCTTTCCCAAGTGGAATTTTCCAGGTGACAAGATGCTGTTTAGAAGTCTTGTGACTTGTCTGTAATTTAAGAAGCTCTTTATTTGTTTACTAAAGGTTATACTTTAATTACAGGTCACAGAAACAAACTCCTGATAAAAGAAATCATTACTCTTTCATGAAACTGTGTAATACACCAGGGACCTACATTCAGTTTTCAGAAGGGCTATACCTTCCATCAAAGAATGTAGCACATTTTTTATGCTTTGGGTGTATTTACCTTCTTATGTTGATGCCCACCTACCTAGTTGGCAAGTTTCTGTTGATCCTTGGCGCTGTGAGTTTTGCTGTAAACAGTTACAACTATCTCTGGGCAAAGTTGGCTCTGTAGACTGTGCATCCTGTCACTACCCAAGAAAAACACGGTAAGTCCTTCCATGAGTGCTCACAATTGAAAGCAGAATCAGCTCATGGTTGTCATGCTGGGCTTGCCAAGCAGCACTGGCTGGCACTACACACGTACTGACCAGTGGAAGAGGCTCCAGGTCACACTACTCACTCCACACCCCCGACTATCTTTCTTCTTCTTGTCCAACTTTTTTTTTTCCATGATCATACTGCCATCTCTGCTGAAATTTAAGAAAGACTTAAAATCAGGGACACCTGTTGTAGTTGGAAACGACTGTGTTGTCTGTATTATAGTGGCCATTGAGCCTGACAGCTGCACACACGAAGGGCAGTCTGGGTTCACTTCAATAGAAGCGTCTTCATGTTTGGACAGAAAATGCCAGCGGTACCTTGGATCCTGGGTTGTTGCTGTGGATGTATTTGTTTTTGCAGAAAGAATTATTTCTTGTTTGTTTAGATACACACACAAATGCACATGATAGGACTAGCAGTGGATTGACAAAGTTCAAGTGGGGAAATAAGAAGTATATATACTTAATTATTTTGCTTATCCTAAAATATAGAAGTCTACTTATTTCCCAATGTCTAGTAGAGGGTCAAAGCTTCATCTGAGTGGGAAACACCCTGGAGTTCTAGGGTTTCCTTTTTTTTGTGCAAATGGCACTTCTAGCACATCAAGGACAATTTCCAGGTCAGATTTTGTAAAGTGGCGTTAGAATGCTCAGCGGCCAGCACCGCAGCTCACTAGGCTGATCCTCTGCCTGCAGCGCCGGTTCTCCGGGTTCTAGTCCCGGTTGGGGCGCCGGATTCTGTCCCAGTTGCCCCTCTTCCAGTCCAGCTCTCTGCTGTAGCCCGGGAAGGCAGTGGAGGATGGCCCAGGTGCTTGGGCCCTGCACCCCATGGGAGACCAGGAGGAAGCACCTGGCTTCTGGCTTCAGATCGGCGCAGTGTGCTGGCCATAGCAACCATTTGGGGGATGAACAATGGAAGGAAGACTTTTCTCTCTCTCTCTCTCTCACTGTCCACTCTGCCCGTCAAAAAACAAACAAACAAACAAACAAATGTAATAAAAGTAACAAGGGGCAGGTACTGTGGCTCAGGAGGTTAAACCACCACTTGGGATGCCCTCATCGCAAATAAGTGTGTGGCTTGAGTTCTAGCTACTCCATGCTTCTGATTCAGCTTTCTGCTAGTGTACCTGGGAGGCAGTGGATGATAGTCCAAGTACTTGGGTTCCTGCAAGCCACAAGAGAGACCTAGATAGAGTTCCTGGATCCTGGCTTTGACCTGGCTATTTTGGGCATTTGGGGAAAAACCCTCAGGTCTCCTTCTCTCTGTCTCTCCCTCTGTCTCTGTCACTCTGCCTTTCAAATAAATGATCTCTTTTTAAAAAGTACAATGGCATTAAACTTGGGGACAAAGTGCAACTGATCCTTTGACAGTAAATGTGCTAGCTGGCGGGAGCAGGGGACAGGCATCTGTGAGGGCAGCCCACAGTGGCACCCAGCCAGCCCTTGAGTGCATCTGTCAATATGTCTTCACTTACCTATGGGGGAAGGTGAGGTATACGTTGGTTTGTGATATGTCTGCTGTTTATTAATCTCTTCTGGGGATTTGCAATGCATTTAAAGAAATGCAACTCTTTCTTAAGGGGAACAGGAAATCTACAAGTGAGGAGGTATTTCAGGGACATTGTATTCATCCCCTCCATGTCCCCAAGATGGCCCTGGGACAGAATCTGGTAGTCCCAGGGTTATAGGAATAAAGCTCAGTATGACAACTGTGGCAGATCGCAGTTCCTTCACATTAAAATGATAAAATGTGATCCACAGATTTTATGTCCAGGCTTCAGTTTTTCTGGTTCCTTAGTTTATACTATTTTCTGCTCCATTTTCCATCTTTTACTTACTAGGTGAGTGGCAGCTGTCTCACAAGATCTCTTTGCCATCTGATAATCTTTGGCCATTCAGAGGCGCTTCCAAATGCCCGTCTCCTTGGCATCAGTCCTGGCACTTGGTTTCCAGGTTGGGAAGGAACACCGCAGTATGGCTGAGCAAGGCTCTCACTCCCTGTGGTTCGCTGTACTTGTCACTAGTGACTAACCCCTGGGAATCAAGTGGGCGAGCAGCCAGGCATGACTTCTTTTTTGACCTTTCTGCAAGACTGTTACTTTCCAGTAGTTTATAGCCCTAAGAAGTCCTTTCATTGGTAAATTTATAGTCTCTGGTTTTGTCTTTAAATTGCTCCCATGAGAGGTAATATCCGAGCTGGGCTGGATCAGGAAAAGGATGGCGGGATGAAAGGGCATTCCAGGCTGAGGGAGCATCAGACATGAAGGCGTTGACTTGAGCAAGCACAGGCACAGTGCTGTAGGAGAAAAACATGGGCATAGACGCTGGGATCACTAAAGGTCTCATAGCCAAGCTAAGGAGTTGGGTGTTGTCTCAAAGGCAATGAAAAATTATTAACAGATTGAAAGCTAGGAAACGATATGAACAGATTGTAACTTATATCATCCTGTTGGCACCTCCAAATAGGCTAGGATGGGAGAGGCGCCTGAAGGCATGGAGACAAGATAAGAAGCTGTTAGAGTAAATCAGAGGAAAGATGGTAGAGACCTGAACTAAGGCAGTGATAGTTTGGAAAGAGAGAAAATGGATTCCTAGGCATTAAGCATGCCTGCATTCAGAACACTTACTAATGCTAGTTGATTGCATAGTTGAATTAAAGTGGCCAAAATCATGTTGAGATCATGAAAGAGAATGTAGATGTCCCATATGATCAAATTCCTGGGACTATTTCAGAACTTTTAGTCTTTTCACTAGAGCTGCCGTACATGACCAGGTAGGCTGTGACCTGCACAGCTCCAAGAGATGCTGTGAATATAGGCCAGAAGGCGTTTGAAGCCCTTTGAGCTATGCAATGCTAGAACCCTTCTCGCTGTGACTGGACAAATACATGTTCCCGGGGCAATCTACATGGCTTCCTGAGAAATGTTAGGTGAGATGCACGGAAGTTCTTGGATCTTAAGTGGGCGGAAGAAGTTCTTGCTCCACACCAAGGCTGAGCAAGTAGGAGAGGAGTACAGAAGGCAGCTGGCTCTCAGGGAACTAGGGAAAGACCTGCCGGTTGGTCAAGGGAAGCCCTTGGCATCACAGCAGGTGGCAAAAACTTCCATCAATGTGGTGCTTCGTGGCAAGGCCAGAACCCAGCCCCATCAAGGTGGCCTTGGTGCCCAGTTCAGGGGTCCAAGACATGGACCACAGAGGAACTTAGGAGAGTTTCCATCAAGGCAACCCCTCACTGGCATTACCTACACACTATGAGTCATTTTCCTTCCACTTCCTGTGTGACAAAGGCAATAAAGGGGATAAATCTTCCAGAAGCGGGCCAGTTGTTCACGATTCATAGTATTTCCAAAATATATGAAGTAAACGAATGTCTGTCATTGTTCCTCACTTTACATGCAGTAGATCCATTTCTAGTTCTTAGAAGTTATGGATATATACAAACTAATTTTCAAAAAACATTTAAATTTGTTTATATTAGAGAGAGAGAGAGGGTGACAGATGGACAGAAAGAGAGAGACAGCTCCTATCTGCTGGTCACTCCCCGAACACCTGCAGTGACTGGGGCAGAACCAGGCTGAAGCTGGGAGCTAGAAGCTGGGAACTCAATCCGGGTCCCTGATGTGGGTGACAGGGATCTGACTGCTTGAGCCACCACCTGCTGTCTCCAAGAGTGAATACCAGCAGAGGCTGGAATGGAGAGCAGAGTCAGGACACAAAGCCAGGTACTCTGACGGGGATGTGAGATCCAACATGGTAGCTTACCCACTAGGCCAAATGTCTGCCCTCAAATTTTGTCTCTTAAAATAGTTCTCACCATTATGACATGATGCTAGAGTTCAGATGGTGGAAGATTTTAACACAAAGTGGAAGTCTCTAAGAAAAGACAATTGCTGTGTAAACTACAATTTCACTACCAAGCACAGAGATGTTTCTGGCACGTTGTAGATGCTTGAAGAAAATTTGCAAAAATCCCAAAATGAATAGGTTTTTATAACCAAAATTCTGCACAAATTATCTCCTTTGGTCCTAACAACTTTGCAAAGTAAGTGTGGTTATTTTTGTTTTATAAAAAAGAAAATAAGTAAAAGTGCTCAAGTGCTCAGGATCACAGAGCTAACAAATGGTGTGACTGGGACATAGTTGCGATCCGTTGATTCTTCCCATTACTTGACAGTTGTTTTTTAAAAGCTTCATTCTGGGGGCCAGCACTGTAGCGTAGTGGGTTAAGCTTCTGCTTGCAGTGCTGGCACCCAAATAGGTGCCAAGTCATGTCCAGCTGCTCCACTTCCGAACCAGCTCCCTGCTGGTGGCCTGAGGAAAAAGCGGAGGATGGCCCAGGTGATTGGGCTCCTGCACCCACGTTGCAGACCCAGAGGAAGTTCCTGGCTTCTGGCTTCAGATCAGTGCAGCTCTGGCTGTTGCTGCCATTTGGGGAGTGAACCAGTGGATGGAAGATTCTCTCTCTCTCTCTCTTTCTCTATAGCTCTTTCAAATAAATAATTAAATTTTTTTTTTTTTACAAAAAGCTCCATTCTACATAATCCTGATTGAAAGGAACCTATCAAGGAATTCCTTTAGAATAAAGAAGACTATGCCCTAATTTATATTTTGTAAGTTAAAGAAAAACTGGTGTGGGGGATTTTCCTAGAGTGGTATCCTCATCTTTTAAATGCTTGGAACCCTGCTTCCACTCGTTTTGAAGATGGAGTAATTGAGCACGTAAAGAATGTACAAAAACCTGGAAACCACTAAAAGAAAAAGAAAAATAGCAAACACTAAAACCCTCCAAAAATGTAAACCTCCTTGCCTTTCCTTGTTATCACCTCTCTCACATTGAGCTAGCATTATATTGTACCCATTTCTTTTTGCCATCTGCTTCCAGGCTTAAAGTTATTACTGAAATTTGTTGGGCTGACATGATAAACTAATGAACTAGAAATCAACTAAAGAGGAACAAATAATAAAACAAACAAACAAACAAAAACAGATATTGAAAATGTTGGGTGAAGGGGGTCATGATTCACTGGAGGTTTCAGTTTTCTTCAATTCAAAAACTAAAGCAGGAGACCCCACCAGAGAGGGAAAGCTGGTTTCGGGGTCACCTCCATGATAGACCACTAACGGTAGACTCTGTCCACTGGTGGATGCTGAGGTTTCCGTGTCTCTCCTCGTTGCATGGGGACCTCTTGGTTTAAGGCAGCTCCAACCATCACATCCTTCCTCGGCCCTCTCCGTGTCTTTCCCTGGAGATCATGTTCTTTGGTTCCTGTCCTAAGCTGTTGCTGAGCAGTGCACACTTGTGCTTTCTCTCTGAGCTCGAGGATCAGGTGCTGGCTATGAAACAGAGAGATCCAGTTTCCATCAAGATCAAAGGTAAGTGAGCATAAACTAATATTAAGGACAGCACCTTCACCACCACGGCTCTTTCAGACAATAAACAGGACACATCTTTACAATTGCATGTGCAGACTACTCAAAGGAATTTGCGTAAAGCAATGTGCTGCCTTTTTGTAGACTCAGTTCTTGTTTGGTAAAAATGTTGTATCACGGACACAGGTCAGTGGATCTCAGCAGCCTGGCCTCAGATGGCAGATACTAAGAACAGCAAAACCTCAGTTTGTCTTTGGCTAAACTTCATTCATTAAATCATCCCAGAGTCCAGGGACTTTTTATTCAAGTTAACTCATCTAAAAAACTGATTAAATATCAAATTTTAAACAACAAAAAATTAATTTGCTCATTGTTTTAGTCATTAAAAGAAGATCCCAAAAGATAAATATACCTGCACACAAGCATGAAGTTTTGGTGGAGGTGGCAATGTACTCTGCAGCAAGCAAGTGGCAGTGTCACAATGGTGTTTACTGAAGGTGCTATATTTAGAAAAGGCAAGGCTAATGGAGCCTGGCTTTCCGAGCCCTTTGATCCTCCCTTTCATTGCTGTGGGGGTGGGGAGTGTGTGGGGGGTAGGGTTTGGGCTAGCCAAGTGGGGAGGAATCACCACCAGGCTTGAATCTCTGAATGCAGCCTTGCCACTTCAGGAAGGTTTGCATAAAAGGGATTGATTTTCATTCGATTCTGCAAATGGACTCCCTGAGCTAGCAGAAAAGAAGGGAATCAGAAGGGGAGAACATTCTTAGGCAGTGCTGGCAAGCTTCCAAATGCTTCAAGCCGACAGTGCAATTGGCTTAATCTGCTTCTTGAGGACTGAAGACTGAAATTTCAAGGCCAGAGACTCAGGAGCTAATAAGTGTTTGCCTGAAGTTCTGAATCTGCTCCTGGTAAAAACACAAAAGCAAAAAACAAGCTTTAACTCCTCTGCATTTAAAGTTGCAGAAATGGTGATCCTTTACCTTAACCTAAAACTTTTTTTACAATTTTACAGATGAATGATTTCTCTAAGACATTTCTCTCACATCTGCCATATGATTAAACTAAAACTGTTTAAGGCAAAAGATTCCTCTTTGAAATAAAATTAGCGTGCTTCACCTAAAATATTTGTTATTTGCTGATCATTTCCATGCACAAGCATTAATCTCAGTTTCATTTCAAAGATAAGACCAATAAGACCAGGTGCATTATGGTCTAGCAGGGAAACACAAATTCAAGACTGCAAATATGAGTGTATTTTAATTTCCATACAGTGTGATGAGCATTAAACCAAAGATAAGGGCAAGATGCTGTGGAAACCAAAAGAGGTAGTAATAAATTTGTCCTAGGACAGAGTAGAAGTTGGGTAAGGTTTCACGTGGATATTAGCATCTAAGCTGGGCTTTAAAGGGGTGCCATCCAGCAAGATTTAGGAGTCAGATCAGGACTGGGTGAGAAGATATCAAACAGCACTTGCTACCAGTGAGGCCAGCACTGTTCAGAAAAGGTGGCTGGGCCAGACACAGGGGAGCTCAGAGCCTACCACCCACTGCTCCTTGCTGTTCTCATCTGAACTGGATGGCTGCAAACTAAGTCTTCTTGTTTCACCCCAACCCTTCTATAGGAGTCTTCACAGAGCCTTAAGCCTTATTCCTTTAATGTAGAAATCATTTATTTCTTTAACACAAACTTACAGAGTGCTTACTGCATGTTAGGCACTCTGCTAAACATGAGGGATACATGAGTAAACAAAACAAAAACCTCTGCCTTCACTGAGCCCATTCTCTCACAGCAAGAGACAGCCACATAGAGCAAACCGTAATAGATAAATACAAACACCTAAATTTGGAGTCTTCAAAAGTAGTACTATTTTAAAAACGGAGCCATGAAAAGGGATCAAGAAGAATGGAGCTGGGACAGGTTGACATGGTAAGTAGCGTGGTCAGGATAGGCCTCCTGGGACAACTGATAGTAAGGTCTATGTGGACTTAGCCTTGTGGGCGGTTAGGGAAGAGTGTTATAGACACAGGGAATAGCCCATGCAGACAGCAAGAGAGTTGCAACAACAGCAAGGAGCAGAGAGCAAGGCGCAGAAGGATAAAGTCAGAGAAGTAACAGGGTCATCTCGTGAAGGGTGAGGGTTTTATAAGGGATCCGGCTTTTCCTTGAGCCAAAGAATGACATGCTCTGACTTACCTTTTTTTTTGTAAATCAAATTCTTTTTAATAATATATAGGTTTTACTTATATAATCATAAAATAAGCAATTAAAATATTATGAAAGAAATCTTACTTTACATGGGTACAGAAGAACAATAAAATGTATTTATTAATTATGAAATTAATGTAGTGAATGTCAGGTAAAAAAAGTGTATCTACAATCATGATTAGTTGCAAAGTACATATTTTTAAATTATTTATTCACTAGAATTGGGGTGTTATCCCCAAATCAATACACTTGACACTTTCTAGCCCACTGACAGACATTTTCTCGTAGCAGTGAGAATTTTGAGTTACTCAGTGTGCAGATTTTCAGCCTAGGTTGAACAAGGTGATGTTCTACCTTCTTAGTACAACTCATTACCTCTTTGTGGTCTTCCTGATTCCACAGTTGTAATACTTCTGTGTTTTTTGTGAATGGCTTTGCTGTTTCAAATGCCCCCACCTATGTTGCTGAAATGCTATCAAATATTCCTCAGTGCAAGAAGGCTGTTGTATGTCTTATGGAAAAAGGATGCATTATAGATAACTTTTGTTTAGGGATGAGCAATAATGCTATTGCTATAAAATTTGATGTTAATGATGAACAATATATCTTAAATAAGGTGTCTGACTTACCTTTTAAAAAGCAACATCCTGGCTCCTGTTAGAACTCTGGGCCTGACACCCCAGGCCTGATGAAACTCCAAGCAGATAGTTAGTCTAAAGGCTGGTGGGAAGTTTATCGCTCTGGAGCGCCCCACCTGGGGACATGGCAAACTGCTCAGATAGCGCGCTGGGAACCTCACCAAGGAGCCTTTCTCCATGTCTCCCACCCACCGTCTCCAGCCGTGTTGTGCTCTGCACCTCCCCCAGTGAGCCACTTGAGAAGGGCCCCTGCCTGCTGCTCAGATGGAGTGAAGCTTGGCTTCAAACCCCTGCTCCGTGTCCGGGCAGGCTCAACCCCACTCTCTCTATCCACCCCTCAATTGGTTCCCCCTAAAATAAACTCTTCTTTACTGTAACTAGCCACTACCCCTCCTTCTTCAAGCTCTAAAATCCTAAAACCCAACTCCCTTCTGGTTTGGATAGCACCTTCCCTCGATCCTCTAATAATGACTCTGTCCTTTGTTTTGGACCCTGTGTATTTAATCTGCTTGTTAGATCCGATGCCTTCAGACTTGGAGCAATGAGATTCTAGATGGCCATGCAGGTGAAACCTCAAATGGACAGTTTCTGTGAGCTGTCACTGCAGCCCCTTTGAGAGGCCACCTTCTGCTGGAACCTCTCTTGACTGCGGGTCCCTACTTCGTCCCTATACAGCTTGAAGAATCCGGAGAGGTCCCGGCCCTAACACCTGACAGCAGCCAGGATTTCCATAAGCAGAGGGAGGAAGTGAGGGAGCTGGGGACGAGACGCGAAACAGACTAACCGCATCCCACAGCTCCTTGCCCGCACCAACACACAAAACACACGAGCGTTCTTTCTTTGTGGCAGCCAGGCATACATCTGTCTTCCCACAAATTGGACAGGGATTTGTATGCTTTCCTGTTTCCCCCTTGATCCTCCTCATTCTGGCTATCTTTTTCACCATGGGCAATGTTTCTATTAACTTATTTATTTATTTATTTATTTGACAGGCAGAGTGGACAGTGAGAGAGAGAGACAGAGAGAAAGGTCTTCCTTTGCTGTTGGTTCACCCTCCAATGGCCGCCGCGGCCGGTGTGCTGCGGCCGGTGCACCACGCTGATCCGAAGGCAGGAGCCAGGTGCTTCTCCTGGTCTCCCATGGGGTGCAGGGCCCAAGTGCTTGGGCCATCCTCCACTGCACTTCCCTGGCCACAGCAGAGAGCTGGCCTGGAAGAGGGGCAACCGGAACAGAATCCGGCGCCCCGACCGGGACTAGAACCCGGTGTGCTGGTGCCGCAAGGCGGAGGATTAGCCTAGTGAGCCGCGGCACCAGCTTCTATTAACTTATTTTGTCCCCATAATCATAGTGCTTCTATTCCTACCATGTATGATTAACATACTTCAAAAGTTCATACAGGAACAGGTGACTGCTATATCCTGAGCCATCGCACAGGAAAATCACAAGACTGCTCTTCAGTCAATCTGATCTAGAGTATAGATACATCACCCCAAACCAACACCCTATACCAGCAGGAAGTAGCCAGAAAGAAGCCAGTGTCCTGTCTCCCTATCTATGCTCAGTCAGGATTGATGAAGCAAGGGCATAGGCCTCAGAGCCACGTTAGCTCTTTGCCTGAGGGCAGATCAGGGCCCCCTGGGGACTCTCTAGCCCACTTCGTTCTTAAGCTGGCTGAGTCCCACACCCTGTGTTCTTCTCCACCCCATCATCTGCATTAAGAAAGGCCTACCAAGTTTGAAAAGCCCAAGACAAGCTAGCTCGGTTCCGCTCCCCCATCCACCCATGACCCTTACCTGGTTTATGCTATATAAACCCAGCCCATCACTAAACTCTTACTCTCTGCCAGGTGCTCGCTCTGTGTGAATGGTGGCAGTTAGCCACCTCTTTGAACTGACTTTCCCTTGAATAAATCCATTTTGGCTGTGAGTTCCTATCCTGTCTTCTCTCTGTTCTGCCCCCTCTTTCCTTACAGCTCCTATATTGGGAGTAGGCTATTGAGGACAAGGTTGAAATAGGGAGAATGCTTGGGAGTCATCAGCAATCCAGTAGAAGGAAGAAGGTAGGCAAAGAGCAGGACATAAGCAGAGAAAGTGGCATGACGTGGAAGGGTTTGGGAGGTACTGTCAAGACAGAGCAGCCAGGATTTGCTGATGGATTGGCTATGAGGCCAGAATGAGGAGGGCTCAGTGAGGACACTGTTTTAACCTGAGCTTCTAGAAGAATGGAGCTGCCATCTCCTGAAAAGGGAATGGTGACGGGCGAGATAGGACTAAGGATAAGATGAGATGTTATATCTGGGACATATTACGGTTAGATGCCCCAGTAGAGGCGTGAATCTGAGTTCATGAGAGAGGTTATGATGGAGAGATTCATCTGGAAATCATTCGTGTATAAATTGAGCTGAGGGTCATGATACTGAGTGAGATCAGAAAGTGAGTATATAGAAGTGAAGAAGAGAATAAGGCCACCCACAGAGGGAAAAGGAAATAGCCACAAAAGACGAGAGGGAGCAGCTAACGAGGTAGGAGGAACGC
Organism: Oryctolagus cuniculus; assembly: GCF_051225735.1. Classification (NCBI taxonomy): domain Eukaryota; kingdom Metazoa; phylum Chordata; class Mammalia; order Lagomorpha; family Leporidae; genus Oryctolagus; species Oryctolagus cuniculus. Next base: position 95,235,138 of record NC_142874.1, read on the forward strand.
CCAGGCAATGTAGTTTCCTGGAAGCCAAATGAAGAACATCATCGTTAAGGAAGAAGAACGGCCAGCTACATCAAATGCTACTGAAAAAAATAGAAAACTGACCTTTGCCATTTGACTATGTGCAGCTTATTCTAAAATCTGAGGGCTCCTTGATATTCTCACAAGAGCAATTTTGGTGATGTGGTGAGGATAAAGTTTGTTATAATAAATCACATGCAATCTCAGCTTTAGAACCATGCTCTCTGTCCTATTTCTGTGTCTGACCCACGTCTGATCCTCCTAGCCAGGAGGATCAACTACTCTCCTTGCTATTTTCTGTTTTCTCTCTTCCTATCAGTTTTGAACTTGGTTCTTGGCCACATTTCCATGGTTACAACTTGGGTTCCTGTAAATAATGACCATCCTAGCCACATTACCTTCAGGTGCCTCAAATTTCTCAAATACAAAGTTCTCTGTGGCCTTGACTTTATTAAACTTCAAGCTCTATGGCTAGTGGATTTGTTCTAGTCTTAGAGTCAAAAGGAGCTTACCATAGACAATTCTGCCAAAAAAAATCTTTGTGGTTCTCACTCTATCAAGTTCATTTCTTCCCTTCAACTTGGTCTGTTTTAATTTTTACTGAGGCGTGTTCACCAGCCTCTTTCTAGCACTTGGCCCTATCTTTCCATGAGATGGAGATCCTTCATGCCTTGAACTAGCCTAGTTTCTCTTGGTGGCCAGTAGCCGTGGGCACTGAATGGCAGTAAAGTAAGACACATCCATTCACAGCAATAGGACAAACATGTGGTATAGAAGTCTGTTCTGAGAGACACAAACGCTGCCCAGAGGTTGTAAAATCCAGTAGTTCCCCAGGGTTCACTCCCACTGCACATATAAGTATGCACATACATGAGGAGCTCACTTCAGCCATTTTATATGATTTAAATTTGATTGCATGAAGTAAAATGAATGGAAAGTACATTTAATGGCTTTTCCAAAAATGTAACTACCGCACCAAGTTAGCCAGGTGAATGAATAATTTTGTTGAGATAAGGAAGCAAACAGCAAAAACAGATAGGAATTTGAAAAGATCAGGGATCTGGCTGGGAAATAAAAAATTGACTTCCTTTCTAGATAACACAGTGGTGAGTGGTGCCCAATTCTGATTTCTTGCAACTGATTTGTCTAATCACAATCATTAGTGCTCATTAAGGTGTTTCCATAGAAACAATGTCTAAGGTGTACGAATGCTTCAAAATGTTCAAATGGACTTTTTTCAAACAGAACAAGAAGCAAGACTTCAAGATAGAAGTCTGACCCCAAACGGTACATCTAACCTTTAAAGTAGGAAGATTTTTGAATGCAAGTGCATTTGATTCAGGTAAATTCAAACATTATCTTGGGGGAGGGGGTGAGACTGTGGGACAAAACGTTATAAAATGCTCTTTTGCAATGTGTTCTTTATTATATCCTTAAAAAAAGGCCATTGACTTATATGTTGAACATAATCATGCACATTCACATAATATATAGGGTTTTAGCCTCAAAATCCTGAAGTCAGAACTTACAGGTAATGTAAAGAATTCCAAAGGGTAATTTTGACTTTACTTGCTTTTTACTTTAAACTGTGTCTTAGAAACCCGACTGGGGCTGGTTCTGTGGCGTAGTCAGTTAAGCTGTCGCCTGCAGTGCCAACATCCCCTATGGGAGGGTCTTGTTCTGGCTGCTTCACTTCCAATTCAGCTCCCTGTTAATGTGCCTGGAAAAGCAGCAGAGGATGACCCAAGTCCTTGGGCCCCTGCACCCACACACTTTCAGAGACCCAGAAGAAGCTCTTAGCTCCTGACTCCTGCCTGGCCCAGCCCTAGCTGTTGCAGTCATTTGGGGAGTGAACCAGTGAATGGAAGACCTCTGTGTCTCTCCCCTTCTGTAACTCTGTCTTTCAAATAAATAAAATATATCTTTAAAAAAAAAAAAAAAGACAGAAACCTGACTGGTAAGCAGCCTGTGACTCCATTGTGAGTTCAAATGTCCTTCAGTGAGTGAGAAGGCCCATTAGATGGATGTCTCCTGGTTCCCAGGTATGGATCCAAATCTGATTGTTAATAAAGTGGGGTTGGGGCTGGCGCTGTGGCGCAGTAGGTTAATCCTCCACCTGCAGCACCAGCATCCTATATGGGCGCCGGTTCTAGTCCCAGCTGCTCCTCTTCCCATCCAGCTCTCTGCTATGGCCTGGGAGAGCAGTAGAAGATGGCCCAAGTCCTTGCGCCTCTGCATCTGCATGGGAGACTGGAAGAAGCTCCTGGCTCCTGGCTTCGGATCAGCACAGCTCCAGCTGTGGCACTACGCCACTCCATTTGGGGAGTAAACCAATGGACAGAAGACCTCTCTCTTTGTCTCTCCCTCTCACTGTCTGAAACTCTACCTGTCAAATAAATAAATAAATAAAATTAAAAAAAATAAAGTGGGGTCTTCATCTGTCAAATCCTGGGGTTCACCAGGAACAGAAAGAAGGGAAGTTAGACTGGCTCTAAGCATTCCTGATTGGCCCGTTAGGTCTTTTCCAGAATTGTACAGAGGTTATTTGAGTCACACCAAGACGACTGGAAGACAACCCAGGTGAAAAGACATTTCAACTAGGAGAACATATTCCAAAGCCAAAGACTTTGTGAGCTATCATATTAAAAGTGTTGAGTTGAGAGCTGAGTTGAGTTAGAAATGGATTTTTTTTTTTTTTTTTTTTTTTTTTGCCCATGAGTTTGTTTTCCTAGCTGCTAAGGACATACAGAGAAAGCTAGAAAAATCCCCTGGGCCTATTTCTATTCTTGGAGACCGTGCACATGGTAAATCTACAGAACCAACTTGAGTCTTATGGAAGGGAGTATATATTTACAGGGATTAAAATAGTGGCACATTAAAGTCAGGCAGGTGCTTGACTGGGGAATGTGAAACCATCTTGTCCAGAGTCTCTGGAGGTTTTTATGTAAATGTTTTCAGCAAAATAAACTGTTACTAGGAAAACATGTTGTCATAAATATAAGAAGGGTCTGCAGGCCTGAAATGTATCTGGCTGCCTTCTCCTTCCTTTGTAATCCCACTAAGCCGAGATGCTCGGCAGGCGAAGGCAGCTCTCCTTGCAGCCTTCAGCCCCGCGGCTGTGGGCACAAGATGGTAAGTGTCCTGAACTTCCAGTAAACAGTTTTTCTCCACTAATGACTCGTGACCTTTTAAAGACTGTGTATTCAGCAAACTGTTTTGACCCGGGAGGCCCTTACATGATATACAGGTTGATCTACAGACAGCAAAGAAGTCTGTTGGAGGGAGGGAGTGGTTTCACAAAGCATCACCCGCGGAGCCCGGTTCTGAACCTGCCATTGCAGCTGTGGAGTTGAGTTAGAAACAAAAGCCATTACTGTAAGATTATGAACCCTGAATTTGTATTATTTCGTAAAAGCATATTTAGAATTTTATCTTTGCTTTATGTTAAAAAGGCTCCACCAAGTAAATTTATAAGGTGAACAAGATAATTATTGAAGTTTTTGCTTACTTTTGAATCTGTTTTTAAGGACTTTGGATGCAATTATTTATAAACAACACATTAAATAAAACCCTAAGTTCATAATGCTTTGCTGCATTCATTGTACATCACTCTTAGCTATCTAGTTGAGGATTTTCCCTGAATCATTTTACTAGCTTCTCTTCACTTAGCCAAGAGACACTTAGCATTTGCAGTGTCCTTACCATTCAGTCATTCAAGAGTTCACAAAGATTTATTTTGTCCCAGTTATGTGCTGGGCCCTTCTTTAGGCCTTGGGACAATATTAGTGAACAAAAGAGCTAAACATTTTATTTTATTCATTTATTTGAAAGACAGAGATACAGAGATACACCCCCTAGTTCATTCCCCAAATGGCTGCAATGGCTGGCTCTCTGCCAGATTGAAGCCAGGAGTTTTATTCTTTTTCTTTTTCTCTTTTTTTTTTTTTTTCTCCCACACAGGTGCAGGGGCCCAAGGACTTGGGCCATCTTCTACTGCTTTCCCAGGCCATAGCAAGAGCTGGATCAGAAGTGGAGCAGCCGGGACTCCAGCTGCCTGTATGGGATGCAGGCGGCAGCTTTACCCACTACGCCACAGCACCAGCCCCCGAGCCCCACTTTAGATACAGGGAGAATTCCACAAGGAAATGATGATTACACCCCAGCAAGAAGGATAAGAAGGAGTTGGATATCATAGCCTGCAGAAGTGGGGAAAGTTTCCAGGCAGACTGATGGCCCAAGGTTTGGAAGAGTCTGCCGCTGGAGAAACCTAGAGGAAGCTCTTGGGAGGAGCCCTGGGCTACAGGGGGAACCAGATGGCAGTGAGATGTATGGACTTCACCCTACGGGAAGTGGCAAGGGAGTGGCAGCACTGATTCTGTTTGTAAACAATCATTTTGGCTGCTGGAGGATGGATGGCAGAGGCAGGAGAGAAGCTTTGAGGCCGTTGAGGATGCTGAGAGCCCACGGCGGTCTGGAGAGGGAGGTTAGGAAGGACGTGGGGTGTCATTCTGGAGGCTGATTTGAGAGCACTTATTAGAGAGTGGGACAGGGATGGGAAGAGTGAAGGGAAGGAACCAGGTTGAAACTGGTAGAAATGCCACATACTAAACAGGAAAGGTTCAGGTAGACATGAGATTGGCTTGGGCGAGGGGCAGGGCGATGTGAACAGGTACAAGTTCCCTTTAGACGTGCTGCTCCTGTGATGCTGATTGGGCATCCACACAGAAGTGTCCTGTAGCCTAGACACCGAGTCTAGACTGAGGGACTCTGTAAGCTGAGGCCTCAAGTTGGTAGCCATCAGTAAGTGAATACAGACGAAAAGGGGTCAATTAGTCGACAACTCTTTACCGCACACTCACTGTGTCTCAGGCATACTGCCCAGTCACTGTGGACAAATAAAAGTGCATAAGAAGAGATCTTTATCCTCAAAAACTTGCACTCTGGGTGAGGAGAAAGACACATAAAATGAAAGTAGACATCAAAAGAGGGCACAATGTATTAGTTCTGTGAGTAACTACCAAGGGTGTTGAGATTGAGAAACAATCTATGGTGGTTATGGTAGCCTGGGGACCTACGTGGGGGACTGGGCCAGGATTCAGGGGGATCGTGAAGCTTCCCAAATGGGATGGTTTGCACATCTGTGTGTACTTTTTTTCCTAAGAGATTTATTATAGTCTCAGTGGTTTTTGTGAATCAAAAAAGATTAGATGTATTGTCATGGGAGACAAATTTATTCGCACAGGTAAGGATTGTTTAAATAGTAGAAGATACAGAGAAAGATGGGGGATATTTCAACAAATGGGGAAAGGGAGCAAAGAAACTCTAAAATAGAAAATTGAAGGCATCTGTTTGGGATAATTTCAGATTTTGTTATTGGGGTAGGAGATTCATATGAAAAAGTGAAGAAACTGAGACTGGAGAAAGGTGGGGACTGACATGAAATGGGGGATTTATTCATCCATTTTTTGTTACTATAGAAAAATTCCTAAGGAAGGTTAGCTCCACGAGAAAACAGATTAATTTTTGGCTTATAGTTTTGTAGATTCAAGGGCAACTCTGTTTGCCCTTGTATGTGGCATTTCTACTAACAGTTTCAACCTGGTTCCTTCCCTTCACTCTTCCCATCCCTGTCTCACTCTCTAATAAGTGCTCTCAAATCAACCTCCAGAATAATGCCCCACGTCCTTCCTAACCTCCCTCTCCAGACTGCCGTGGGCTAAGTAAGCTCTCAGCATCCTCAACTTTGTCAACTCTGCTTTGGTGAGAACCACTCTGTGGATGGTGGCACTGGGTTGCAAGAGGAGGAACTCAACATTGCTAAACAAGAAGCCACAGCAAGACTGGGATCCCACAATCCCTGTAAGGGTAAGGGCCTCCCACCAGATCCTGTCTCTGAAACGAACCACCTCTCAAGATCCCCACACTGAGGACTAACCTCCCAATACATGCACTTTGGGGAGCACATTAAACCATACCCAAACCATAACAGGTGGTTAACTGGAAACTAAGCACATTGAACTTTCTCCTACAGACCACGGGAAATCACTGAATCCAATTCAACTAGAAGAAAAACGAGCGTGTGATAAATAGACTTCACTTGATCTTAGCCAAAAAGCCAAGAAGCGATGTGATAAATATATTTCAATGTGAGACATGCTGGTGGGGGCTTGGAGATACACACGTTGGGAGGGGGTGGCTTAAATTTCCACACAGAATAGGTGTTCTGTGTAGCAGTTAAGCCGCTGATTGGAACCCCTGCATCCCATACCTATGTGCCTGGGTTTAAACCAGAACTCTACTTCTGATTGCAGCTTCCTCCTGATGCACACCCTGGGAGGCAGCAGGTGATGGCTTAAGTACTTGTGTTTTTGCCACCCATGTGGGAGGCCTGGATTGAGTTCCTGCTTTCTGGCTTTGTCCTTAATGAGTGCCCATTGTGGATGTTTGTGGAATGAACTAGAAAATGGGAGCTTTTTCCTCTGCTTTGCTCTCTGCTTCTGTGTTTCTCTCTTCCTCTCTGTCTCTCCCCCTCTAAAATAAACGAATAGTTTTAAAAGCTCCACACAGCATAACAATGCTAGTTAGCAACAATTAGCAATTGTTTTGTGCTTGCTATGGGCTAAGCCCTGTGCCAAGTGCTGTGAGTGGATTGTCTAATATAATCCTCATACCTTGACTGAGTGTACCCTATGGGGATGCAGGGAATTTGAATTACATGTTCCCAGTTGTGTGGCTGGGAATGATGGAGCCAGTGTTCAGGCTCAGGCAGTGTGACACTGTCCACGCTCTGAAAGGTGGCTGTCACCTGGCTTCTCCTCTAGGGATATTGATGCTCATGGAGACAAAATGCAGCTTAACAAGGGATATGAACAGTGACATATATCAACTGGATTTCAAGATTTAAATATCAATATATATGTGACAATAGGCATGGTTGTAAAAATCACATTTTTTAATGAGCTTATTATATAGCACTTACACAGAAAAGTTCAAGATCATGAACATACAGCTGGAAGTACTTTCCCAAAATAAAAACAGCCATGTAATTGACATTGTCACCAAAATAAACCACTCTCTGGGCTTTAAATGCCACTGATGAGTTTGTACTGGTTTGGAATTTTATAGAAAGAGAATCATATAGAATATTATCTTTGCAGCTGGCTTATTTTCCTTAATATTATATTTGTGGAGTTTATCTCTGTTGTTGCATGTGACAATAGTCTACTTATTAAATTCACATTAATTCTTTTTTTTTAAAGATTTATTTTTTTTTTGAAAGTCAGAGTTACAGAGAGAGGAGAAGCAGAGAGAGAGAGAGAGAGAGAGGTCTTCCATCGGATGGTTCACTCCCCAATTGGCTGCAACGGCTGGAGCTGCGCCGATCTGAAGCCAGGAGCCAGGAGATTCTTTTGGGTCTCCCACGCGGGTGCAGGGGCCCAAGGACTTGGGCCATCTTCTACTGCTATCCCAGGTCATAGCAGAGAGCTGGATAGGAAGTGGAGCAGCCGAGTCTCGAGCCAGCGCCCATATGGGATGATGGCGCTTCAGGCCAGGGTGTTAACCTGCTGCGCCACTGTGTCAGCCCCACATTAATTCTTAAGGTTAAAACATAATACCACAATGAAATTATTTCATTCTTAAGAAACAGACCCAGATTTTTAATTTTTATTTACTCTCTTCCCTTTGGTCATGTTGATAACAAAGTGTGAGCAACGCGTGCACAAGCACTACTCAGGCATAAGCAGAAATAGATTCTAATCTGCCCCTACTATTTATTTAATTTTTAAAAAAGATTTATTTATTTAAAAGTCAGAGTTATACAGAGAGAGAAGGAAACTCAGAGAGAAAGAGAGGTCTTCCATCCGCTGGTTCGCTCCCTAATTGGCCACAACGGCTGTACCAATCAAAGCCAGGAGGCTGGCACTTCTTTCTGGGTCTCCCACATGGGTACAGGGGTCCAAGGACTTGGGCCATCTTCTACTGCTTTCCCAGGCCATAGCTGAGAGCTGGATCGGAAGTGGAGCAGCTAGGGCTCGAACCGACGCCCCTATGGGATGCCGGCACTGCAAGCGGCGGTTTAACCTGTCAGCCACAGCATTGGTCCTACCTTTACCATTTATAGCTCTGTGTAAGCCACTTAACTTGCCTGAATTTCGGTTCCCACATGGTAAAATTGAGAAAGTCAAACTAAAAGGTCTCTTTAGTCTACTTTATTCTCAGTTGTCTTTGCTTCAACTCTAAGCTGAATTGTTTAACTTAAGGAAAAATTATAGAGGCAATGAAAGTCTTCCAAAATGAAATAATGTTTTTCTATTGTAAAATAAATAAATAATTGTTATAACAATTCAAATGACACCAAGCTACTTCAAGGAAAATGTAATAATATACCATCCTTTTGTCCAATCTTACTTTCCCATAAATATGAAAACAATGTGTTTATTGTTTATATTTTCGTAGCATTTTCTTTGCAGCTACAACTAGATATTCATTTAAATGAGCTTGATAATTGTTATTTTTGAAATGCAATCACACTAATACATTTTATGCTACAATTTTCTTTTCAAGGAAACACTTTCACAATCAATGAACTACTCTCAGCTACACTCATTTTTTAATCCAAATTCCCTCTATACCTCCCACCCCTCTCAGCCTCTAGTAATCAACAGGCTGAGTACAGGTTGTGATGGTATTTTTTAGGTCCTACATATGAAGGAGAACACATAGTGTTTGTGTTTCTGTGTCTGATTTACGTACTGTAACATAGTATACTTCAGTTGCCTACATTTGACTTTGTACTTCATAATTATTGTTTTGTAAATTTAGAACTTTCTGAAATTAAAACTTCAAGACTGGATCGTCAGTTGCTGTTCATTTGAAAGAATGTCTGCACAATGTTCCCTAGCATGCAGGCCCTGCATCCTCTATTGAGTGATATGGAAGTAGTGCAAAGTTGTTGTTATTGTTTTTTTAAAGATTTATTTATTTATTTGAAAGGCAGAGTTACAGAGAGGCAGAGGCAGAGAGAGAGAGAGAGAGGTCTTCCATCTGCTGGTTCACACCCCAGAAGACCGCAATGGCCGGAGCTGTGCCGATCTGAAGCCAGGAGCCAGGAGATTCTTCCCAGTCTCCCACGTGGGTGCCGGGGCCCAAGGACTTGGGTCATCTTCTACTGCTTTCCCAGGCCTTAGCAGAGAGCTGGATCCGAAGTGGAGCAGCCAGGGCTCTAACTGGCGCCCATATGGGCTGCAGCTTTACCCACTGCACCACAGCACCAGCCCCAGTGCAGGGTTTTTTTGTTATCACAGCACAATGTGCTGTAATAAACATCACTGTGGGCTGGCACTGTGGCGCAGAGGGTTAATGCCCTGGCCAGAACAGCCATCATCCCATATGGGCGCCAGTTCTAGTCCCAGCTGCTCCTCTTCCTATCCAGCTCTCTGCTATGCCCTGGGATAGCAGTAGAAGATGGCCCAAGTCCTTGGGCCCCTGCACCTGTGTGGGAGACCCAAAAGAATCTCCTGGCTCCTGGCTTCAGATCGACACAGCTTCAGCCGTTGCAGCCAATTGGGGAGTGAACCATCGGATAGAAGACCTCTCTCTCTCTCTCTCTCTCTCTCTGCTTCTCCTCTCTCTGTAACTCTGACTTTCAAATAAAAAAAAAATCTTAAAAAAAAAAAAACAATAAACATCACTGTACAGATAACATTAAGCCCTCATGTCCTTATTCTGTACAAGAGAAATGGGCTGATAGTTGTTGTTTTTTGTTTTGTTTTTGACAGGCAGAGTGGATAGTGAGAGAGACAGAGAGAGAAAGGTCTTCCTTTGCCGTTGGTTCACCCTCCAATGGCCACGCACTGCACTGATCCGAAGGCAGGAGCCAGGTGCTTCTCCTGGTCTCCCATGGGGTGCAGGGCCCAAGGACTTGGGCCATCCTCCACTGCACTCCCTGGCCACAGCAGAGAGCTGGCCTGGAAGAGGGGCAACCGGGACAGAATCCGGCGCCCCGACCGGGACTAGAACCCGGTGTGCTGGCGCCGCAAGGCGGAGGATTAGCCTGTTGAGCCACGGCGCCGTCCAGGCTGATTGTTTTCTAAAAGGTTGCTCTGATTTGCATCCCAGCTCTTGAGTTTTGAGCAAATTTAAATGTGAGATTTGAAGCGAGGGGAGAAATGAGATTTTAAAGAATTTTCATAATTATTCCAAATATGCATAGGAAACAGCAAGCTGGAAGATAAAATACTGAGTGTATCTTTAGAGGCTCTGCTTGAAATTGCTGCACTTTGAAACCAGGCTTGTCAGGAGAAGAAACATTTTTCAAAGTGGGCGAAAGCAGAATTGTGATTTTTGGCCTCCAAAAACAATACCAAGAATTAAATGGCAGGGGCCAGAGTTGTGGTATAGCAGGTTAAGCCTCTGCCTATGATGCCGGCACCCCATATGAGCGTGGGTTTGAGACCTGGCTGCTTCGCTTCTGATGCAGCTCCCTGCTAATGGCCTGGGAAAGTAGTGGAAGATGCCCATCTTGAACCCCTGCTATCTACATGGGAAACCCAGAAGAAGCTCCCAGCTCCTGGCTTCAGCCTGGCCCAGCCCTGGCTGTTGTGGTCATTTGGGGAGTGAACCAGCAAATAGAAGACCTCTCTCTCACTCTGTCTCTCTTCCTGTCTCTGTGACTCTGCTTTTCAAATAAATTAAAAAAAAAAACAACATGTATTTAGAAAAAGAATAAATAGCCGGCGCCGCGGCTCACTAGGCTAATCCTCCGCCTAGCGGTGCCGGCACACCGGGTTCTAGTCCCGGTCGGGGCACCGGATTCTGTCCCGGTTGCCCCTCTTCCAGGCCAGCCCTCTGCTGTGGCCCGGGAGTGCAGTGGAGGATGGCCCAGGTGCTTGGGCCCTGCACCCCATGGGAGACCAGGAAAAGCACCTGGCTCCTGGCTCCTGCCATCGGATCAGCGAGGTGCGCCGGCCACATCGCGCTGGCCGCAGCGGCCATTGGAGGGTGAACCAACGGCAAAAGGAAGACCTTTCTCTCTGTCTCTCTCTCTCACTGTCCACTCTGCCTGTCAAAAAAAAAATAATAAAAAAAAAAGAAAAAGAATAAATAGCAAAATGAAATTGCATTTAAAAAATTTTTCTTAAATTATAGAAATAAGTCACTCAAGTGATTCTGGAGCTGGGTGGCTGAATTGGCTGGCCACCTGCATTCTGATTCAACAGCTGTCTGTATAAACAGCGACTTCCCAGAGCCTCCTGAGGGAGCCTCACCGTCCTGCCCCCCTCACTGAAGAGATGCCCTTGGCAGCCCCCTTCTCTGGCCCCTGCATCACGCACACAGGAATAACAGACAAAGGTCTTGGGTAAGACAGAGAAACATGGAGAGCTATGTGACTTGAAGTGGCCAGAATTCCACAGACCATGATTGATCTGTCCTGTCAATGCTTCCCACTGAGCTTAGTCTGGATAAGACAAATTTCCTTTATCCGAGACCTCAAATGCTAAAACCTCCACAACTCCCGTAAGAGAAAGTCAGATGGAACCTGTTGCCTGGAATAACAAGTCAGGAGCCAAAGAGGAAGAAGAGGGGCCTGGGATGGGGCAGAGGGGAAGAGAAGGCGAAATGCCTAACGGATCTTTCAGAGAGGAGAAGGAGGAGGGTGCCAGAGAGCAGTGGCTCCTTGATACGTATCCTGACTCAAGGGAAAAGCAGAAATCTTTTTTGCATCACTGCTCGCCTTGGTGTGCAGGCTGGAGTGTCTGTTAGTAAGATTTTATTTCTGGTGCTGAACTGTTCTTTCCTGTTCTTCCAAGTTTGGAGGACACAGCCAAGAGGTTGCATCTGTAATGTGCATGGCATCCCTCCACAATAACATGCTGTGCTTTGCACAAGAAGAATAGTGCTACTTATTTGTCCCCATGCACATGTTGTTTTTCTATTCACAGGGAGAGTCTAACACTAGTCCTGCCCCTCCTTTTCCTAGGATGCAGGTTGACCAGTTGGTCCCACATATAGGCAGCTGGTTGAGGCTGTGGAACAGCAAATTGGCCAGTGGTGGCATGACCCTGTGACCTCCACATCATAGACTAAATGCTCCGTTACCAATTGAGTGTGGACTTGAGTCCCTCAGAGCTGGATTCCAGTTAGGGCTCCAGGACTTCAATGGTGAAAATCATGCAGAGCGTATGTGTCTTTACACAACTTCAATTCTTTTTTTAAAATTTTTAAAAATATTAACTAGTCATTGCTCCTAAGCATTTTTCTTTGGACCGAGCTGGGATATAAGTTTTTAAAAATTTTTAAATTTATATAAGGTGAACAAACTTCATGTATTTTGTATAGAAAGATTTAGGAGCACAGTGATTCTTCCCTCCCTCCTTCCTCCTTCCTTTCTATTCTTTCTTTTGATTTTCACAATGACATACTTTCAGTTTATTTTATAATCATGAGATTAACCCTCTACTAGGTAAAGAATTTAACAAATATTAAGAAACGAGCCGGCACTGTGGCTCACTAGGCTAATCCTCTGCCTTGTGGCGCCGGCACACAGGGTTCTAGTCCCGGTCAGGGCGCTGGATTCTGTCCCGGTTGCCCCTCTTCCAGGCCAGCTCTCTGCTGTGGCCAGGGAGTACAGTGGAGGATGGCCCAAGTGCTTGGGCCCTGCACCCCATGGGAGACCAGAAGAAGCACCTGGTTCCTGCCTTCGGATCAGCGGGGTGCGCCAGCCGCGGTGGCCATTTGGGGGTGAACCAACGGCAAAGGAAGACCTTTCTCTTTGTCTCTCTCCCTCACTGTCCACTCTGCCTGTCAAAAAAAAAAAAAAAAAAAAAAAAAAAAAACAGAAAACACTGTTCTTCAACAGTAGAGACAAGGGCTGTAAGTAGTTATCAAATTTCAAAATGTCAATTTTGCTCATATATACTCTATTAGTTACCACAGATCAAGGAAAACACATGATATTTGTCTTTTTGGTGCTAGCTTATTTCATTAAGCATAATGGTTTCCAGTTGCATCCATTTTGTTGCAAAGGACAGGACTGCATTCTTTTTATGGCTGAGTAGTATTCCATGTTGTATATATACCACATTTTATTTATCCAATCATCAGTTGCTAGACATCTGGGTTGATTCAGTATCTTTTTTTTTTTTTTTTTTTTTTTTTTGACAGGCAGAGTGGACAGTGAGAGAGAGAGACAGAGAGAGAAAGGTCTTCCTTTGCCGTTGGTTCACCCTCCAATGGCCGCCGCTGCAGCCGGCGCACTGTGCTGATCCGATGGCAGGAGCCAGGAGCCAGGTGCTTTTCCTGGTCTCCCATGGGGTGCAGGGCCCAAGCACTTGGGCCATCCTCCACTGCACTCCCTGGCCACAGCAGAGAGCTGGCCTGGAAGAGGGGCAACCGGGACAGAATCCGGCGCCCCAACCGGGACTAGAACCCGGTGTGCCGGCGCCGCAAGGTGGAGGATTAGCCTATTGAGCCACGGCGCCAGCTGATTCAGTATCTTAGCTATTGTGAATTGAGCTGCAATAAACATAGGAGTATAGATAACTGTTTCATATGCTGATTTCATTTCATTTGCATAAATTCCTAGGAGTGGAATGGCTGAGTCATATGGTAGATCTATTTTCAGATCTCCAAGGAACCTCCATACCATCTTCCACATGGCTATACAAGTTTACATTCTCACTGACAGAGTATTAGTGTACCTTTTCCCCCACATCCTCACCAGAATTTATTTATTTTTTATTTCCTTATGATAGCTATTCTAACTGGGGTGAGGTAAAACCTTATTGAGGTTTTTATTTACATTTCCTTGATGGCTAGCGATCCTGAGCTTTTTTTAAATGTATCTGTTGGGCATTTGAATTTCCTCTTTGAAAAATGCTTGTTCAAGTCCTTTACCCATTTCTTAGCTGGATTTTTGTTTTGTTGTTGCTGAGTTTCTTGAGCTCTTTGTAGATTCTGGATATGAATCCTTTATGCAACTATTTTCTCCCATTCTGTCTTTTGTCTCTTCTCCTTGTTGAGTGTTTCTGGCCTAGTGGTCCACCTTTGATAGGTCATTCTTTCTTTTGAATGGCATATGTATTTGCTATATTATGCCACTGTCAAAGACTCTAAAAATAGCCATATCCTTTTACCAACTGGTGGGCAGTCTGGCCATCATTCTTGGCTTCTTTAATCATGTTAAAGTTTTATATACTATGATGCACCTCACAGGACTTTCAGGAAATGCTGAGGAACTTTCTCTGCAGAGATAAAAATAATGACACCGAGTCATTTCCTTTGTTGCTCTTGAATTCCATATAAAGTTATCGGCTGAGTATACCTTGCTTGATCTAGCAAGTGTGCCTGCTTAACATGGCTTCACACTGGTGACATTAGTCACTGTTAATTGCTCAAGTGTTGAGATCAGGTAGGCAATCACTGAGTTCATCTGTCAAAAAAGTGACTGGAGTCATATTAAAGAATAAAAGCTCTCACAGCTCCCAAGGACAGCAAGTTATCTCTACAGAATCGGCAGTATCCACATTTGTGGTCCTATGTAGTGACACAGAACTCTGAAAATGCCAGAGTGCAAGGATGGGGTTCTCAGGTATTTTACTTTACCCCACAATTGGTCATTGTTTTTCCATGAATGAGAGGTTTTTCTCCTTCTTTAAATAGAGCCTGTTCTACTTTAATTTTTCAACTTTTTTGATATTTAAACAGAATTTTTGGTTTAAATGAAACCTGACTTTTTTGGAAATTGACTTTGTGTGAAAGAGTTTTCCCTCCAATTGTTTTCTCGTGCTGCCATCCCTGTAGATAAAGAGCAGTGAAGGAGCCACAGTAGGTGTTTTGGAGGTAAGTGCCTCTTTTAGCACAACTTTCTCTGTTTGCTTCCGAAGAACCCTGGCTAGGGCTGTGCTCTCTGAGGGAGCAAAGACTCCGTCCAGACAGAGATTTTCTGAACTTGGGGAATGAAGCCATTGCGTTTGAATCTATACTCGGGGCATCTGACCTTCCAATTTTGTAGTTTGCCAACTGTAGAGAGAAACTCCGCTGAAATCTGTTGAGTTGTCATGACAGACAGGGCCATATGGAAAGTGCTGGGAAAATTCCTCCTTAGGCTATAAGGCCTTTGATGGGCAGAAACTCTGCCTTGTCCTGCACTCTGAGGACTTACAGTGCTCAAGGCGGTCTTCGGGGTTTATCAGCCAAGGCACGGTCAGCCTCCGCGCAGAATTAAAATGGGGCACTGAAAATATTCTGCTTGCCTGCAGGAGCCAACTAGACTTCATTTCATTTTATTTATAGGATCCTGTTCCTTCATCCTGAGCACATAATGTGTACCCAGGCTGATTAGATGAACAAAACTGCATGCTTCTTTGTGGCCATGTGGTTGAAATTGCCAAGGGGATCAATTACTCCCTTCCATTTGATTATCTGGGTGCCCTGGAGAGCAGGTTAAGGTGGAAATCTGCAAGCCTGTTAGCAGGTTCAGGTCCCGGCTCTGGACTGAATTCTGCTCTGTAATTTCTTAACACCTCTGCACCTCAGGTTTTCCATCTATAAAATCATGACAATAGTTACACCTAATCAAACTAATATGGTAATTAATAATTAAAATATATGCACCCTAAAAAGTACATCAAGTCGCACTAATATTCTAGCTGTAATCACTGTTATTAAACAACTAAGATTTTGTGCCATTAAACATGGTTCTCCATAATCAAAAAAACTGACCCCAAATTTAGCAAATTCTCTTTCTCCTTCTTGTTTTTTCATTCCTTTCCTCTTCTTGTTTCTTCCTTTTCATTTTCTCCACCTAGAGCTCTGGCTTTGCATTCACATTGTACTATTCCTGATATTTCCAGTTGTATTGTAATGTTCACGTTGTAATTCCCCATATTTCCAAAAAAGTCATGCTTTTCATGGCAGTGGTGTGGGCAGAAGGGAGCTGGCGTGGGGAGAAGGCAGGGCTGTCTATATCCCGAGGACGAGAAGGTGGATGCTCCCACTCCATACCTACCCACAGGTCTATTCCGAGGAAGGAACATTTTTCCATGTGGGGGTGGCATTCATATTGGAAGGGGATGGTTGATGGTGTTATTTTTGTTCCCTCCAAATGTGGAGGGATGTTTAAAATAGTGCTTTATTCAATCGGTGTAAGTGACACACAGACTATGTATAGTGGTAGCACTGGGCCGGACAGGTGATGGGGGCCAGATCGCACCAAAATCAAGAGCATGGCTCCCGACTGGCAGTGCCTGAGAAATCTGCTCCGAGGATGGCCGGCACAGGCCCCCATCCCAGGCCACCTGGCCAACCGTGCTTGCACGACCACGGCATCGCGCAAGTACCTTGCAGCCAGTGACCTGGCGTACTGGCGTCGTTTCCACGGGGCGAGCCAGCGGGTCGCATTTCCTCTCTGAACCTCCCTCCAAGTCGCACTGTACTCATGCAGAGTCTTCCTTGTTCTTTCCTGCTTTCCCACTGAGTGCCCGAGGGCCTGGAACTCAGCCAGGGTAACTGGATCGTTTGGCTGCAGCTCAGGCTATATTTAATTGGGGGGTATATTGTCTTGCCACGGTTTGACTAGCTCAGGAAACGTTTTTTGAGTTTGCTTGGAAGTTGTAGGTATTTGAACTCGTGTTGATTTTGACCCTGTTTGCTACTACTCTCTAGTGACTATAATTAAACTTTTATTGAAAGCATGGCGTGTTAGGTCTTGGAAAAATAGCCTCTTATACTTGGAATCAGCACAGTAAAGGTTCTGCCTATTTTGAGACAGACAGGTTAGGTTTCATTGAGCCTCACTTTGGGAGAAAGAGGGATGGAATGTTTTACTCCTTTGAGAAGTTTTATTATCAGAACTCATCTGAGTTGGCTTAGATTTGGAGGTGAATATAAAGCTGCCATATGTACAAGGGAAACTATGAAATATTTCCAGGGTGTCCCATGGATTTAAAACACAGTAAGAAATGCGAATTTTATGTAGGAACTAAGGAGAGGAACCCATTGCATCAGAGATGGGAGAGAAAGATGGCAGTGAGCAGAGACTCACTTCTGCCTGGGGGAAGTCTGATGGATGACACAGAACATTTGGTTGACTTGAATTAGAACACACATGCCTCCTCCACCTCCCATCTCCTCGTTGCAGCTCCGGCGAGCCTCTTTTCTCTGCCCTCAAGTGTGGTTGCTGTAGGACTAGGGAAGGGACACTAAAAATATTTCTGGAATGACGTGACCCCCTCTCGCCCCATCCAGGAAAGGGCCGAGGCTTCAGGAGAAAACAGCACATGCTTTCCTTTCATTTCTGGGAGTCCCGGGGTCGACCTGCAGATGCTGCTCCTTCCGTGGCCGGTGGCATTCAGACTCCCAGCTGCCCACGGTGCCAGGGAAACAACTGGACAGGACAGCTCAGCTGCCGGACGCTGGCCACAGTCTCAGCCAGCGCAGCAGCCCCCCAGCCACAGACCACCTCTGCTGCCCCATCCAGGCGCCTGGCCGGCTCCCGCAGGCTTGCCACGGCCCCGCCACAGAGGCTGAGCAACTGGCCGGGGGTGGCTGCAGTGGCCTCGGTGCCTACAGCTTTGGGGCTAGTCCAGGCACGTGGGACCCTGCTCCGGGCCACTCTGCGGCCCCTCCAGGAGCTGAGAGGCACCCAGGGCAGCCCCAGGGCTCACCATTGCCTCTTCCTGTCGCTGAGACCCGGGCGAGGGCTCCGGATGGAAGCGGCCCCTCCCGAGCTGAGTTCGCAGGCTGCACCGGTGGAAGTGGGGGACGAGGGCAGCGGCGCTCCAGGCAGCCGGGAGCTCAAGCAGCAGCTGCGGCCACTTCCCAAGCCTCCGGCCTCCTCCCAGCGAGAGGCGAAGTATGTGGAGATGTGCGCTTCAGCCGGAGCCCCGAGGGCCAGTCCCCGCAGCGTGAAACTTACCCTGGAGCACCATCCTGGGGACCAGCGGGCCTCGGGGAGCCCGAAGGAGAAAGCCCAAGAGGAGCCCAACGGCCGAGAGCAGCAGGCGCCAGCTCCCGGGAAGGATCCTGCTGCGGCCGCACCCTCCAGCGCCCGGCTCTCCCGCACTGCCGAGGGGGATGGCAGCTTCCCCTCCTCCGTGTCCTCGTCCCCAGTGGACGACGCAGAAGAGGACGGCCTTTCCAAAACGGCCGATTCTGCCACATCCACGGGGGCTCTGGCCACCTCCTCTTCGTCCTTAGGCTTTGAGAGTGAGGGCAGTGAGATCCTGGGGAGCTGCCAGCCCCGGGGGGGAGAAGGGGCCGGCGGGGGAGGGGCAGGGGACAGCACGGAGTGCAGGGACATCATTGCCAAGTCGCAGGGCAGCAGGGAACCCCCCAAACACGAGGAGGCTCACTACATCACCACCCACGAGATCCAGCTGAGTGAGGTGGAGCAAGATATGGATTTCGACGTGGGCCTGGCCTCCCGCTGGGATTTCGAAGACAACAACGTGATCTACTCGTTCGTGGACTATGCCTCCTTCGGCGGCAGCGACGAGACCCCAGGGGACATCACCACCCCGACCGAAGAGGACGACGACAACAGCTGCTACCTCAGCACCACTCCCAGCACCAACGCCACGCGGACGCCCAGCCCCACCAGCAGCGACCTGGTCCGCCCCAGCGCCGGCAGCAGTGGTCGTGACACCAGCAGCACGGAAGTCGGCAGCGGCCCCCCTGACGGTGACCCCACTCCCCCACCCACTGGCCCTGGCACTGCCACCCTGCCTGAGTCCTTGCCGGAGCACGGGGAGGCAGCTTCAGGGGCAGCAGCCGCCGCAAGCAGCTGTGGGAGTGCAGCAAGCCAGATCCTCCTATCAATCAAACCGACTTCCCGGGCTATAAATGAGCCTAGCAACGTGCGTGCAAAGCAAAACATTATTTACGCTGCCAAGCATGAAGGCGACATGAGCCTCCGCGTCTCTACAGCTGCTGAACACAATTCAAGTTCCCTGAAGCAAAACCCGGCTGCAGCCGTGGCTCAGGACCATGCAAAGAAATTCATTGCCGTCCCTGCTCGCCTGCAAACCAGGTGCGGGGCCATCCGAGCGAAGGAGCTGGTGGACTACTCCAGCGGGGCCTCCAGCGCCGTGAGCGAGCTGGACGATGCCGACAAAGAGGTGCGTAACCTGACCTCCCGAGCCTTCCGGAGCCTTGCGTACCCCTACTTTGAGGCTCTCAACATCAGCTCCCGGGAGTCCTCCGCCACGCTCTCCGAAGTGGGCTTTGGGCGCTGGTCAACCTTCCTGGATCTAAAATGTGGGGGCGTTGGAGCCAGGGTGGAGCAGAGCCTGCTGAGGAGCAGTGCGGCCTCTGTGGCTGCAGGGCTGAGGAAGGGCTGCGGCGCCAAGGCCGCTGCTGCAGACCAACTCTACATCCAGTCCAAGAAGTCCCAGACCAAGGCCTTGGAGTTTGTGGTCAGCAAGGTTGAGGGGGAGATCAAGCACGTGGAGACACCCCTGTGCTTCCAGAAGCAGGTGCAGACAGGCCCCCGCGTCGTCACGCTGCTGGAGCCGCTGAACCTCCGCAGTGAGAGCAAGGCCAGCTCAGCTGCCGGGCCCTCCAGGGCCCCCAAAGGCTCCGGCAAGGCTTCTGGGTCGGTGTACACGGACGATGGCTCCGAGACCTCTGAGAGTGGCAAGCCAGCCCCCCGCGCGGATGGCTCCCAGAAGAAGTCCAAGTTTGCATCCAGCCTGCTCAAAAACGTCATTTCCAAGAAGATGCAGCGGGAACACGAGTTCAAAATGGAGAGGGGAGAGGTCAGCGATACGTCCCACCACAACCTCCCCGGCACCTGCAAGGAGATGGAAGGGCCTCCTGGCAATGAGAAGCTGCGGGACAGGGGCCTGCAGAGGCAGAACTCCCGCCATTCGGAGGCCGGCTCTGAGTACACCGTGGTCAGCGTGTCCGACGCAGGCGGGGAGGGCTCGGTGGTCGGCTCTAAGTCCCCAGTGTTCAAAGCTAGCACTCCTCGGGAGAGCACCGCGGGCTCCGGCCGGAATATCACCGATGGACACACAGAAGTGTGCGAAATTAAAAAGAGTGCCTCGGAGACGGTCAAGGGCATCTTCCTCCGGAGTCAGAACAGCGCCTTCCGGTCGTGGAAGGAGAAGGAGGCGGAGAAGCGAGACGAGAAAGCTCCGGTCGGAAAGCTCAAGCTCCCCAAAGGGGGCGACTGGAGGGCTGACCTCGGCGAGATCTCGGCCAGCAAGTCCACCATCATGTCTCGCCTCTTTGTCCCCAATATTCAGCAGACACCCAAGGACAAGCTCCCCGGGAAGCAGGCCACCAAGTACCCCGCTGCCCAGGCCACCTCCACGGCGGTGATCAGGCCCAAGGCTCCGGAAATCAAGATCCGGCTGGGGAGCGTGCAACAGCCCAGCTCGGACTTCAACATCGCCAAATTGCTCACGCCCAAACTGGCGGGGGGCAGCTCCTCCAACCTCTTCAAGACCATCGAGGACAACAGCAGGGCGCAGCAGAAGCTCTTCCGGGGGGACAACCTGGAAAAGGTGCCCCAGTTCCAGGTGAGAGATGTCAGAGACAAGTCCAAGACTCAAGGGCCCCTCCACCAGGTGAGAGACGTCAGGAAACTCATCAAAGGGTCGGGGGATAGCAGTGACAAGGGCAGCGTTACCCCAGAGCAGGGGCTGACCGGGCCCAAGCCCAGGCAGCTGGCTCCTGCATCCGGTGGATCTGGATCCCTGTCCCCGATGGTGATCACGTGCCAGGCTGTGGTGAACCAGGGAGAAGACAGCACGGACCGAGAGCCCAGGGAAGGCGTGGGCAAAGGGGGCAGCAGCAGGGTCTTGGATCCCTCCTCCTCCCCAGAGGGGACGGTCTTGGTTCACAGAGCATCAGGCAGGCTTCCTGTGGCCACCATCGCGCCCAACAAGCCTGAGCAGGGCTCCTACCTGCCTGTGCTTAAGATTGTCTCCAAGGCTTCCGCCCAGAAGACCCCGGAGAAGGTCAAGGAGGAGGAGGCGGCCAAGGAGGAGGGGAAGGCCCCCAAACCAGCCCGGAATGCCTTGGAGAAGCTGACTGCGGCAGTGAGGTCCATGGAAGAGCTGTACAGCTTCAACAGGAACGAATGGAAACGCAAAAGCGACCCCTTGCCCATGCTGACCGACAGCCACGTCCTGTCGCTCATCGCCAGCGAGGAGAGGGAGGGCGGCGTGGGTGCCGAGGGGGACCCGGACAAGCTGGCCAAACGGCTGAGTGAGACGGAAGAGCGCGGCCCGGCGAGGAAAGGCGCCGCGGTGCTGCGCGGGGCTCCCCTCGAACGCCTGCAGCGCAGAAACTCCAACCCCAGCGCCGACAGCGTGTCTGCCCGCGCCGCCGCCTTTGAGAACCTAGCCAGGGAGAGGCCCCGGTCTCTCTACATCCCCCCGGTCCACAAGGATGCGGAGAGAAGCCACCCACTGCAGCCCCTCCCGCCCTACCCCAGCAACCGCAACGTGCTCACCGTGAATGCCGGCAGCACCCAGAAAACCGGTGGCGTCGCCGGCAAGTTCCCCCAGGGGCCTTCTCCGGAGAGCCCCTCAGCAGTCAAGGGCATCAAGGCGCAGGGACTACGGTCGCTCAAGATCTCTCCGGCCGCGCGGGCACCGCCTCCCGACGAGGCGAGCAGCAGGAAAGGTGGCCTGGGCCTGGAGAAGAGCAGCAGTGACTGTGAGAGTTACCTGACCATGCCGCTGAAGGCAGGCTCTGCGGCTGCCGGGGGGCTTCCTGGCAGGCCTGGAGCTGCAGCAGAGGCGCCCCCCGCCTCCTCAGCGGCCACGCTCTGCAGCTTACCCCCACTCAGCGCCCGCAGTCAGATCCCCAGCAGCCCCAAAGGCTCTCAGGTCAGTGGAACCAGCCGGCCTGCGTGGCGAACCAAGCCTGACAATTCCCGGGAGACCATTGCTGCTGCTACTGCTGCGGCTGCTGCAGCCGCTGCAGGGCCACGAAGCCCCGAGCATCCCCCTACTGCTATCTACCACCAACCCTCACTGCCCTTCACCCTGCAGGGAACCCAGCCTCAAGTCCTCTGCTTCTCCCCGCCTGGCATGCCTGCCCCAGCACCTGCAGGCCCAGCTGCCGTCCCCACAGACCCCTTCCAGCAGCCGCAACCCCAGCAGACCCAGCGGAAGATGCTCCTGGATGTGACAACCGGCCAGTACTATCTGGTGGACACCCCAGTGCAGCCCATGACCAGGAGACTGTTCGACCCAGAGACCGGTCAGTATGTGGATGTGCCCATGACCTCCCAGCAGCCAGCTGTGGCTCCCATGTCTCTCCCTGTGCCTCCCCTGGCCCTGAGTCCTGGGGCCTATGGACCCACCTACATGATCTACCCGGGGTTTCTTCCCACGGTGCTGCCCCCCAACGCCCTGCAGCCCACGGCAATCGCTCACACGCCGGGGGGCAGCGAGCTCTCCCCCATGGCGGCAGAACCCCCCAGTAAAGAGGCAGCTGCGACGTTCTCTGAGGCGCCGTACTTCATGGCCTCCGGACAGTCTCCAGCCTCCCCTTCCTCCTCGGCCCCAGCAGCCACGTCCCAGCTCGTGGGGGCCAAGGGCTTTGCCCAGCTGCACGGCAAGCCCGTCATCAGCATCACTTCGCAGCCCCTGGGGCCCAGGATCATTGCCCCCCCTTCCTTTGACGGCACCACCATGAGCTTTGTGGTGGAGCACAGATGATGGCGGTCACCAGGGATCCGGAGGGAGCAGCTGCTGGTGAGTGGATTCTACCCTGTAAGCTGGGAGAAGAGGGTGTCAGAGCAGGCCCATTTGTGTTGGCAGTGGGACGTTCATTGCACAGGGGCTGTCTCTGGAAATGGGCATTTGGGAAGAGTAAGAACAGAACCCCAGCTGCTTTATGAAGGAGTGGATTTTCTCACCACTTTCCTCCTCTTCCCACTCTTCAGTCCCCGTGCCAGCCTTTCTTCCCCTTTGACCTTTGCAAATTGTCTAAGTGTTTTTCCCACGGGGAGTAGGAGGGACAGCGAACCTCCCATCTGTCCCTTCAGCCGGCCTTAAAGGTTGGCAGGAGTGGGGAAGACATGAAAACCTGGTCTGGATTTTGTGGAGGTGAGCCTTGCTCTTGGTTCCTGACAGCCCAGGTGACAAAACACCAACTGTCCTAGGAAATCCTTGGAAACACGTTCATGTGTCTGCTACCCAGGAGGAAGGGGAGTTGAGAACTGACATCCTCCTGTTAGGGAGATTTTCCAAATCTGCAGAACTGCATGTCTTCCCTTTTCTTTTCTATCTTCCCCCTTAACATTCTTATACAAAGGTTCTGTATTTTTAAAACTCTGGTTTTTCAGTTCGTAGATGAGCAGAATAGCTTTTCTTGGAGTGAGTCTGAGGTCTTTAGCATATCTTGCACACGTGAACACACACATGCATGCACACACACACATAGTTTGACCTCTAAGAGAAGCTGGAGTTGAGGGTGCTCTGCGGATGGAGCTGCTGCATTTGATCCAGTTCTGGAATCCACTACGCTGCACACTCCTTGTCACATCTGCCTTCTCTCCCTTCAGAAAAAGAATCGAGGTCTAGCTTATACCTCTGAAGAGGAAATCAGAGAAAACAGACTCCTGACTTGTAGGTTAAGCCAGATCCACAGACAGGGATCCCTGCTGTAAATACAGTCCGTGGAACTTGATAGCAAGAGTGAGTCTGGCTTTTCTGCACCAGGACACTTCAGGTCAAACACATGAGCCAGGGCAAAGACACCTTCAAATGGGAGCAGAGAGCTGTCAGAGCTGTAGGGACAATTTTTGTCCACGCATACTCTTGCTTTCCTCAGATGGGGAAGGTTGAGATTCGAAGACTGTATATACCAAATCAAACAAGGAGATGGAGAGAAGACAAGCCTTGTGCATGCTTCTAGAATAGAAATAAGCCCTTTCTCTGATTGGAAATGTAACAGAGGACCAGTATTGCTTTGTGCAGTGAAAGAGCCTTAAGTTAGGATTTAAGATCACTGGATTACAATCTCACAGCTTCTCCCCAGCTGAGGGATCTTGGGCATGAGGAATGGTTTTTCATTCGTGTGTCATCTCTAGGGGACATGGTATCTAGCCCTCCACATAGATCTGAAAGTCAGTTGATAGAATGGTGTTTTACAAGCTAAAAAAAATTGTTACTGAATATTAGTCCACTTATTGGACTATAAAACGACATTAAGCACTGTTCAAAAATCCTCAGGCAGGTCTTTAAGAATTTGGGTGAAAGCCCAAGACTGGTTAGGGCAACAACCTAGAAATAAATGTGTTGGATTGTTTCTCTCCATGCATCTGCAACAAGCACTGTGTGATGATCACAAAAAGAGCAAGGAAGGAGAATTAAGATAAATAATCCATCTTTTGCTTGGCATAGAGAATAAAGGAAAAATTGAATGTGTGTGTGAAAGAGGTTCAGAATTAGACTTAGTTTTGTAGAAAGAGAAGAGTCGCCTCTAGGAAAAAACATTTTAATCTCTTGGACAGGTAGGTTGTTTACCTAGGGCTATTTTGGATCAGCTAATCCTGCGAGGCCTTTGTGAGGCTGTGGAGGTGCAGTAGGAAGGGGTGGGGGCAGAGAGCAGAGGAGAGAGGACCACGCAGACACACACTCACAGGGTGTCTCCTTGGCAGCCGCCCTTGGCATTTCTTCTCTTTGCTGAGTCTGGAGAGATTAGACTTGGAGTTGTTTCCATCAAACACAGATAGAAAGCACAGTTTTTAGAATTCAAGACTTGAACAGTGGTTTTTGAAAATTTTTCATTTTTGAAAGCACAGCCATTATTTTAGTAAACAGCCCTTATGAAGCTAGAATGGCAAAAGCTAGTTTCTTGATTTAAGAAGAGCAGTCAGGAACTCCAGGCTAGCTTTTTAGAGAGGGAAAAATCTAGTTAGCTAGACTCCCATAATGAGTTAAAATTCTCCAAAACTCATCTTCCTGAAGATTCTATGCCACTTTCTAAAGAAAAGTCAGATAGATTGAAAAACAGAAGTGCGTCTGTCTTTTCCATGTGTAACGAATTTATGAACACTGTTCAGATACTCACAACATCCATCAGTGCTTGTACAGATGGCAAGTGGGAGAGGTCTTGGAAGGTGGGTGCTGCCCCACATTGCCTTTGAAACCCAGATGTATCACAGAGGTTTTCCTTGAAGGAGGGCGAGGTTTTATGTCCCCTTTTCAACTGAGAGGTCATTTAAATGACTTGATCCAGAAACAGCATTAAGAGAAAGAAACTGAGATTTGGAAAGAAATGGTTTGCTGAGGTGCCCAGAGGGTGAGAAAGCCAGGACCTGGAGCTGGAGTTTCCCTCCAGCACCACACCATGCTCCCTGCAGGGTGCACTTGATGTTCCTTAGTGGGATACTTGGAACAAAAGAAGGATGGCAGAGGTATAGGCAGCAAGGGCACCCAAGATCTACTCCCTAGTGGTGTGTGGATAGTAACCATCTATCTATGTTTCCGTTTATCCCCTAGACATTTGTAAAATGAATGTTTGAGCACAATGCACTAATTATCCCATTTATTCAACAAACATGAATCACTTGAGTACACTTTCCCAGTCACTGAGTGCTTGCCAGTGGACTGTAAACCCACGTGTGCCCTGGTGTGGTCCTCAGGTC
Source organism: Oryctolagus cuniculus (assembly GCF_051225735.1). Classification (NCBI taxonomy): domain Eukaryota; kingdom Metazoa; phylum Chordata; class Mammalia; order Lagomorpha; family Leporidae; genus Oryctolagus; species Oryctolagus cuniculus. Next base: position 95,260,771 of record NC_142874.1, read on the forward strand.
AGGAGCACACACTCCGCAGGACAGGGTGGACCCGGGCACACAACTGCAGAGTAGGGTTCAAGACCTGTCATAACCTTCACGCTTCCTTCCAGCTCAAATAATAAGTATTTCATCATCTATTTTTAGCACCACGTTATAACAGGAAGCTTTCCCTTTATCCTCTTCATATGTATTTGGACATAACAGCTACCCTTATCTCTTTCTGATTATCCCATTGTGGATTTTCTTTATTTTTTGCTTTCATAGGTGAATCTGTCTAGCTTCTCCTGCCCCTGTGATCAGGATTCTCAAATTCTGCTATGTCACCACCCATCTCAAAAGATACTTATTATATATTTTATTGTTAATTATTCTTATTATCAATTATTATTAATGATGATTGTTATTGCTACTTATTTTATTGTTATTTAGTCATGTCACTGCAGAGTGTGATGAATGGACAAGCCTGTTCAGTGACTGGCACCTGATGGCCCAAGGCCAGCCAGCCACATGGTCACACATTTGTGACACACCAGTGTGCTGGGCCCATCATGGTTGGCCAGGACCTTGCCCCTCCCCCTGTTATTGTTAGGCCTTTCTTACTGGTTTGTTTATTTTGTTTTGAGAAGTCCCTTCTTCAAGGCTCTTTGATTCCTTTTTAGTGCCACTATTTTTGTTCTAGTTTTCTTTCATTTGAGACATGTGGCTATATTTTTCCTTCCCTGACTTCTCCATCCTCACATCTTCTCCCGCCCACTCACGTAGATGCCACATTTTTCTTTTGCATTTCTAATTGAGACTTGATGCTAAAGAGCAGTTACAAGGGCATACACTTAAATTCAATATGCACGACCTACAAAAGAAAGATTCATCAGCACCCTGCCTGTAGAGGTGCTAGGTCCAGGCATAATAGACTTGCACTTGTTTTCTCTCATATGAATGCAAATATTTCCTTTCTTTATTTCTGAGTGTGCTTCATGGTGTTCCTAGAGTCCTGGTCTTTCATTTTTCCTTACTTCCTCGGAGATAGCTCTCTCCTCTGAACAGGGCCCCACGCATCAACAACTGCAGTGGGAAGAGCAGAGCTGGATTCAGGGGAGTTTTTCCCATGGACTTCTCTAAGGGGGCCCTACAGGACTCCCTGGATCAACAAGCCCAGCTCCCTGGGATGACAAGTGCAGAAGGAAAGTGGGGCTAAAGAGGTTGGGTGTACCTTGCTTATTCGCAGTAGAGCTGCAACTTGAACCTGAATATTGCACAATGGGCTCTTCTTCATTTGCTCCTTTCTTCTTCTTGTCCATTGCCCCTTCTGTTCCCTACAGCCTCTCTGCTCTCCTGGTTTTCCTTCCTAGTGTCTGGCCCGTGAAGCCCCTGGGTTTCCTTTGCCATTTGTTTGAGAACTCATTTTTTGTTCTTGTGTTTTTCTAATTTATTCCTTCCTGTAGTTCCCCCTTCTCATTCACATCAACTTGCATTGTTCAATGCTCTAGCTTGCATCGCCTGGTGGCCTCATGTTTTTGGTAGTTAGTTTTCACCACTTACTGGACAGCTTAAAGGGCAGGACCGAGTAGACCCTGCCCACTCTTTCACCCAAATGCTCTTTGAAGCTGTGAGCAGTGCTGGTGAGTCACCCCAGACATGGGGATCTGGCTGCCCTTCCCAACCTGCAGGCAGTGGTCAGGGAGGCAAGCTGAGCATTTCATTTTCAGTTCACTCCATAATAACATTCCAGAATCAACTTGTTCATATCTATCCCCACCCCCCAACCACTGCCACTTAGCTGTGGGTTCCTCTCCCAGTTATTACACATAGGAGCTGTTTTACTTTTGTTATCTTCTTAATGTCTTTTTTTTCCTTTCCTTTTCTTCCTTTCCCCTTTATGAAATTGAACCCTTCCTCTGGCTCACTGTTTTGTGCCTTTCTCCACTACCAGGACATTCTTCTCTACTCTCTCAAAATGTAATGAAAAATGAAAAGTAACAGCTAATGTGTAGTCCTCATTTGTTATAGACCAAGATGAACATCAGGTCATTGGATTTTTGAACAAGCAGGTGCTGTTCTCAACCCATTGCTTCAGATCAGCAGCCCCTGAAACCCAGGTCTTGGAGCTCCACTGCCCAGGCTCCTGCAGGTGACACTTAGCTCACACTGATTGCTCTCTGCCCTCTGGTCACAGCGCTCTGTCATGAACTGTCCCCCTTCCCTTGTCTGCCCTTTAGGTGTCAGGCATTTCTTGCTAACTAACTTCAAATTTTTTTTGCATTTTGCCTCTTGGCCACATCAGCCTGGTGAGATTCAATATATGAGGCGTGCATGTCCTTGTGGAGGAGGGAGAAACCACAGCTGGGGTTTGACTGCAGCCCTGCTGCCAGTTTTCCTAACTTCAGTTTCCTTCAAAGAAATATGAAAGTCCTATCCAAGAGGAAAGAATCTCCTAGCCATTTCACTGCTGAGACATGCCCGTGTTTTATAGGATGGGGGGCAGGGGAAGGGATTAAGGTAAGAGATTGACCCTGTATCTGGCAATGTCCAGAATACACCAAGCCCTTGAGTGTGTTTTCTTTGCGTTAAAACATGAACTGTCCTTTGTCATCACATCCTGTGTCCCCAGAATGAATCCGAGCCAGTTTCAGAACTTCTAGGCCTTGTGGCTCCCAGGAGTAAATCTTTGTGTATATAGCGGGAGAAGTGTGGAATGTGCAGGTGGTGTAGTGGGCTGAGGTGTTTTAGTTGGAGGAAAGCTGTGTGGCTTTGATGCTGTTGCTTTAATAGCCCAGACAAGTGATACCCTTTCTGAGGTCCGTCTCCCTCTTCTGGGAAAGGGGGGTATCTTTCAGAAGAGCTGTGAAGGTTGAACTAGAAACCATCACAAAGGGTCTACCACACAGCACATGACATGCAGTAACTGTGTAATCTCTCTAGACCTTCATGACAGCCCTCGAATTCCTTTATTTTCTTAGATCTCTCCATCAGAGCTTGAAGGCAGGCAGCCCTTATCCTAGCTCGCTGTCAGGGCAGCATCAGAAGTCTGCGGCCACGATGGCACTGGATTTCCCCAATCTGGAGGCAACGCCCGCCGTTCTGTGGTTCCCTCTGAGCTGGCTCACCCCTCAGGGCAGGCCACTGGCTGTGGGTCAGGGTACTCTAGTATCCGCCAAGGCCTTCCAGAATGTTATACAACTCTGGGCATGGCTTGCCAGCTGCGTGTGGTGATTTTCCTCTGTGTCTGGGCACAGACCTGTGTGGAGCAAGGGAAAATCTGACCCAGCATCCCTGCTGAATTCTGTCATGTGTCTGGTTCTGAAATCCTGAGAAATCACTGAGCCAAGCACCCCTTTCGTCTTCACTGACTTCTTCCTGATCAGCCAGGAGGCCTCTGATAAGCTATGTGGGCAGTTTTTATTATCTTATCCTTAACAGGGACTTGGGGCACCCTTATTACTTTCATATAAAATTTCTCTGAAGTTAATATAAGCAGAAGCAATATCCTGTGAATGTACAAAAGGGCAATGTGTAGAATAGTGGTCCCTAAATAATGCCAGCAGATTGTATCAATGGATTTCCCTTGCAGTTCTGAGACTGCTAACCCTGCACTGTTTGAAGCATTACAATCTCTCTCTCTCTCTCTCTCTCTCTCTCTCTCTCTCTCTCTCTCTTTTGCCTCTCCCCCTTTTATCTCCCCTTGGTGCCTTTTAACTCAGCTCTAGGAGTTCTTTGCAAACCTTACCTTGTCCTGGGACTCAGCCTAAGCTGTTTTCAAATCCTTGGCTCTGCCTTCAAATTACTTTTCTTGTTCTCCTATTTTCTTTTCCTCCTCTTGTAATTATATTTTCTTTCATGTTGCTTCTCTGTATGTGCTAAGATGAGAACACTTAAATTTAGCAAATGAGAGGTCTCCAGTCACACAATAGTCCCTTTCATTCTGAAGGCCATTTTTCAATATCAAATATAAAACAATAAAACCAATATGAAACTAAATGAAAGAAACATATGAGCTATAATTTATAACTACTCCCATAGACTTCCATGTGTTTAAGCAGGTCTGTTTCTAGATTACAGGACTAAAATATCCCTTGCCTCACTACTCTGATTGCATATAATTGGTTGGATAGCTGATATTTAATACTTATTGGAGGTTATTTTTCACATGATAAAGTCTTTTTAATCCCCATCAGATATTACCTGTAGGCCACTCTATTTCTGTCTTGATAATATTAGGTTAAAATATCAACTCTCAGATGTTGAAAAAATATTCTTCAGGCAAAGTTCTAATGGGTAGACGAGAGCTTACATACACATAGATGAAAAGAAAGGGCTACTTTTCATTCAACACACTTTTGAACATGTCAATCCTGTCTTAGAATAGCTTTAACTAAGGTAGATGGGTTCTACCAAGTTTATCTCATTAAAAAATGCACTGTGTAAAATTTTTCATAATTTAGGTAGAGTTCCTTTACTTTACAAGAACTCTGAGAATAGCATTTACTCATTTAATTAGGTTACTAAAAGGAGGTAGATTTTAAAGTTTCAATGTAGATGTCAATAGCAATTCCTCATGCTGATTTTAGGAACGGATGTATATCACTGTGTTATCCCTGCCATGAATGACAGTGAAACTAAACATTTAACATGAAAGCCACATTCATGATAATTCATTGGATTTAATTCAGTTTTCAAAGAGATTTCACTTTGGGCATTTTCTTACAGTCAGCCATAATATCTTGTAGGTTTAGAAACATACTTGTCAAATAATATTTTAAAATGTGAATAGCATCACTATTAAGGTTGAAATTAGCCAAATAGTTAAGTAGAAAGTATTTTTTAATGTTTCTCTTGATGCTTTAAAAGTGATATTTATTTTCACAACTAACAATCTCTTCTTTGACTATTTTTTTATAGGAGCAAGACAGAAATGTGGACTATTCTTCTTTAAAGTTGTGTTGTAATAGCACTAAGAATTCATCTGCAAAACTTCTTCCACATGTGTTGTTTTTAATTTTAGCTTCTTATAAACCAAGTGTGTAAGTTTCTGTATTTTTCTGAACAAGCTTATTAAGGCAATTTTTGTTATTTTAATTTTGCAAAGGTGATTGAATGCTTGCATTTTCCCACCCCCATGAAGCTGTGTTTTTATACTTTAATATGGGGTATAAGCTTTCTACTCAGCTTCTTCCCTCCTACACTTACAACTTGACAAGTGCTCCCTTGAGTATTTCCATTGCTCAATCCAAACGTACAAAAGAAAGGGATTGGCTGTGTTGTAAACCAAGTCAGAACATCAGTAATAAGGGTCACAGAGCTCCTTCTAGGTTCTTAGATTACGTGAAGACTAGCTGGCAAAGTTGTCTTGCATATTTAGGTTTTACGTACGATCAATCGTGGGTCTGCACTTGGAATCCCATGCCAGCCAAACTAGTCATTCTTGATTGTGCACTATGTGTTCTGTTACTGAGTTTGGCATTATTTCAAATGTGATTGCGAAAAACAGTTGTTTTAACTTTTGTGCTTTAATTTTCCCATTTGTACAAGGCCATGACACTTATTTGTTGCCTTAATATAGAATGGTTTGGGTTATTGAAGAGCTGGTGACTGCATTTAAAATTAAATTCTTAGGCTCAGAAAGGTATGACATATCTATTCCCTTTTAAAAATTCAACCCTCATTGCATTTTTTTCCTTCAATGATTCCCTCCATAGATGTACACTCCTGCCTCTCACTGGATGTTTGGGACCTGAGGAGTGGCGTGTTTAGGGCAGTAGAACAGAAATGAACTCTGACTCAATGGCTCTGATTCACTCCAGTCCCAGACATCCCCCAAGCAGGAACCTGGCATTGGCAGCACCTGCTCCTTATGAGGCAGGTTTTATAAGATGCCAAGAACCCGTCGATTTTCCACATTGCCTCAGCTGTAACCTAATTCTGAAGGCTATCTGAGTGTGTGCTCACAGTGAGTCTTGAAGAGTTGGTTGAACTACAGACATTTAGCTTATCTTTTAAACTGATAGCAGTAGACACTCTAGTTGATCTTAGCCACAAGGCTCTCAGAGTGACCAGTTAGACTCTGTAAAGGACAACTCCATTTCACTTTCACAGCCGGAAATTCCTTAATGGGCCTTTACTCTACAAAAAGTTTTCTTGGGGGAAGGGGAAAGGTTTAAGGCAGCAGGAATAATCATTTGTTGTTAAAATTCAGTCATATCTTGGACTGATGAGCAGTGAAATGAAGCCATAGCCTCCGGGGGACATGATACATGAGGCATGTTGCCTCTGTGCCATATTCTTTATCCTAATGGCTCTTGGCCAGGTACATCAATGGAGTCACCCCACAACCTAACTTGGGGAGACAAATCTTACAGCATCAATGCTTACTCATTTTTAGGAGGCTAGCTGGGTATGAGTTTACTTAATATTGAGACAAGAAAGTTGAATGTCTTTCAAAGGACTAAACCTATACAAAGAGCAGCACCATGAAATCCCAGGCATTTGAGCACAGCTGGTGAAACATATATGGTTTAGATAGATAGTACCCAAGCTGTTACGATGATTTTAAGATCACATGTGGCTTTTAGGAGAGCCCAGTGGCCAGGTTGGGACTCATTGTTCATCAAGGCCCTCAAAAAAAGAAACACTTCCTTCTTTAGAAATGTGGTAGAGTTGAGGGACTGAGGATCCACAAGGTATATATCACCAGCAGATCTGAGCCTTAAATTCTCAAGAAGTAGGTCAGAAACTAGAAAAGAAAGGAGACATGTTTGTTTGTTAGTTCTGTTCAATAGGCTGCCACCCTCTGAGAAGCAGCTAAGGATGTAGTGAATGCCCAAGTGGTTACAAATGGAACTTTCCAGTGGAATTTTATGAATGCTATATTGCCTGTTGATACTTTAATGGTTCTCTATTTCATCAAACCATACGAAGCTGCTAGGATATTTACTACCTCAAGTTATTGGGAAAGAACATTTTCATAGGTGTGAGGTAAACCTCGCTTCTTTGTTTCATTGTTTTGTCATTTCTTGAGGTTGCAAGGATATTTGAATGAAGTAACTGTGCCCTTCCTTTTTCAACCAATGTGGAATATGACAAGTCTATGAAGCCTTCTGACCCATAGAACTATTACCCCAACAATGTCCGTTTAGCTACTGATCTGCCCTTTCATTTTCATGTCCTAAATAATGCCTTGAGCTTGAATCTAATCACAATTGCAATATGGTTTTTGTGCTTTTGTCTCATGGTTCATGTGTGGCTCAGTTTTCCAGAAGAACCACAGGGCTTTGTCTGTAGAAATCTTGATCTATTTCCTCTTTATCCCTGTTGGTAAAAGGATCATATTGAAATATGCCCTGATTATTTCTGGAAAACTGAACACGTTTGTAACTAGTATGAAAATTTAATTCTCTGGAATGTATTTTCTTGAAAGCACTCACTGAAATTGCCCTCAGGATTAAATGGAGCCCAGATAATAATGACTTAGCATATGAGTTTTTTATATGTTTGTTTATCACTGAGTAAACAAACCAAAATTACATTTTGCCATTTTATGATAAATCTGAAATATTAACTCACATTGCAAATTAATCCTTACATCGTTAGGGGATATCTAATGATATAAATTCTTTTTTTTAATTTCAGATTTGACTTTATCATCCCTGCCTTAAAGAGATTTAATGCATTTTAATTGCTTTTCTACTTCATAGATATGAAAGTCTGTGTTTGCTACAAATTGAATGCTCATGTTACCAGAAACAGTACTTTGGACTGCAGGACAGTATTGATTCCTCAGTAGACTGACTATAATCTCATAATAAATATGTGTATGTGCATGGGAAAACACATTCAACAATAGTCTTTGTGTTTAAAAACTCTCATGGTATACAATTTCCTATGTGGTGCTGGAGGAGTTTCATTCTATGGTTTACAAGGTGTAGGTTTGCACCCCAAATTCTCAGGGTATGTATTTTACCCAAATACTTGAAAGAAAAAGGTGCCCTGAATTTTACCAGTACTGTTGAGGCGGAAAAAAAATGTGTAAGTTTGTTTATAAAAACTGCTTATAAAAATCAAATTAATTAATATGTTAGGATATATATATATACATTTACACATATATATAAGATATATATTTTGAAGAGACTGCTTATCTACTCTTAACTAACTTATGGGTCCTATGTAGACCTCACAGGTGCATAAAATCCTTGGTAAAGCATGTGCTATTGCTAAATGGTGCCTTGAGCTTGAATCTCATCAGAACTGCAGACCCTGGCCCCCAGCAAAGCAAGCACGTCCACAGGCGGCACGTGGGCTGAGGCCCAGGGAGGGTTCTGAAGACGGGTTCCTTTGTACCCCACCCCATGTCAGAAGAGAACTGAGGGTTCCTGGCAGCATCTGTGAGCTGTTAACATGCAGTGTTTCATGTTACGACTGTGGCACACTCTACCAGATTTATTCCTGTTTCATTCACAATGGTGCAGAATAAGACACACACACATATACACACATCCAATTTGATTTTTTTCCTTTTTTTCTTTTTTTAAGCTTCATAATTGCTGTTTGCAGACTTGTGTTAATAGTGGAAAGCCCTTCCCAGGGCTCCCTCAAACAGCTACCACACCTGTGTCTGTTTTCTGACAGGTGGTCCTTTCTTTTTCTCCCTTCTTTGAAGATGTGCATTTCTGTATTTACATATAAATCATACTATTGTAACGACAGTGATGGTTGAAAAGAATGTGCAGACTGTAGAAGTTGTGTCTGAGCAGACAGAGTAAATTGTGCGATAAGTAGGGAAGGATGTGGGATAATGCTGAAGTACACCCCTGACTATGAATCAAGTCAGTGGGAAATGGAAAGAATGTGAAATTTTAAACTGCAATCAACACAGAAATTGCGGTGGAAAAGTTCCTAACTGAAGTCTGAAGTGATACAATTATAGAATGCAGTGAGCTCGGCCAAGCAGACTTTGAATCCAGCCCAGTAGTTCTGAGAATTACCTACTCAGTCTATTGCATATGGAGAAAACTACTTGGACATGGATTCCGTGAGACTGGCCTGCTAATCTTTCAATCGCCAGCGTTTGTAAATGACTGTGCAATTTTGTGTAATGGTCTTTTCTTTTGACTGTTCTGAAGAAAAATTTGTTTTGTTGGTTTTTTTTCCAGTAAAAGTAACTGCAAAAGAAATATGTATTATTTGTCTTTAATTTAAAAAACAAGATTTGAACATTCTTTTTTCTTCTGACTTCTAACTTTCACCATTCATTTAACTAAAATATTCATATGTCACATCCGGGTTTTAGTTATTTTTATTGTCATGGTGACAAATGACCATAAGTGCAGTGGGTTAAGACAAAACAAGTTGATCATCTTACGCCTCTAAAGGTTGTTAAGTCCGAGGTGGATGTTTCCCTGTGCCCAGAGCTCTTCATCTCGCCAGCTGAAGGAGCTGGACCGAAGCTTGCCTTATTAAGTAGCCCTGGCGAGAGCACTGACTTGGATGTTTGACATGCCACTGACACCAAACAGCAGCTTGGAAAACAAGCATTCCTGAGGTCCCCCTCTGAAGCCCAGTTAAGTAATTGTGGTTATCCTTCTCACAAACTAGTATCAGAGAGTTGGGTCAGTGCATAACCTGTGCCTTAAATCAATCACTGGCCAATGGAGGGCACTGTAAAATCTTAAGATTAAAGCCCCCAAACTCGTTAGCTTATATTCCGCCAAGAATAATGTCAGGATTCCTCACTTTATGTCCTAGGGTTAGGAAATACAGAGCCTGAGAAAGCAGTTCCTGGCCTTATATTTTCACCTCCGGTTTTCCAGCTCTTCTTCCCAGTGAATTCTCAAACTACGTTCTCCATTTTGTGTAAAGTGTCTGATGTTTTTCTCTGTGTAGCATCACCCCATTAGCCTTCATGGCCATGAAACCACCCAATCCTGAGTGTTCTAGACTCAAGGACTGCAAGAGGTGTATTAGCCAGCTTTTCATCACGTTAACTAAGATACCAAAGAGGAGCAATCTAGGAAGGAAGTAAGCTTATTTTTGCCTTGTTGTTCTGTGGTTCACTGTCCAAGCCTGTTTGCTCCTATCAGTCTGGTGACTGATAAGAATGGTGAATGGCAAAACCTACACACAGGAAGTATTACAAAGCAAGCCAGGAAGCAGAGAGGGACAGAAAGCTTGCCCGGCTTACAAAACCAACTCTTGTGAGAACCACATTCTGAGAGTAAGCCCCTCAACAACCCAAATATCTCTCACTAGGTCCATCTTCTAGATGCCATATTTAAGTCATGTTTCCGCCCCTAATGCATTAGCCATTAACGCAGGACTTTGAGGACTAAGCCTAAACACATGGGCCTTCGGGGGCACCCAAACCATTAAGCAAATCATAACAGGGGGTCTTCAAAAATTTCTTGGAAAATGCATAATATGAAAACACTATGAGTAGACTTCAAGATTTTTGTACCAAATAAACATCTTTTAATTTCAATTTTCCACAAATTTTTTTTGAAGTACTCACACATATGGATGTTAGGATTTTGCTGAGGGCTTAGCGTTAGTGGGGTGGGAATGAGCAGATGGTTCAAAACATGGCAAGCAGTTACATTAGCAATCACCTTAAACTTGAACCATTAATATTTCTACTCTTGAATAGCTCCCTACCAGCTCTGGCATAGAGTTTCATTGATTGTTGAGTTTATTTTTGCCCTAGCCTCTCTCCTTATTGTTATAATCCTCTCCTTCTTCTCATCCTTCATTTTAATGCTCCCTAGCTTACTTGTTCATCCTCTAATTTTCCATCATTTTTGTATTGAGTCATACAATCACCCAGTAAATCTATGCAACTGCAGACCCACCATTCTATGTCCAGAAGCCCTTTCATAGCTGAACACATTTTTCTAGTTATATATTGTCATTGTGATTGCTGAGAAACAATCTATCCCAAAACTTAGCACCGTATAACATATGTCATTTGTTTAGCTAATGAATCTGCAATTCAGGCAGGACTCTACCTGGGAGGTGTTCTCTGCTTCACACTGCAGCAGGCAAGGGACTGGAGAATCCAGATTCCAAGATGATTCACTCACATGACCAGCAAGTTGAGCTAGCAGCCAGCAGTGAACTCAGCTGGGCTCAAGAGCAAAAGGCCTCTTGCTGTTTGGGCTTCCTCAAAACATGGCAGCTAAATTCTAGCAGTGAGTAGCAGTGAGCAATAAAATGGGGGTCGACACGGCAGTTCCTTAAGGTCTATTCCAGAGAGAGACACAGTATCACTTTTTCTGTCTCTATTTGACAAGCAATCATAGAACTAAGGTTCAATGGAAAGGAACATAAATCCCACATGTCAATGAGAAGAGTTGCAAAGAATTTAAGGACTTGTTTTGAATTCATCTCATCATTCAAAAGTATTTCAAAACATATACTTTTAAAAAAGGGATTATAAAGTCAGTTCTTAGATGAGACTAGGTTCATTCAAACATTCTAGGAAAAAAATCTAGAATGATAGTTGGTATATAAAGGGTTTGATGGGCATGCTTTGTGTGTGTGTGTGTTTTGGGCAATATGTTGGAGTCTGGTAAGGAAGAAATCATTGTGCTTCCAATGTGGAGGGAATCGACTTTCTTTGGGAAAGAATGAATGCCTACTATATGCCATGTGCTCTGATTCATGAAGAGGTTAGGATTTCAGGAAGCTTTGAAATATGGTGAGAATGCCTGATATGCTGATGAAGCCGTCTAGTCTAAGCCTTGCCAAAGGCATGGAGATAGAAAGAGGAAACTGGCCAACAGCCATAAAGAAGAGATCCATGTCAACGACCCAGCATGGGGCAGGCGAGGGAGCTTCGAGGGCCTGGTGTGAACAGACCAGGAACTCCAGACCTGGGAAACTTCATCTGTTTTCAGTGCAAATCCTCACTCCAACTCAGGGGGCGCTGGTGAGGCGCAGCAATCTCTGATCAGCATCTTAGCAGGGCCTCTGGCAAACCAGAGTGGCTACTTCCTTGAAGCGTGGATGATTCCTGAGCAGAGAACTCAGCTCTTGACCAATCACGTTCATGCCCTAATCCCCAGTGAGCCACTCCCTCTTAACACTCATTTTCCTAAGTACTATTTTTTAAAGGAGACAATCCATGCTTTTCTCAAAATTTTAATGAACATTTTTAAAAGATAGTGCTTAAGAAATACTATTTCTCTTCCTTTTTGGGCACATTAATTGACCCTTTATTTTTGACCCCCTTTTTTTTTTTTTTTCTTATTGTTCTTTGGAGGAAAGAGAAGAGCACTGTGCTGCCTGGTTTTTCTGGGGAAGACTCTGGCCTGCTTCAAAAGCACCTTTGTACCTTAGCCATCCTGAAGGGCAGATGGAGCTACGAAAGCACTACTTCCCCAGAGAGTAGCTCCGTAGTTACTGACCACCAACTACACACTGCACAGGGGAGCCTGCAAACTACCGCATGGCGCAGGTTCAGAAGTTCACAGTTTACTGGGGAAAATATTTGTATAAAGATTTATTTTATTTATTTGAAAAGTAGAGTTGGGGAGTGATGGGGAGACAGGTCTTCCATTCACTGATTCACTCCCCAAATGGATGGGCCAGGTCAAATCCAGAAGTCAGGAACTTCTTTCAGGTCTCTCATGTGGGTACAGGGGACCAAGCACTTGGGCCATCGTCCACTGCCTTCCCAGATGCATTAGCAGAGAGCTGGATTGGACATGGAGCAGCCAGGACAGAAACTGGCACCCATATGGGATGTTGGTGCTGCAGGTTGGGGCTTAGCCTGCTACACCATGATGCTGGTTCCAATAAAAATAAAAAAAAAAAAACACTTAAAAAACAATGGCACAAGACAACAGATTAGGGCAGTCACCAAAGTTAGTATGACTAGTTCCCAAGTGGGTGGCATTTAAGAGGACTTCAAAAAGTTTGTGGAAAAAAAGAATGAAAGGTTAAACTTATTTTGGTGCAAAAACATTTTGAGACACATGCATAGTTTTCTCATACTTTTCCATGAACATTTTGGACATCCCTTGTATATGTGGATTTCAAAAAATGTTTTCTCTAAGATTTATTTTATTTGAAGGGCAGAGTTACAGAGAGAAAGGAAGAGAGAGAAAGAGAGAGAGAGAGAGAGAGAGAGAGAGGTATTCCATCCACTGGTTCACTTCCCAAATGGCCGCAATGGCTGGAGCTGGGCCTATCCAAAGCCAGGAGTTTTTTCTGACTTTCCCACATGGGTGCAGGGGCCCAAGCCCTCAGGCTGTCTTCTACTGCCTTCCCAGTTGTACTAGCTGGGAGCTGGATTAGAAGAGGAACAGCTGGGATTTGAACTGGGGCCTATATGTGATGCCAGTGATACAGGCAGTGGCCTAACCTGCTACACCACAACACCTGTCCCTCAAAATTATTTTGCATCAAAATGAACGTATCTTTTAATTCTATTTTCCGCAAGAACGCTTTGAAGTACCATCATATGTAATAAGTAAACCTGGGCAGCAGGTGTCTCCATGGCTGGTAGATTCCATGTGCAGGTAATGTGCTCTGTGCTAAGACCCATTAGGGCAGAAGTAAAGGGAGAAGGATAAGAAAGGAGGAACCAACAGCCAAGTCTAAGGTCTGTTGGGAGGTGTATGTTGCAGGAGCAGGAAGGGATGTGCATGCGTGGCAGGAATGAAATATGGAATCGGAATGTGGTGAAGGAACGGAGTTCTGCATTTAGGAACTCAGGCTGGATTCTGGGTAGGGAGCATCGTACACTGCTTACATGTTTGATGCCTGGAGACACTCCTGGGTTAAATCTCGACACTGCCTTTTGCCAGCTGTGAGATATTAGGACAGTCACTATGTCTCTCTGTGCTCAATTCTCCATACACACAGGGTATATAATATTGGTGCCTGCCTGAAAGGGTTGTTGTGAAAAGTAAACGATTTGATGCCTGTGAGGTACGCACAACAATGCACAGCACTTTATAGGTACTATATAAAATGTTCGCATAGTGGTAAAGATAGAGGAAGACTCTGGAAGACTTTGGTCAGGTATAAATAACTTTAATTCTTGGGAATCATCTGCCTAGCCAACAAGTGCTCTGCATTTCCCACACCTCCCTCAGACTGCATTAAAAAGCTAAGAGGCTCCTGGCTCCTGGCTTCAGATTGGCGCAGCTCCTGCTGTTGAGGCCATCTGAGGAGTGAACCAGTGGATGGAAGACCTCTCTCTCTGTCTCTACCTCTCTCTGTAACTCTTTCAAATAAATAAAATAAATCTTAAAAAAAAAAAAAAACCTGATGTTTTCTTTCCTTACAGAGGCATATGTGAGAACATCTCTACCTCTAAGCATCTCTGTTTAACAGCTTGAAAGATTCATGTCATGCAGAAACCTTCTTTCTCCATGACAGTCATCACATGGTGGATCTGGAGGTATATTGAGGGGTAGAAGTACCCCCAAAGAGTGGGGACGGACACCCCCATGCAGAATGAGATAATTCAGTATCACAAAAGAAATCAGGTAATTGAAACCTAAAGCCTATTCTGGAAAAAGAATGTCCACACTTTTACATGTAATCCTAGAAGATTATGGCAGGAATCTTTCTAGTAAAAATAGAAAGGTGAAAATAGTTTACAGGTTTATGTGATGTTCCAAGTCAACTGTGAATAAATTAAACTTTTATTAATAGGAGCATAGCAAAGGATTACTAATGTCATTCTAGACTAACTCTAATCCCATGATGGAAGATAAATAACTAGCTAAAGTACCTCCAAAGGTAGAATTTTTATTGAACTACATTTTTAAAATATATTTTATTTTTATTTTTATTTTATTTTATTTTTTGACAGGCAGAGCGGACAGTGAGAGAGAGAGACAGAGAGAAAGGTCTTCCCTTGCCGTTGGTTCACCCTCCAATGGCCGCCACAGTCGGCGCGCTGCAGCCGGCGCACCGCGCTGATCCGATGGCAGGAGCCAGGTACTTCTCCTGGTCTCCCATGGGGTGCAGGGCCCAAGTACTCGGGCCATCCTCCACTGCACTCCCGGGCCACAGCAGAGAGCTGGCCTGGAAGAGGGGCAACCAGGACAGAATCCGGCGCCCCGACCGGGACTAGAACCTGGTGTGCTGGTGCCGCAAGGCGGAGGATTAGCCTAGTGAGCCGCGGTGCCGGCCTTTAAAATATATTTTAAATGTTTAATTGACACATAGTAATTGTGCATATAAGTATTTATGGAATACAGTGTGACATTTCAATACCTGTATATAACATATAATGATCAGAATAGAGTGATGGGCATATCTTATCACCTCAGATATATATCATTTCTTCATGTGGGAACACTCAAAATCCTCCTTCCTAGCTACATGAAATATGCAATTAATTGTTGTCAGTCCTAGTTCTCCTACTATGCAATGGAGCATTAGAAATCATTCCTCGTATCCACCTGCACCTCTCTGTCCATTAACCCTCCTCCCTCCATCCCTACATTCTCCTAACCCTTCTCAGTCTCTGGTAACCTTGATCCTACTCTCTAATTCCACGAATTTTTTCACGTCTACGTATAAAAGTTAGAACATGCAGTGGTTGCTTTTCTGTGCTTGACTTACTTCACTTAACATAACATCCTCCAGTTCCATCCATGTTGCTGCAAATAGGAGAATTCTGTTCTTTTTGTGGCTGAATGATATTTCACTATATGTACACTTATGCAACATTTAATGTATATCTACCATGTCTTCCATCAGTGGGCACCCAGACTGGTTTCATATCTTGGCCATTGTGAATGTGCCACATAGACATGGCATGGGACCAGATGAACATGATTCTATTACTCAAACAGCTCAAACTTTCAGCCTAACTGTAGAGCTGAATGATAATATCAATAGAGGTTATTGCCACAGAGAAAAATGCAATTCATCCAAGTATTTATAAGGTGATTACCTTGTAATTGTGAGCTGCCCTTCAAGACCCACATTTATTATTTAGGTGGGAAGCAGCTTATGGACAGTGTCAACAAGAGCTGCTCTACGCAATGTAACTATCCAGGAGGGGCACCTTCAAGTCCGCACTCTGTTTGCAGTGCCCTTCACGACAGAGACAAGGAGCTGAGGGCCACGTGACTTCACACCAGCAGGAATTCCACTAGGATCCCTCCACCCTTCCTCATGGCTTTCCTCCTCGCCCTCAGAAAACTATTTACAGAGATTTCTTATTTTCCCTCTAGGATTCACTCCCAGGACTTTTCCTTTTGGAACAGTATAAAAACTACCTGGCTAAGAGAGATGGGAGGGAGAGAACAGCGCTAAAATCTTCCTGTCTCCTTCTTCTTTCTCAATTTATTGTGCTTGTATTGTTTAGTTTTTCATTACTACCAACAAATAGCTGACAAAACTAACTTTAAAATGAGAAAAGGTTTCTTTAGCTCACTGTTTGGGAGATTCCAGTCCAAGGTCGGGAAGCCTCATTGGTTGGGGCTTCTGTGAGGGTGGTTTTATGGCAATGGTGAATTACTTGAGGAAGATCTCGGCCATCCAGGAAGCCGAGAACCTGTCACATCAATATTCTTGGCTAAATTAGTCCAGTAGAATTTTCCGTTGTACAGCAGAATCTCTGGGACTACGAAGTTGTTCGCTGCCACACTCAAGCTGAAGACAAACAGAGCTGACTCTTATCTTGGGGGTTTTAGACAGCAGGCACAGAAAGGGAAGCTGATATACAGTCAGTGAGAGGTAAATTCTGGGTAAGTAGCAACACGTACAGAAGTAAATAAACCTTGTGGTCCCATGTAATATGACCTCCTGAATGATGTTTTCTTGATCTCTTGTCCCCTTTATGCTCCGTTGGGGTTTTGAGCACATTTCACTTACAGTATTCTCCTACATTATTCTTAGTTCCATTGTTTCACGTCACTGTTTCTTGAGATAACACAATGTATCTTTTTTTTTTTTTTAAATAAAACCTAGTACATTTCTTGATCCCAATAGACCCTCCACGTTGTGTTAGGCTCCATGTTGTATATTGACAAATAACTAAATAAACTAACAAGCTGTCAGGAAGGACTCATTATAAATACTTGAATGAGATTTCTTTCCACCCTCCCCATCTGCTGCGTGTATTCGCTGGATCAGGCCACGCTCTTGCCCTCTGGCTTCTGACTTTGTCCCTGTTGGGTACCACTGGCAGGAGACCAGAGGGAAGAAAACAGAAAGATGCTTCAAAGGTTTGGGGGAAAATGAACTAAAGCGTAAGCTTATTTTGGTGTAAAAAATGTGGAAATCTATACTTTTTTCATAATATGTATTTTTCATATGCATGGCTTTAAAAGTATTTTTGGCAGCAAAATAACCTTGTCCTGTAATTCCATTTTCTAAGAACTTTCTGAAGTACCCTCATAAAGTGAAGTCAGGGTGCTTCCTTGCCTAGTTCCCTTCTGGTGGAGATGGTGAGAGCTGCCGTGTCAACCCAAGGTCAAAGCTGCACACACCTTGCGCTCTTGGTGCCAGTCATCACTGCCTCTCTTTACAGTTCAGTCTCCCTGTTGCTATGAGCGTCAGGGTACCGCAGCAGCCCTGTGGTCTCCCCCTGTCCTGTCCACATCTTTATGACGTTTACTGAGCTCCTCTCAGATGCCGAGCCTTGCTTTTATGTTGTGACCCTAGTCCTGCAGGGACGCTGACTTACTAAGGAGAAGCTGCTGAGGAAGGAGACGGTGACTAGGAACAGGCAGAAGTTTAGACACAGCTGTGCTGTTCCGCTCAAATCTTGAGGGAGGATAATGACGGAGCTGGAGTCTCGTCTTCTGGTGTTTTCTTCTCTTTCAAAAATGCTATCCATTGTACTCACGTAGTGCAGTCCTGTGACTGCTTCCTTCAAGAATGTTCCACTGGAATTTCTTATTTTGTGGCAGAATTTCAGATTCATTCGATGCTTCCTCATTAAAATACTTATTCTTTCTTAGTAATTATCTTATTCACAGAGGACAATGGCAAAGGAAAAGATAGTGAAATCTGAAGTTCATTTGAATGTGTAGAGAAATGGATAAAAGCCATGCTTCTTATAAAATGGAAGTATAATTTTAACATTGTGAAAGTATTAATTCCATGATAAACAAATAAGCCAACAAACTAGTGGCCTCTCCCAAACCCATGATGGTTATGGATGATAGTCCAGAAAATACTACTCTGTAGAGAATACAATGTTGCCTTACTTAGGAGTTCTGCGCAACAGCATATTAGAAGTAATATTAATGGATACACATCAAGTGCTTGTTATGTGTCACTTTCCCATTATCAGACTTCATCCTCACAATGACCTATGAGATGCTGCCCATCTTACAGATGCGGAAGTTAAGAGATTTGAGTATGTGTGTAATGGTGGTAGGAGGAAGAAGTCAAATTTCAGATGTATCACAGGAGTAATTCACCCCAAATTCTCCTCACTCTCCTGCCTTGCACCTGCCTGGATGCTGCATATGAAAGATTTTCATGCCTCCCCAAGCCCTGAGCATCAGAGAAGAAATGGCCACTGTGTAATCCAATGACTTGCTAGATGGAGGTAGAAATAAATTGGTAACAAACTTTTTCCAAAGCTAATCATTGGTAAAAAAAAATATTGTGTACCATATCTCTAATATTAAAAAAAATTATCAAACCCTACTGTGTGCTGGGCACTAAGATTTATCTTTATGATCTCTACAAATCGTTACAACAACACAGTGAAATAGGGATTCTCATATCTTTTTGAGAAGTGACAGCTTGAGTCACGTGTCCAGATCATTTAGCCAGTATGTAGGGAACTGGAATTCTAAGCCTCTCTGCTTACTCACCTTCTCTCCACTGCCTCTTAGAGGACAACTACATTAATAAGCAATGCTGATGCTTCAGCTAATCAGAATATCAGCCTCTTAACGTTGGGGTAGGCACTGTGAGTTGGATGTCCTCTCTGTGTGGGAAGGCATTTGGGCTATGATTTAAAATTCCCAGTATGACTTTATGGGTTTTCAAGTATTTTCCTTAGTGAAATAGAGCTGGAGGTATTACCAAAGGATTTGCGCCTTTCTTTCATGCTCTGTGGTTGTTAGCATCTGTTACTGCTGTCACCACCACCTCCATTTTTACCTGCACTATCATCCTTGCTACGTCCACCCTCACTACTGCTATCAAACATTGTCCTGGAGGTTCTCTATCCAGGACATTCATATTGGAAAGGAAGAAGTGGACCTGTTTCTACTCACAGTTGACATGATCTTTGATCTTCAGAAAATTCTAAGGAATATACCAAAAGCTACTGGGACTGATAAATGGGTTCGGAAGGGTTGCAGTACACATATACGATTAATATGCAAAATAAATCACACTTCTTTTTAAAAGATTTATTTAAAAGGCAGAAGAATGGCAGAGAAAGAGAGGGGAGAGAGAGAGAGTGAGAGTGAGAGAGGAGAGTCTTCCATTTGGTGGTTCCCTCCACAAATGTCTGCAAGGCCTAAGCCGGGGGCTGTGAACTCAATCTAGGTCCTTCATGTGGGTGGCAGGGACCCAAGTACTTAAGCCATCACCTGCTGCCTCCCAGAGCGTGCGTCAGCAGGAAGTTACAATGGAAGTAAAGGCAGGACTCAGTGCCAACTACTCTGAAATGGAATGCAGGTGTCTTAAGTGGTGGCTTAACCCACTATGCAACAATTCCCATCCCACATTATATGTCTATACACTTGCAATGAACAATTGAAAAACCACAATTCCATTCACTCTAGTATGAACAATAATAAGCCGGCGCCGTGGCTCAATAGGCTAATCCTCCACCTTGCGGCGCCGGCACACCGGGTTCTAGTCCCGGTTGGGGCGCCGGATTCTGTCCCGGTTGCCCCTCTTCCAGGCCAGCTCTCTGCTATGGCCAGGGAGTGCAGTGGAGGATGGCCCCGGTGCTTGGGCCCTGCACCCCATGGGAGACCAGGAAAAGCACCTGGATCCTGGCTCCTGCCATCGGATCAGCGCGGTGCGCCGGCTGCAGCGGCGGCCATTGGAGGGTGAACCAACGGCAAAGGAAGACCTTTCTCTCTCTGTCTCTCTCTCTCACTGTCCACTCTGCCTGTCAAAAAAAAAGTATGAACAATAATAAAATATTTGCAATACATTTAGCAAAAGAAGTGCAAAATTTATAGTACTCTGAAAATTGCAAAACATTGAAATAAAAAAAAGATTAAAGTAAATGGAAAGATGCTTCCTGTTCATGGATCAGGAGACAATATAATTAAGATGGGAATACTCTCCAAACTGATGTACAGGTTCTATACAAACCCTATCAGGAGCTCAACTGGCTTCTTAAGAAATTGACAAGGTGATCCTAAAATTCATTCAGAAACTCAACGAGCTTAAAATAGCCAAAACATCTTGAAAAACAACACAATACGTTGAGTCACACTTCCCCATTACAAGCAACAGTAATCAACACAGTATGGTACTGGCATAAACATGCATAGTTTAATGAGATAAAACTGACAATAAAAAAATGAATCTTCATACTTACGGTCAATTGAATTTCAATAAGAATGCCAAGACAGTTCCATGGAGAAAGAATAATCTTTCCAAGAATCACTGCTGGAACAAGTGGATATATATGGACAGAGGAATGATTTTGCCCCCTATCCACTATATACTATCTATAAAAATGAACTCAAAATGGATCAGATATCTGAATTTAAGAGCTAAAACTATATGAAGGTATTTCAAAAAGTTTATGGGGAAATGAGATTAAAAGATAAGACTATTTAGGTGCAAAAATTTTTGAGAGCATGTGCAGTTTTTCATAGCATTTTCTCTAAAACTTGAAGACCCTCTCATAAAACTCTTAGAAGAAAACATGGGGGTAAATCTTTGTGACCTTGGATTTGGCAATGATCTCTATAGTATGATACGAAAGGCACAAACAAAATGAAGGAAAATACATTGGATTTCATCAAAATTACAAACTCATGTGTTTTAAAGAATACGGTCAAGAAAGTGAAAAGGGGGCCAACTTTGTGGCATAATGGGTAAAGATGCCACCTGTCACACCAATATCCTACAAGGCCCTAGTTTGAGTCCTGGTTGCTCCACTTCTGATTCAGCTTCTTGCTATGGCCTGGGAAAGGCAGCAGAAGATGGCTCAAGTGTTTGTACCCATGCCACATACAAGGGAGATCCGGATGAAGCTCCTGGCTCTGGGCTTTGGCCTGGTTCAGCCCTGGCCATTGTAGCTATCTGGGGAGTGAGCCAGTAGATGGAATCTCTCTCTCTTTCTCTCCCTCTATGTCTGTAACTCTGATTTCCAAATGAATAAATAAATATTTTCAAAAAATAAAGTGAAAAGAACAACCCACAAAATGAGATAAAATATTTGCAAATCATGCATATCATAAAGGAATTATACTAAAATATATTGAGAATGTTTACAACTAAGTAATAACAATATAACTCAATTTTAAAAGGGCAAAGGATGTGAATAAAATTTTTTTTTCAAAAAACCTATACAAATGGCTAATAAGAACAATGAAAGATGCTTGACTCTCGTAGTCCTTAGGGAGGTGTAAATGAAAACTACTGTGAAAAACCACTTCATATTCACTGGGATGGCTATAGTTAAAAGAAAGATAATAACAAGTATTGGTGAGAATGTGGAGATACCAGAACCCACATAAGATGCTGGTAAGAATGCAAAATTGTTGTTCCTTTTGAAACAAGCTGTCAGTATGACTCAATAATTCCACTGTTAGTACATATTCAAGAGGGATGAAGACATATATCAGCTCAAAAATTGGAAGAGTTTAAGGCAGTTTTTTTAAACAGTGCTTTTAAATGTTTTTAAGTTTTAAGTGTTTTCAAGTGTTTAAGGCAGAATTATTCATAAAGACAAAGGGTGGAGACAACCCACAGATCCATTAACTAATCAATGGATAAACAAATGGCAACTAATATTACCATAAAAAATAACGAAATACTTTATATTGAGTTAATGAAAATATTATTGTAGTGCATTTCACCTCTTTCTGTTTAATTTTTTATTTATTTTTTAAAGTTTTTTTTTTAATTTTATTTATTTGAAAGATGAAATTAACAGAGAGAGGTAGGGACAGAAAGAGAGGTCTTCCATCTGCTGGTTTACTCCCCAGATGGCCGCAATGGCCAGAGCTGTGCCATCCGAAGCCAGGTGCCAGGAGCCAGGAGCCTCCTCTGGGTCTCCCACGTGGGTGCAGGTGCCCAAGGACTTGGGCCATCTTCTACTGCTTTCCCAGGCCATAGCAGAGAGCTGGATTGGAAGAGGAACAGCTGGGACTAGAACTGGCGCCCACATGGGGTGCCTGCGCTTTAGACCAGGGCTTTAACCTGCTGCGCCACAGCGCCAGCCCTGACTGTTTACTTTTTTTTTTTAAAAGATGTATTTGTTTATTTGAAAGGCAGAGTTACACAGAGGCAGAAAGAGAGAGAAGGAGAGAGAGACTGAGACAGAAGAGGTCAG
This sequence comes from Oryctolagus cuniculus, assembly GCF_051225735.1. NCBI lineage: Eukaryota > Metazoa > Chordata > Mammalia > Lagomorpha > Leporidae > Oryctolagus > Oryctolagus cuniculus. Next base: position 95,283,209 of record NC_142874.1, read on the forward strand.
TCTTTCATCTGCTAGTTCACTCCCTAAATGGCTGCAACAGCCAGAGCTGGGCCGATCTGAAGCCATGAGCCAGAAACTTCTTCCTGGTCTCCCACGAGAGTGCAGGGGCCAAAGGACTTGGGCCATCTTCTACTGCTTTCTCAGGCCATAGCAGAGAGTTGAATCGGAAGTGGAGCAGCTGGGACTCGAACTGGCACCCATATGGGATGCTGGCTTTGCAGGCAGTGGCTTTACCACTATGCCACAGTGCTGGCCCTTCTGTTTACTTTTTTACTATAGGTAGTAGACATCTAAAATCATTTACTTGGCTCACACACTTTCTCTTGGACAATGCTGGTTTATTATATAAAAATCATAATATTACCTGTTAAATATCCTTGCTGTGAGGATTAAACAAGTTAAAATTTGTATCACGCTCTAAAAAACCTGGTGCATAATAAGCACTAAAAAAAAAGTGAGCTTTCATACTTACATGGAAGTGATCAAGTTCAGAGAAGCAGGGAGCGGCTTGTCACTGGGCAGTACTGCAACAGGAGTGGGGAGGCACAGTGACACCTCCCAGAAGAAAAGAAACCAGGCTATCACCTACAGCTCCAGGCAGGAGTTGATGCCTCACATAAGAGAACTGAGTGGGTCCCAGAGACGTCTTTAGCCTGTCTGGGCCCTGGGATTGCTACCAGCGAAGTGGTCAGATTTGGAGGATTGCGGGTGAGGTTTAAAGTGGGTTTTGGGCGCAGTATCTTATTTCCAGATGTGGAATATCACTCCGTCCCTCCCAATGAGGGAGCTTCTGCCTCATTTATCTAGAAAGGTGTTACTGGGAGGGCACTTGGTGCAGCAGTTCAGATGGTATTTAGGACACTGACACTGCACATTGGAGGGCCTGGCTGGGAGTCCTGACTCCACTTCTGATAGTAGCTTCTTGTGAATGTACAACCCAGGAGGCAGCAGGTGATGGTTTATATTTGGGTCCTTGCCACCCACGTGGGAGACCTGGGCTGAAGTCCAGGCTCCTGGCTTCCTCCAAATGCAGTTGTGGCATTTGGGGAATAAGCCAACAGACGGGGGGTTTCTATCTGGCTGGCTGCTTATCTCCCTGCCTTTAAAATAAATAAAAAGTAAATAAGTAAAATTTTACAAATAAAATAAAAAGGAGTGACTGTCTTGGCTCCCGGTTTCTCATTTCTTTGCAGCATGCTAGCAATGCTGTCCATTCTCCAATAGGCAGCAGAAATTTGACTCAGCCAGCTAGGTAAGCATGTGGGAAGTGGTGAAGTACTAATGTTTGGGGCACTCCAGTTGTCACTTCTAAGGAAATTCTCATGCTGCGTTGTACAGGGGCAGCTGTGACTGGTTAAACACCCCAGAGCTGAGTTCCTCAGCTCACCATGTCTTCCGCTCATGCCTTAGACCTCCTTGCACATTGGTGTCTTTACAGAGCGCTTCCTCTAAGGCAGCTGCTGCCACCCACCATGCTCCACCCGCCCCTCAGCGTCTGATCCTTTCTCCTCTTTCAGTAGCACAGCACTCAGGAGCTATCAAAGTGTGGTGTTAGCTTGTTCTCAAAATCAAAGGTCTGTAAGAGGGCCTGGTTGCTGCTATTTTCAGTGGCCCATTTCCCGAGGGCTCTGGCCTCCCAGGTCTGCTCTGTGTTCCTACCGATGTTTTATTGTGTTATGTTTGTGCTCAGAAAGTGGCAGTGCTATGGTTTGAATGTGTCCTAGAAATGGAAATCCCCAAATTCATGTTAATCGTATTTGGAGGTGGGGCCTTAGGGAGGTCATTAGGATTCAGTGAGGTCATGAGGGTGCAGGCTTCAAGGTGGTATTAGCTTTTTTTTTTTAAGATTTATTTATTTATTTGAAAGGCAGAGTTACAGAGAGGCAGAGAGAGAGACAGAGAGAGAGAGAGAGAAGTCTTCCATTTGCTGGTTCACTCCCTTAAATGGCCACAATGGCTGAAGCTGGGCCAATCCAAAGCCTGGAGCCTGGAGCTTCTTCCAGGTCTCCCACTTAGGCCATCTTCCACTGCTTTTGCAGGTACATTAACAGGGAGCTGGATAGGAAGTGGAGCAGCCAAGACTAGAACTGGCACCCACATGGGATGCAGGCACTGCAGGCAGTGGCTTTACCTGCTAGGCCACAGCGCTGGCCCTATATGCTGACTTTTTTTTAAAAAAAGATTTTATTTATTTGAAAGATAGAGTTACATAGAGAGAAGTCTTCCATCTGCTGGTTCACTCTCCAGATGGCCACAATGACCAGAGCTGAGCCGATCCAAAGCCAGGAACCAGGAGCTTCTTCCGGGTCTCCTATGTGGTTGCAGGGGCCCAAGGACTTGGGCCATCTTCTACTGCTTTCCCAGGCCATAGCAGAGAGCTGGATCAGAAGTGGAGCAGCTAGGACTAGAACCGGCACCCATATGGGATGCCGGCACTTCAGGTCAGGGCTTTAACCCACTGCGCCACAGCACCCCCCCCCCCATATGCTGACTTTTCAGAAGAGGAAGACTCAATCTGCAATCTAGCAATCTGCCATGTTATAAAACAGCCAGGAGGCCCTCACTACATGCAGCGCCATGTTCTTGGACATTCACCTCCAGAACCACGAGCTAAATAAACTTGTCTTCTTTAAAATCACCAAGACTGTGGTCTTCACTGTAGCAACATAAGATAGACTAATATAGTAAGGAGCAGAGGAATGTGATGTTTGAAGTAATGAAAGACAAAAGGAATCCAGTAAGATTTCCACATTTTAATTTCATCACACTTCATTTTTCAATTTACAAACTATAGTTGAACTAGCAAAACCTTCGTTTCATGTCTGTGTTTAATGGTCAAATGGGCACCTGTTATTTGGGATTTATCACAATAAATGAACCTGTTTTATTAATAAATATCTGAAAATGTTCATTGTGGCTCTTATAATTCATGCAAATAGAGGCATTCTTCTCTTGAATTCACATTTTAGAAACCCAAACCCACCAATTTGTGGAAGCAATATTCTCTCACTCATTGTGGATATTGTGGATTGTGGACAAACAGACCAAACTTTCCAGCATAAAACAGCAGAGACAAAGCGCTGGATGAAAGAAGACACCCTTCCTTGATAAAGGACAGCGCACCACATTACAATCTCAACAAGACATAGTATAAGAGGTATCAAATGGAGTTTCTGAAATCAGTGTTTCTTATTCCCAAGTGCTAAGTCCAATGTTGTTGCAGGATGGAGGTAGAGGGCAAGTTCACTGTGGTCAGCGGCAGGGCGAGGGGTGGGGTGTCTTCTACCTTAACGCTAACAGTAAACTAAGAGTAACAGGAGACACAGATAGTAATTCCTGAACTCCCTACCAAACGTCTTGTGGAAGTCTTGTCCCTTCTCTCTCCTCTACCCTTGAAAAGAAGGAGGGGGAGAGGAAGGAAAAAACAATGGCTTCTTTTTTTCCCTGATTAGGCAACACATTTGGTAGAAAGGAAGCCATGCTTAAGGTTTTGTCAAGGGTTTCATATACATTTGATTGAGAATTACAGAACAAAATTGAGTTCTCCTGAGTGTCTGGGATTTAATTTCTGTTTTTAACAAATGCCAGTTTCCTCTTAGAACAGAACCAGTCCCACTGTGCCAAGTGGGATTTGAGAGAGGTACCAGAAAGCTAAGAACATTGCTCAAAGTGTCCCATGATGATGGACAGTGACACTGTGGGCGGTACGCTGAATGGACTGGGATTGGATCAATCGAAGCATCTGATAGCTTTCTACAAAACTCTTAAATACAGGTAAACATGTAAACACTGTGCTCTCAGAGAGCAAGGACGCAAGCATGTCACGTCGTATCTCTTCTGGGGAAACAGATTCAAGTGAAACGTCACTGGGCAGCTTCAAAACCATCCACCGGAAGTGGTCTCCGGCTGAGGAGCAAATACCGCCTTGCACATGTCCGAGTTCTCCTGGTGGAGCGGGAATTCGCATCCGGCCAGCACACTCTCTTTTCTTTTCCGGGAGACGTAACCTCTGCCAGTGGCCAGCCTTTCATACTTTGTCTCAAATCGCCTGCGTGACAACAGCAAGGATAACACAATTACACACATGAAAGTCACCGCCACACCTGTCCCAGCCAAGTTACTGCGCAGGCACTCACAGCCTCTGTTCCAGGGCAATCTGAGAAAGGACGTGAGGGCCAGAGACCACACGGCTGCTTCCTTCCCACCAGTGAGGTGATTTTCTCTCCCGTTTCTTTTTATACCACCTCTGTACTTCCACTGTTGGGATGTGGGAGCCCTGCCATACTGAATTCCTTTCAGTTCTTTGGAGATGCTGTTAAGCTTTGCAGGCCTCGCTTTGTCTCCCACCCCTCATTCCAGAAGCCCCACCCTGGGAGCACTCCCCTTTTGAATAAGTAGCAAGCCCAGCCAGCTTAGGCTGAGAATGCTGACAAGGAAACGTTCCCACAGCTCTGGTCCCAGCGAAATGTGGAATGGAACCAGTCAGCCATGTGGCTAGGTTGATGGCCACTTCGTTTTGACCACTGGGAAGTTGATTTTATTTCTTAATGCATTTATGGAAGTTTGTTCCAGACATAAACAAATCTAGATCAGTGATACTGACTACTGTAATTATATCCCACAACCTGTTATTCTGTTAAAATATAGCCTACTCATATGAGGGAACTTCAAAAATATGCATTATATTTTAATTCCAATTTTACATGAACTTTTTTAAGTATTCTTGTATTTGTATTGATATCACCGATGTATTTTATATGGATCATGAAATGTCAGTGGAGTAAAAAAAAAAGTTCTTAATTCTGGCTTATTTATCAAAAGAGATGATGAAGGTGTGGCTTGCTATTTTAAGTATATAAATTACCTTTATGGTTAGACAGCACTTGCCAAGGCGACATTAACTATTACTAAAAAGTATTTGCTACCTAAATCCAAAACATTCTAGTTGCCTAGTTGTTAAAAAGAACAATTACAAGATTCAAAGGACACATAGCAAATGAGAGCTGGGCTCTAGATGGAAGAGATGTTGGGAAGTTACATGCAGAATTACACATTTGGTTTCTAAGACACTAAGCATTCTGCTAAAGCATTGTTTCAAAAATTCAAGTTTGAGCCAAACCTTACTGTTATATAGAATGCCTGGGCACTGTGAATTCATTTGGCCCCTTAAACAATGGTAAACGGATTCCTGGGTGTTTAGACTCTTCTGTCCAGGAGGCAACCGTGAAGAGACCAGATAATTAATGTGCACCTGGTATTTTAGCTCAAACTATCTGGAAATTCCTACATTAATCAAATCCCTTTGTTTCCTTGATCAGTTCTTATTGGATTAGAATATGATACTATCTCCAGAAGCAAACGAACTAGTCATTAGATTTTCTTGGTATCCTTTGGGTAAATTCCTAAGAATTCATTTTTCTTAATGTCATCAATTATTTTTACTACTTTTAGGAAAAATCATCATTTACAAGGTTTCTTCTGTTTCATTTTAGTTCTGAAATTGAATGACCAAAACTGAATACAAGTTCCCAGGGAAGTGAGGATGACTCCGGAACACTCCATAAACCCCTACATCTTACCTGAAGGGAGCTTCATACTTGTCCATCTGCATGCAAACCAAGAATGGGTACTGAGAAAACTGCACTGTGGAGATGAACTCCAGGCCTGCCTCTGTTTCTGTGCTCATCTCCAGGCCAGCTTTCACAAATGAGGAGTCCACTGTGATGTCCCCAGTTATTACTACAGCCACCCTAAAGATTTGAGGTTAAAACAAAAACAAAAAACACCTGTAAACATCACACTCAACTGAGTCAGACTAACAAATATAACTTCATAATGTCTGAGCTCCTGATTCTGACAACAGCAAGGAAACATTTCAGGACCTCAGACACGACTCAAATGTACATAGAATTCTGCTGGACTGGTTAGTCCCAGCGACTGGGAGTGAAGTCAGCCAGTCCCCTGAACCCGCCAGACATGCAAATCTGTTTGCATCAGCTACTACACTGCTTGGTATGAGCACATCAAGGACTAAAATGAAATACAACCTGGAACCCAGTCCTCTCCTCAGTCAGAAATATCTGACTTCTGTTAAAAGGAAGTCTAAATTCACCAAAAAGACATCTGGTGATTATAAAAATTTTTTTGTTAACTATCTCTCTGTTGGCTTCAATGTAGATATTTCAATTACTTTCCTCAAAGGGTCTCTAGAGGCATAAGTATGTGGTTGTCAGATATTTAAAAAATATATTGTGCTCCAAAGAGCCATTCTTGCAGTGGCCAGATGTGGGCTCTCCAGAGAAGGAGATAGACAAGAGTGGCCAGGGGATGTGGCTTGGATGGTAATGAAGAGGATCAATGACCCCAGGATTGCTCTAACTTAATAATAAACTTGATATTTAACTGTGGAAAATCACTGCCACAATCAATCAGAGCCATGTAACCAAACTTTTTAAAGGGGGTACCAATTCTTCTGGGCAAATTAAAGCCCCTGCTGTGCTGCTGACAGTGTGAAAGTAGGTCAGAGGTTGTTTCAGGTGCAGAATCCCTTCCAGTACATTCTGATGTCTTGTACTCAGCAAAGGCTTAAGGAAAGCAAAACAGACAAGCAAATATAGATGTATACACACACATATAAATGAATGAATGAATGAGCATGTGAAAATGGGAAGATAAACTGGCAATAATGGTGATACTGGTAGGGATCTGGTGTCCTTTTCTAAAAATTAGATTTTTATTATTGTTGCTACTGCTGTTGGTTTTTCTCTGCAAATAATTCAATTGACTTTAATTTGAAGAAATTTCAGTTTATAAAACACTTCAGAAAGAGGGAAAAGATGACTGATACAAAGGGAAACCCTAAACTGTATTTCTAGGTTCTCTGACGGCCAGTGTTGTTTCTCATTCTTGATTCCTTTGGGTAACAATGTGTGGTGTTACTCTTCACAGTACATAGGTCAACTCTGGTTGCTCTCAGTTGCTACAGTCAGAGTTCAAATTACATTCAAAAATTTAATTTTATTTCTCTTATCTCACTCCTGCCCCACCACATTTTTAAATATCCAAAATGGTAAAAAATAAATTGCATTTCTGGCTCTTGAATTCTATAGAAAACAGAATGTTAACTACAACATTGATTCGTGGACATTGCTTTATGCTTGAAACACAACATTTTGATCGGGTCTCATAGGTAGATTAGAAAAACTAAAGGATTTGGGAAAAAAGAAAGTAGATGAAAACACAAGTGTTCTCATAGTTAATATTTAGATTTTGCACAAAAGGGACCATCTTGTAATTTTTATCCCTGAAGACAGCAAAAGAGGAGAAGTTTTAAACCCCAACAAGAGTGATATACTGAAAAGTTTGCATCAAAGTAAAATTCTTAGCAGCACTGTCAACTAAGTACAGCAGATTAAAGGATAAACCCCTCCTCCACAGGACACAGGGGGGTCTTTCTTTCTTTTACATTTTTAAGCTTTTATTCAGTTAGCAAAATGCATAGGAGAGTGAGGGCTTTATCTAAAAGACAGGGGTAAATCTGGATTCATACTGAGGACCAGGAACCAGCCACGTGGAGGAGCATGTAGGCCAGGAAGCATGGGGTGGGTGGCCTGAAGGTCACGTGCCCTGGAGGTGCAGGGCCGCAGCCAGCCCCATACTGGCAGAAGGCCAAGGAAAGGAGGGCGGTCTTTCTTTAAAGATTTGTTTTATTTACTTGAAAGACGGAGTTACAGAGAAGGAGGGGGGGTGGGGGGGAGAGAGGAACTGAGCTGATCCGAAACCAGGAGCTTCTTCCAGGTCTCCCACATGGGTACAGGGGCCCAAGGATTTGGGCCATCTTCCAATGCTTTCCCAGGTGCATTAGCAGGGAGCAGCAGGGATTCAAACTGGTGCCCATATGGGATGCCAGCGCAGCAGGCTTGGGTTTTAAATTGTTATGCCACAGCACCAGCCCCTATAGGGGTCTTTCAAAGCAGGAAGGTTCTTGACTGAATCTTAATGAACCTTAATACCGACCTGCTCAGAAGCAACTATGGAAAGGATGACTTCCCACAGCCACTCCCAACTCTATTATTTAGTGATGACAAGTAGCATTGATTTTGAAAAGTCAGAAGGTTAAACAATTCCCAAAACATATCTGCAATTCTTTGCGTAGAGCATTACACATACTGTGCTTACCGGTTTTTCACTCGAGTTTTAGACTCACGATACCACAGACTAAACTCCATTGCACCTGAAATATCGATAGCTAGACCACCCTGAACCTCTATATTGGCCTTTAGTCCGGATTGCAACTGAAGCTCCTAGAAGCAAAAAACAAACAAACAAACAAACAAATATATATATATATATATATATGAATAAGTACAATGTACTTAAACCCCTTTCCTAAGTAACATTCTACCCCAGCCTGGATGCCATTTGAGTCCTGTGTACATTGGAGTCTTTCTCTAAGCTTGGAAGCATGTTATTCTAATCTTGATCGCTAGAAGTAGTCTCTGCTGATTTGCTAATTTAATTAGTCACTTAAAAATACTAGAGAAGTGAAGTAGCAATTGAGAAGGGTGTTTTCTTTCAATCAGCGCCTCCTGTTGGGAGGGGCCCTGGTACTCAGAATGTGGTCCTGTAGGGAGCAGCTCCTGCATCACTGGGAACCTCGTTAAAATGCACTCTCAGGTCCCCTTTACCCACCAAATTAGCAACTGAGAGCAGGGCCTTTGTGTGATTCTGCTGCACCTAACTTTGAGAGCCACTGGACAAGGGAAAATGAAAGCAACTTCTTGAGAAATTCAGCTGTGGGTTTTTGGGGGTGGGAAAGGCACTGGACCAGGTGATCTCTTGAGGTGCGATAGCACTTCTCTAGTAATATGTTGTGTTAAATATAGACAGCTGCACCCTACTGGCAAATAAAAGGCAGGATTAAAAAAAAAAACAACAACAACAGCAGCAACTCAGGGTGCAGCATACAAGTTTCAGGAATTGCCTGAATCCAGCTAGGAAAGGAAAAGTGAGGCAACTAGCAGAGCCTAACACCCTGCTGTTTGACGTTTGAAATGACATTGAACTAACGGTCAACTCCAATATGAACTCAACAATATTTTCCGAGGGACAGTGATCATTTACAAACACGGGCCAGCCTGAGCAATTCTGTGGTTGTCTGAAATTCATTGTTTTGTGCTGTTGGCCTGCGTTCCACTTTAATCCTCCCATTTTGCATGTGCATTAGCTGGGATGGTATTGGCTGAAAAAATTTTCAGGTGGATTAGAATCAGATTGCCTGGGGACAGTGCTGGATGGAAGCGATAATAATTCTGGGGGAAAAGGCTCACTATCCTTACTTTTGATATTCTTCCAAAGATCTGGAATTCCTGGCAGCTGGCAGCATAACCACTTCTTTGTGTAACTGCCCTACTCAGACCAGAGAAACCATGGATGTGCTCAGCATAAATGCTATGATTATACTTTGTTGCAATGATTGTATTGATCTTTCTGAATGCTTTCTACTTTCCAAAAATGTGACAGGAAATCTCAAAGGACTTGGTTTATGACCAGGTGTGCTCAAAAGGTAGAATAGTGGCATGAAGCTACTGTTAGTCTGAAGGGCACTCTTGGCTGGAAACATGAGATTCTCTTTGCTGTGCTCAGGACATACTAGGAGATAGACCTTCAGATATTTAGAGTTTCATTTGGTCCACAGCAAAATACAGTTGCTATAGGATGCAGGGATTGTTTCATACATCATAACTAATGTGAAGGAGCACAACTTATCCTGAGAAAACGGTAATAGTCACACCTATGCCTATGAATTACAAAACCAAGATATCAGCGCCACCCCCATGTGCACTATAATTGTATTGCGACTGTTCCCAAACTTACTAACGTACTGTTTTCTGCCCTATCTCAGAAGTATTTGCTTCTTTGTATCTTTTCCTCTCTTCCAAACTTAAAGTCGTAATCTTCTTAAGGCCACCCAGCCCAGCAGAGTCCTGTGACGTGGGCTGTGGCTTTCTCATGGACCATATATTAGGTGCATGTGAAAACATGGCAAGGACCAGGGAAAAGAACATTTCATGGCTATTAGAGAGTGTGCCATTTGTGGTCAGAGAACATTTCCATTGCAAAGTGGATTTTGAGGACTCCCTTGGGTTTGTGGGAAGATTCCATTTTGTCCATCCAAAGGGGCCATGGAAGGAATCTTATGCGCGAAGAGGAATTTTCTTGGATATCCAGACAGACCACTGATCCCCTTCAGAAGGGTAAATCACTGGTTCTCCTATGAGAGGGTCTAAACCACAGAGTGTGGTAGTTCTATTTTTTTTCAGAATTTTAAAGTAGGTGGAACTAACAGTTTTTGAGCACTTACTATGTGCCAAAGTTCTACATTTGGCAATTTATTTAAGCTTCATACCACTTTTCCATGGTAGGCATTATATCTGACGACTGAAGGAAAAAAAAATCAGGCTGAGGAGTTACATGTGGAGTCAGAATAAAGACTAAGACTATCTCTAAGGTGGAGACTTTTCTATTACTATACGTGGCTATCACCAACTCAATTTTTTCTCCTGGTGTGCAAGGAATAATGTTCTCAGAAATATTGCACAATGGATAGAGCATAGGCTACATCCATCCTTGTTTGACCCAGAGGACATGTTTATTCAAATTCTTACCTGTGAATCAGAACTTTGCATTTGTAGCTAATATGACCTCTATGGTCTCAAAGGTGTTTTTTAATAGTATGTACATGTCATTTTGAAAATTCATCCCATTGCTTCCATTTAGGAGAATATATTCTTTACTGTCTAAAGAGAATCCCTTATTCAACTGACTTTATCAGACAGCCTTCTCTGAAGAGTAATCCAATTAGTAAAAGACAGAGAGAGAAAGAGAATAAGCACAGAGTAATTCCATCTGTCCTGGTGGCTGTGACACACTACTCACTGCCAACATTTCCTTCAATGTCAGCACTTGACCTAGAGTGGTATGTGCCTGTGAAGCTAGGATGGCATTACTGTTGTGCTCTGCAGAGCCAGGGGGCCTCACATGGGTTATCTGTATAATAATCTCAGATCTGCCAAACACTCCAACTTGACACATGTAGACACTGGGTTATCTTTAATAGCTAGGGGACAATATTTCTCATTGAATATGGCTTGTCTTAGGTGCACTAGCTTAATGTATAGAAAAACCATCAAAATAATCCAGATCAAGTGTTGGTAAATTATGGCCTGAAGGAAAGTCTGGCCCACTAGCTGTTTTTGTAAGTAATATTTCATTGGAACACAACTATACTCTTTTATTAGTATTTTGGTGGTGGTTGTTTTCACTGTATAAGAATAGAGTTGAGTGGCTGCAACAGGGAATATACAGCCCTAAAGTCTAAGAAATTTACTTTCTTCCCTTCATGGAACAAACTTGCCAACCCAGATATAGATTACTAGTTATGCTTGCATCAAGTTTTATAGCACAATCCAAAACATCAGGCATTGTTAATGGGTAGCTGGGCACTTAGAGGTGGTGTTGAGTTGTTAACCCCACGAACAGAGTGTGGACTACTTCAGCACTCTGTGGCTGCCTGTAGACATTTCCTTCACGAAAAATATGTTGGAGTTGTGCAGTGTAAATTTCTCAATAATTTAAGAACTGTTTTTCATGTGCGACTGGAGGATTAAGGGACATGAGATGCTGCTGGCTGTCCTTGTCATTCATATTCACATAAACACAGTTCTGATCACAATGTGCCTACACTTATTAAAAACCATAGTGCCAGCTTCCCTAGTAGCTACATGTTACAGTTTGGGTCAACATCATTCTAGAAAGGGCTTCTGAAAGCATTCTTAAAAAAAAAAAAGTCAAATTCTGTGACCCCCCCCACCCCCAACCTTCTTCTTTCCAGCAATGAAGATGCAGTGCTGGAAGTAGAGCAGCTATTTTGTAATTGTGAGGCGACACGAGTTTAAAAGTCACAAGAAAGGATGGCTGAACCAAAGAGTGGATTCTGATGATGTCTTAGGGTTTCTGTATCAAGAATGAACTACCCACTCCCAAATATTTATTATGTGATAAAAACCAAACTATTTTTGTAGAACCATTCTAAATTGCTTTTTATTCTCACTAGACACAATTATCCTGATACAAGGAATAATAAAGAATTAGCATTCTTCAATTCCAACGAACAGTATCTTGGAGCAGTTTTAATAAAATCTGATATCTAAAGTCTAACCCAGCTCTTAAAAGCTATGATTCTATAACTAGAACCTAATAAACCAGAATCCTCAAATAAAGGAGAAAAGAACAACAAAGTTTGTTAAAATGTTTGGATCATCTGTTCCAAATGCCTCACTTCATTAATAGGAAACCACGGTTTAAAGTTAATAAGTAACTGCCCAAGAGCCATGCCATCTCTGCTCTGATGTATCCTAGGCTGTCTCTATAATTTCCTGTTTCTGTTACCATTGGTATTTTCTATTTGATTCAAAGCAAATAGCTTAATCAGCTAATAAATGCAAAAAAAATTCTTGCTACTTATATACAGCAAAGGAGAAAAGGAGAACAGGCAAAATATCAAGAGGGTCAAATGCTTGGAATGTGAGCTTCAGGAATGGGCAGAACTTCTTACATCCTTTGAGTACAGAGCATAAGTAAGAGGTGCCTGGCACATGTGAGGCACTCAATAAATACTTGAAGACAGAACGAATTACCTGTGAATGATCTATTAGCAGAATCAGCCCCTTCACCACACTGACAGGGTCACCAGATGCTGACAACACTTTGGACATCAAATCACTGTATCCGTTGAAAAAAGTGACAGGTCTGAGCTGAATATCAAAGAGGATGGCTGACATGCCGGCATAGGAGTCAAGGTTTTCCTCCCCCTCATCAGGAGTGGCTGCAATTAAGGCCTCCAGCCCCTGGGCTTCAATGACCACCTGGAAGAAAAATCAACACACTGTTTAGGACACAAGCCCCCTGCTTGCTCTTTCTAAATGATAATGAGGCTTCTGAGCAAGAGCTTTGCAAGGGGTCAAAACCACAAAGATTTGCAGCTGCAGGGCAAAAGCAAAAACACCACCACCACCACCAATAATAATGATAAACGTCTATAACTCAGTAAAGGTGAGTTGGGTTTCTCCATTTAATCTTCACAACCACTCTTTTTGAGCTCATATAATATTACCTTTTTTTTTTTTGGACAGGCAGAGTTAGTGAGAGAGAGAGAGAGAGAGAGAGAGAGAGAGAGAGAGAGAGAAAGGTCTTCCTTTTTCCATTGGTTCACCCTCCAAATGGCCGCTACGGCTAGTGTGCTGTGGCCAGTGCGCTGCGGCCAGTGCACTGCGCCGATCCGAAGCCAGGAGCCAGGTGCCTCCTCTTGGTCTCCCATGCGGGCACAGGGCCCAAGCACCTGGGCCATCCTCCACTGCCTTCCCGGGCCACAGCAGAGAGCTGGACTGGAAGAGGAGCAACCGGGATAGAACCGGTGCCCCAACCAGGACTAGAACCTGGGGTGCAGCGCTGCAGGCAGAGGATTAGCCTAGTGAGCTGCGGTGCGGGCCAATATTACCCATTTTGTAGATGATGCGAAAAAAAGGCTCAAGATCGCAGAACTAGTAAATGACAGAGGCAGGATATAAACTCCTTCTGGCTGTCTACAAAAAGATAATGCACTTTCCATTTTGTGATATCACGCAGGGGTGGGGAGCATCCAGCTTGTGGGCTAAGGCCCCTGAAATCATTTGGTCTGGCTCTGCCAAGGCAACTGCATGCAGTACCTGAAATTCAATACATCAACAGCAGGCTGAATTTTTACTTGATCATTTTGTATGGCTTGTGAATGATGTTACAAATATCCAAATGACCCTTGACAGAAAAAGGGTTTCTTAGTCTTTTCAGGACTGTCCTATGTAATAGACCAGTGGTCTTGGAGAACCTCTATAAAAGAAGGTAGAGAGGTGTTGACCCCATCATCCAAAACCGGCTGCCATGCAAGGGCATGGAACTCTCCAAGCCATGACTCATGCCTCCCCATGTCAACCACCACGATGGAGATCACGCCCTGATCAGTACCATACAGAGGAATCCTACATATTTTCTGTACTCCTCACCCAGCTGCTGGGTGTCTGGCATTTCAGATGGCATATCAGAAAAACAGATGGTGATTCCTCATCACAGCAGGGCACAATATTTTGAGGACATTACTGTCAATGGGTGTGGTCATGTAATAACTGATAAGAACTCAAGGTTTTACAGCACCGGATCATTTTTAAAGTTTAAGTGACTTTATTTAGAAGGTTATAATTTGATATGAATAAAAAACTAAAAAATAAAAAAGTACATTTCATGATTAGGAGCCTTTATTGATCATCACCTAATTTTGGATAAAAGTAAAGGGATGGAAATCAGCCAATAGTCAAATGTATTCCTTATTCTTTTGTTTCCTAGAAATAATGAAAAAATGTAGACTGATTCTTTTTTTTTTTTTTTTTTTTTTTTTTGACAGGCAGAGTGGATAGTGAGAAAGAGAGACAGAGAGAAAGGTCTTCCTTTTTGCCATTGGTTCACTCTCCAATGGCCGCCGCGGCTGGCGCTCTGCGGCCAGCTCACCGCGCTGATCCGATGGCAGGAGCCAGGTGCTTCTCCTGGTCTCCCATGGGGTGCAGGGTCCAAGCACTTGGGCCATCCTCCACTGCCTTCCCGGGCCACAGCAGAGAGCTGGCCTGGAAGAGGGGCAACCGGGAAAGAATCCAGCGCCCCGACCGGGACTAGAACTTGGTGTGCCGGCGCCGCTAGGTGGAGGATTAGCCTAGTGAGCCACGGCGCTGGCCATACACTGACTCTTAAGAGAATTCTGTTCTTTTATGCAGGTTTTTATTTGGAGGAATCAATCACATTGTAACAACATTCAGAATAAGGAAATCTTCTAGAGTTAAACATATGGAAGGAGCAAGGTCTAGGGAATACCCTTGTGAATAAAAATAAAATACTATGAAAAAATTTTACATGAGAAATATGGATGGAAGTTGTGGCATAGCGGGTTAAGTCATTGCTTGAGACACCCACATCCCATTTCTGAGTGCCACTTTCTAGTCCTGGTTCCTCTGCCTCCAAATCAGCTTCTTGCTAATGTGCCTGGGAAGGCAGCAGTAGATAGCCATATTTCTTGGGAAACTATCACCCATGTGGGAGCTCACTGGATGGATTCCAGGCTCCTGGCTTCAGCCTGGCTCAGCCCTGGCTGTTGCAGGAATTTGGAGAATGAACCAGCAGATGGAAGATCTCCCTCTCACTCTGCCCATATCTTTGCCTTTCAGTTGGATGAAAATGAATAATTTTTTAACTTTATATGAGAATTAATGGTGCAATTTCAATGGTGTGAATATATGTTTCTTTGAAAAGTCAAATGGATGTTTGGCAAGTTCCATGAATAAAGTTTCTTAGGCCTCTAATTCATGTTAAAAACCTTCTCTGAGACAAACCATGGGGCGCCTTTCAGATGATGGAATTGTAGGCAAATGTGACAGCAGAGCCATCATTAGCTCACACATTCTAAAGGTTTACCACCCGCATATATATTTTATTTTACCTCCAGCTTATGTCTTATGTACTTTATTGAGCAAAATCCCTGGAAAATGAGTTACCTGGCTACCATGAAGATCAGCCTTCCCAATGTACTGAAAAATGTTCAGGTTACTTCTCCTTAGGATGCCAGAACCGGAGTACAGAATGTCAAGGCTGTAAGTAGATGCTGAGTGGGGACCACCTAATGACAAACAAAAACACAAAACCCCCTGTGATTTAACAACAATTCCAGCAAAGGCCAGTTGGTGAGGGGCATGGAGGAAGGGGCCCTCTGTGTGTTACATACGTTCTATGTAGCCAGTATAGGCAGACGAAGAGCCACTCTCGGAGAAGCGGTCATAATTGTGCGCGACCATTTCCTTCAGAACACGGCGGACCATTTTGCTGCAAGACATAGGAAGGAAAAGCTGCACATTCATTGTAGTGGCTGTTTCCCAAGTTGCGTCTGGACAAAACCCAAATCCCCAGTGGAAAAAAGAAGGGGCCAAATGTTCCTCATGCCACTGCAAGCCTGGGGGAGGCGCCAGCTGGAGCGAGAGCATCAGGATTAGGGCTTTCCCCTTCATTCCTCAGATATCTGAAATTCAGTTTGGTATCAAAGTGACAGCAAGGAGAGGCTGCCCAGCTATGAGATGGCTTCAGCAGAGTGGTGGCCATGCCTCAGGAGTGGAAAACACATGGCTTTGGAAGCTACACACTACTGGTGCTGAATAGTAAGTACATTCAAGGAAAGTGGTACCAAACTGGGAAGTGGCACAATATTTCTGCAAACATTTTTTTTTTTTTTACATCCTCCAATGTTGTCACTGGCTAATGATATAGATGAGTAAATTTTCAGAATTTCTCCTACATCTATGTAATTTTCAATTACAGAAGCAGCTCTGTAAAATCTAATACAGGAGGGCACAATGGTTTAGGCCACTGCCTGCAACCCTGGCATCTCATATTGGAGCACTGGTTCAAATCTCAGCCGCTCTGCTTCTGATCTAGCTCCCTGCTAATGCACTTGGGAAGCAGCAGACGATGGCCCAATTGTTAGGATCCCTTCCACCCATGTAGGAGACTCAGATGGAGTTCCTGGCTCCAGGGTTTAGCCTGGCTTAGCCCTAGTTGTTATGACTATTTGGGGAATGAACTAGTAGATAGAAGATTGATCGCTCTCTCTCTTTCTCTGAAATAATAAATATTTTTTTAAAATGCTGTTAAAAACATATAGAAAATATTGTTTCCTTTAAATCCTAATCTTTACCCCATGTCCTGTATCTTCTCTATGTGATTAATACTGAGATCTTTCCACTTCTGATTATATAAAACTAATAATATCATTAATAAGAAAATTATAACATTACAGCAAAACATAAAAATAATCAGCTCAATAAATCTAGACCTGGATCTGAGATAGAAATTTTTTGAGAGGAAAGAGTAATAACTTTATGGGTTCACTCCTCTCTAATATCACAAAATTGTACAATTTTAGTCTAGAGAAGAGAAGATGGAGATGGTCACAATGGCTGTCCCCAAGTATTGAGTCATGAACACATGACTAGAAATGTTCTGCTTTGTTCCACAGAGAAAATCTGGCCCAGTAGGAAGACTGGAGTCTGTACAGAGATGCAGTGGTGAGAGTCTCTGAGCAATGGCACAAATTCCATCAGAGCTGGTGAGCTTCCTGCCACCAGAGATGGATAAACAGTCTGAGTGTCACCCGCCAGGAGACTATGCTCCTACACTGGAGAGAGACACCACACAAGGAAGCCTTCCCTCTCCAACAAAAGTTTTTATTTCAGAGAACTTGCCCCACAATGTTCCCAGTTACTTCCTCACATTTCCTAGGTTGCTGTCTACTTATCCCATTGTCTTCTCTTTCCTGTCCTCTGAATTGCTAGGTTCTTAAGACAACGAGAGCAAATATGCTCAGGACATCCTCCACAGAATCTCATAAACAATAAAACAGAAGTTACATTTGCTCAACAAGAGTTAGGTATACGGTGTAGGCAAACCTGCCTTCTTCCCACCCTCACCTTTTCCCCTCTTTCATGTCTGTTCCACACACTCCTGTTTCTTGTTCCTTCAGTTGTCTTAGCCACTGTTTCTCTTTCTTTCAATATTTTGCTGCTCTCTTTCTCATTTTCTTTTTCTTTATTTTTCATCCACCCCTCTCCGTTTTCCTTTTCTATGGGGGAATGCTCAAATTTGCTTTCCCCTGGGGGTAATAACTCAGGGAAAATACATTTTCCTTCTGGCTTTGTCATCTCCAGTCCCAGTGAGGAGCAACTTTGGGGGAGCCACTTTGAAGACTGACATCAGTTAATCTGGGAGGAGAGACTGGAGAACTGGAAAGAAGTTAGTCTAGCAAGAGTAACTGAGAGAAATGGAGTCTGCTGGTCACACTCTTCAGGCTTGGAATAATGCTAAAATGTGAGCCTTGCCTATGGTTTTAAACTTAAATGGCAAATTCATTTGATCTGTGATAAATGAGGCTTCAAGGATCTCTGCCATTTGGAAAGTGAAGATGAAAGACCATTTGGTGAGAACTTACATCATTTTCTTGTGTTATTTATAAAAAGAGCCCTGTTGAAAACCCAGTCAGATTTTAAAACATTACTAAGGTTTGGCAACATATTTATCAAACTGAATAAGAATACCCCAAATAACAATCATAGCTAGAGTTCCAAACCATAGTGACAAAGTGAAGCTGTTTGTCTGTTTTACGCTTGGCTTGCTTTGGTTTCATGCAATACAAGCCAGCACAATAACCACACCATTATTATCAACCACATGTGCTCCGCATCAATATACAAAGAAGCTCGGGTAAGCAGAGAGACATGCGCAATATATCATACCTTGCAGGCATTTCAAAATGCAGGATGTCTTGAATAACAGCAAGCATGTATTTATTCATTTCCTTGGGAAGCTCCCCAATGGAAAGCAGGATGTTTTTTACTTCCATGTAGGAGGGATTGTTCTTTAAAATGACAGCAGCTGCCGTGGTGCGCACAGTCTTTTCATGGACTTTACGGTTCTGGTGGTAGATCCTGTTCAAGGTCTTCTTCACCTGTTCATCACATGTCCAGACTTAGTGCACATCTAGCTCTTTAAAACTGATACTGAAGCAGCAACAGTGAACATTCATGAAAATTCACATTTCCCAGATTCCTTTCCAATTAGGATGGGGCCCTGTGACTAGGTCTGGCTTGTAGACTATGAACAGAACCAGTGCAGACCACTTGCAGGTTGAGGCAGTTAAGAGCCAGTGTGCTTTCTCCATCTCTTTCTTCCATGATTGTCAGGTGAACGATAATGGGTCCACATATCTTTTACACACAAGAGACACAGCATGAGAGATGGGCACTTGGAATAGCAATTAAGACACCACTTGGGATGCCCATATCTCATCTCAGAGTGCTTGGGCTCAAATTCCACCTCCACTTCCTAGTCAGCTGACTGCTAATGTGTACTCTAGGAGACAGCAGGTGATGGTTCAAGCACTTGGGTCCCTGCTAACCATGCGGGAGATACAGATTGAGTTTCTTGGCTTCAGCCAGGCCCAGCCCCAACTGTTGTGGGCATTTGGGGAGAGAACCAGTGGAGAGATGATCTCTCTCTGTCTTGGTCTCTGCCTTTCAAATAAGTCAAAACAAATAAATAAAAAATTTAAAATATAACATAGCATGGGAAATAAACTTTTGATAAACTTCTGGGATTTTTTTTTTTTTTGACAGGCAGAGTGGACAGTGAGAGAGAGAGACAGAGAGAAAGGTCTTCCATTGCCATTGGTTCACCCTCCAATGGCCGCTGCGGCCGACGCACCGCGCTGATCCGATGGCAGGAGCCAGGTACTTATCCTGGTCTCCCATGGGGTGCAGGGCCCAAGCACTTGGGCCATCCTCCACTGCACTCCCTGGCCACAGCAGAGAGCTGGCCTGGAAGAGGGGCAACCGGGACAGAATCTGGTGCCCCGACCGGGACTAGAACCCGGTGTGCCAGCACCGCAAGGCGGAGGATTAGCCTAGTGAGCCGTGGCGCTGGCAACTTCTGGGATTTTAAGGTTCATTTGTTGTTGCAGCATAACCTTGTGATATCTAATATAAGAGCTTAAGAATACTAGATTCCAAAAAAAAAGAATACTAGCATAATGTGGTAATAGGATCTGAGGAGAGATGGTAATATGAACCAATATTTCTTTACAATGAAGCAACTTGGAGTCTTCCCCTATGTTTTATTTAATAGAATTTAAATTTTAAAAACATTTTATTTATTTGAGATGCAGAGAGACAGAACGAGAGAGAGAGAGAGATAGGCAGAGAGTTCCCATCTGCTGGCTTATTCTCCAAATGCCCACAACAACTTGGACTGGTCCAGACTGAAGCTGAGAGTTAGGAACTCAACCCAGGATACCCACATGGGCGGCAAGGACCTAAATATAGCAACAGAAAATAGACTAAGACAATAGTAGTACATCTGTTAGATTTGACAGCCCTGCTTAACACATTATTATCATCATAAACTCATAAGTAACAATATTTCCCCCTAAACAAGGTATTACAAAGAAACATGCTAAAATAATTGTGTTCTGTGGCAATACATAATTTTATTGGTTATTAATTTTGCCTAACAATATGCAATATGTGGGGTTTTATCCCAGGCATTTATAAGTACTTCTTATAATTCTATTCCCCTCTGCCTTTTTCTATCTCCCTGAAATCTTGGCCTTGCTTTTAGGTATGCAGGAGTTAAATAACTCACCAAGAATAAACAACCGGGAAGGACAGAGCCAGTATTTATATATAGGTCTGTCTGTCTCAAAAGCCCTGTACTGCAATGATCTTGCTTTGTAGCTGACCAACTTTGACACTAAACCAGTATGAAGGTGTTTAGTGACAATACCATTCACAGTGTTAAACTCGATTCAAAGACAGTTTATCTGGATGTTCATAAACATTCTCCTAACAAACACTTCCTGTAAGTGGTTTCCAGAAAATGTAGTTAAACAAGTTCATACTCAAATCAAGATATTTTGGCACTGAAAATTTAACAGCAAAGATACTTCTGGGTGCCATTGTTATGGTACAGTGGGTTAAGTTGCCACTTGCAATGCCAGCATCCCATATTGGAGTGCCAGTTAGAGTCCTGGCTGCTCCGTTTCTGAACCAGCTCCCTGTTATTGGACCTGGGAAGACAATGGAGGATGGTTCAAATGCTTGTGTCTCTGCCACCCACATGGGAGACCCAGATGGAGTTCTAGGCTCCTGGCTTTGGCCTGGCCCAGCCCTGGCTGTAGCAGCCATCTGGAAAGTGAACTAGCAGATGGAAGATCTCCCTCTGTCTCTCCCTTTCTGTCTCTTTGTTGCTCCGCCTTTCAAGTAAATAAATATATAAAGATATTTTAAGAAGATACTTCTGAAAATAATTTGCTTCTTATAATAAGAGATATGCTGCAGAATATAGGATAGTATCTATTCAAAATGTGAAGCTGCTTTCAAAGAGCAATTTAAGATTTATTGCTAACCAGGGGAGAGACTGAAAAAAGAAAAAAAACCCAGAGTGACTTGAGAGAAATCTGCATTTGACTTATGTTTAGACATGCTTCTCCCTTCTGCTACTGTTGCGGCATTCATGGAGACTTTACCTCATCAGTTATGAAAGGGACATCATATCTCTGCAGGGTGGTGGTCGCCAGGTGGCTGAGGGGCCCTTCCCCTGCCTCTGCATACTTGAGCAGGAGTGGGATGCCTTCGGGAAGCAGGGCATTCTTCAGGGCCAGCAGGTACATCATGGTGTCCTCCTTCTTCTCTGCTTTTTCCAGTCCTCCCAGGATTAACTTCTTGGCTTCAACTACTGCCTAAAAAATAACAAGTCTTAGACATATGCATAGCTATACATAAAACAAAACCTGGGCAAGAAAGCAGTCTAAAGGTTTAGAAAGTTTCACATTGGTAGCCTGAGTCATACAAGCAAACTAATAAACTTGAAAAAATGTTATATTTCTTTACTGAAATAAATACATATATTAACATATTATATGGGAAACTTTCTTTAGGCATCTACCTTGCAGTCATGATTTAGCTCCTTCTGGCTTCTTTTGGTTTCCTAATATTAAGAAAAAATTTTAAAAGGTATCCATTTTTTTCTTTTTTCTTTTTGTATTTTTATCACATTTTTAAACTTTTATTTAATAAATATAAATTTCGAAAGTACAACTTTTGGATTATAGCGGCTTTTTCCCCCCATAACCTCCCTCCCACGCACAACCATCCCATCTCCCACTTCCTTTCCCATCCCATTCACATCAAGATTCATTTTTAATTATCTTTATATACAGAAGATCAATTTAGTATATACTAAGTAAAGATTTCAACAGTTTGCACCCACACAGAAACACAAAGTGTAAAGTACTCTTTGAGTACTAGTTATATCATTAATTCACATAGTACAACACATTAAGGACAGAGATCCTACATGGGGAGTAAGTGCACAGTGACTCCTGTTGTTGATTTAACAATTGACACTCTTATTTATGGTGTCAGTAATCACCCGGGGCTCTTGTCATGAGTTGCCAAGGCTATGGAAGCCTCTTGAGTTTGCTATCTCTGATCTTATTTAGACAAGGTCATAGTCAAAGTGGAAGTTCTCTCCTCCCTTCAGAGAAAGGTACCTCCTTTTTTGATGGCCCATTCTTTCCACTGGGATCTCACTCATGGAAATCTTTCATTTAGGTCTTTTTTTTTTTTTTTGCCAGAGTGTCTTGGCTTTGCATGTCTGAAATACTCTTCCGGGCTTTTTAGCAGGATCCGAATGCCTTAAGGGCTGATTCTGAGGCCTGAGTGCTGTTTAGGACATCTGCCATTCTATGAGTCTGCTGTGTATCCCGCTTCCCATGTTGGATCGTTCTTTCCTTTATAATTATATCAGTTAGTATTAGCAGACACTAGTCTTGTTTATGTGATCCCTTTGACTCTTAATCCTATCATTATGATCAATGATCAATCATGAACTGAAACTGATCACTTTGACTAGTGAGATGGCATTGGTACATGCCACCTTGATGGGATTGAATTGGAATCCCCTGGCATGTTTCTAACTCTGCCGTTAGGAGTAAGTCTGATTGAGCATGTGCCGAACTGTACATCTCCTCCCTCTCTTATTCCTACTCTTATATTTAACAGAGTTCACTTTTCAGTTAAATTTAAACACCTAGGAATAATTGTGTGTTAATTACAGAGTTCAACCAATAGTATTAAGTAGAACAAAAAAATACTAAAAGGAATAAAGTAGTAAGTTGTTCCTCAACAGCCAGGACAAGGGCTGATCAAGTCATTGTTTCTCATAGTGTCCATTTCACTTCAACAGGTTTCCTTTTAGGTGCTCAGTTAGTTGTCACCAATCAGGGAGAACATATGATATTTGTCTCTTTGGGACTGGCTTAATTCAATCAGCATGATGTTTTCCAGATTCCTCCATTTTGTTGCAAATGACCAGATTTCTTTTTTTTACTGCTGTATAGTATTCTATAGAGTACATATCCCATAATTTCTTTATCCAGTCTACTGCTGATGGGCATTTAGGTTGATTCCATGTCTTAGCTATTGTGAGATCAAGAAACTCCACAACATCAAAACAAACAACCCACTTAAGAGATGGGCCAAGGACCTCAATAGACATTTTTCAAAAGAGGAAATCCAAATGGCCAAGAGACACACGAAAAAATGTTCAGTGTCACTAGCAATCAGGGAAATGCAAATCAAAACCACAATGAGGTTTCACCTCACCTCGGTTAGAATGGTTCACATAAAGAAATCTACCAACAACAGACGCTGGCGAGGATGTGGGGAAAAAGGGACACTAACCCACTGTTGGTGGGAATGCAAACTAGTAAAGCCACTCTGGAAGTCAGTTTGAAGATTCCTCAGAAACCTGACTATAACCCTACCATACAACCCAGCCATCCCATTCCTTGAAATTTACCCAAAGGAAATTAAATTGGCAAATAAAAGAGCTGTCTGCACCTCAATGTTTATTGCAGCTCAATTCACAATAGCTAAGACATTTTTTCTTTAGTTAATAATGTCAAAGGGACTGTGCTACCACAGTTGAAGTCTGAGAACCCTCAGTTCTTTACAGATTGACAAAATGGTGGTTGCAAAAGGAACTACAGGATTAGGAAATAAAAACTGATGATATTGTTTATCTAAGAAGGTAAGTGAAAGTGGTTACAAGGATTAAAGAAGGAAATGAGACAGTTTTGAGAATACTTTAAAATATAGCTTTAACTTTTGTGTCAAACTAATGTCAAATACTGGAAAATATAATTAAATCATCAGGATGAGAAATTTTAAATTTAAATCCAAACATAAGCAAATAAACCTAAATGTATGTCAAGTTGATCATATAACTCTACAGAGGACTGGGCCAAATGTTTGTGTTGCTGTTAAGACTCCACTTAGAATGCCTGCATTTCTTATGAGAGTAGTTGGGTTTGAGGCCTGGTTTCACTCTGGACTTGCTAATGTATATCTTGAGAGGCAACAGGTGATGGATCAAATAGTTGGATCTCTGCTACCAATGAGGGAGACCCAGACTGAATTGCCAGCGCCTGGCTTTGGCCTGGCCCAGTCCCAGTCATTGTAGGCATTTGGGGAGTGAACCATTGAATGCAAGATCTCTCATTCCCCCTTTCAAATAACTAAAATAAATAAATAACACATATCTAAACAGAACAGAACAAAAAGAGTTAATCAAAGCAACTTTTGAGCATAAAACTCCAATGTATATCTTCAATGACAAATATGCTAAGGACAAAAAGAACTGTAATGAAGTCCTGAATTTTGCTTAGTCAGTTTGTTTTTGTAGTGATATTCTTGAAAATCAGAGTTCTCTCTGTGAGAGAAGGAAGATACAATTATAGAATGAGGAAAGGAGAGAAATAACTAGTGTTGGATAAGAATTAGAGCAGTATGAACTCACAATTATATATATATTTATGTATATGTATAGTGTGTATATTGTAGTAGCTTAGAAAAAATGGCACTCAGTTAATAGAAACTAAAAGTATTTAAGAGTAAAATGCCAGATGTCTACAACTCAGTTTCAAATGTTTCAACCATAGTAAAATAAGACAATGAGATGGCAATAACTTAGATTAACTTGGTTAATAACTAGATTAACTTGGTTAATCTAGATGAAGAATATATAAATGTTCATGGAATTATACTATTCTTTTTCTTTTATTAGACAGGTAGAGTTACAGACAGTGAGAGAGAGACAGAGAGAAAGGTCTTCCTTCCGTTGGTTCACTCCCCAAATGGCCGCTACGGCCGGCGCTGCTCCAATCCGAAGCCAGGAGCCAGGTGCTTCCTCCTGGTCTCCCACGCAGATCACTTGAGCGCCAATCACTTGAGCCATCCTCCACTGCCCTCCTGGGCCACACCAGAGAGCTAGACTGGAAGAGGAGCAACTGAGACTAGAACCCGGCACCCATATGGGATGCCGGCACAACAGGCGGAGGATTAGCCATATGAGCCACAGCGCCGGCCCCTGGAATTGTACTATTCTTACAACTTTACGTTGGTTTGAATTTTTTGCAAATACAAATTCAGGAAAAAATATATTAGGATACAGGGAAGTTACAAAGCAAACAAAAAATAAATAGGAAAAGAAATATGGGGTTTAGTACTTGGGAAACAAAAACGGAATGGGACTGTGAACTTGTGTAGCTGCCAATCAGATGGTGAGGAGGCAGTATTGCCTGCTAGTAAACTTTGAAAAACTGTAGCACCAGATAGCATGGTGTCTAGTATTTGTACAGTATAAGTCCTGTGTGCCCATTATGTGCCTCAAATTTGGATTCATGATACGTGATTTTCTTTGAACTTGTATATCTTTGATTTCAGCAAATGGTAGGCATGTGTTACACAGCAGAAAATGGAAAGAAAAATTTCAGTATTCACTGTAGTGTTATGGATGGAACAGGACTCTGCTTCCCAAACTGAAGGAGACATTTAAATCCAAAAGGCTTAGGTTAATGGTTGGTGGGCTAAGAGTGGAGACAATATGATTATGGCATCTCAGAGGAGGGTTTAGTATTTGGGCCATCATTTGCTGCCCATTAGAAGGAAGCTGAGTCAAAAGAGAAGTAGCCAAGAATAGAACCAGCACTGCAATATGGTATTTCAACATTGAAGGTGGCAGCTTAACCTACTGTGACATGGTGTTGGCCTCATCCACATTGTTTTTAATAGCCAAAACTTGATAAGTAAAATTTTCTATTGGTATCTTTCTGAGGTAGAACAAAATTTATTACTGGGTGCTGGCTATATAATAAATGTGGACAGAGGTATTGTGCAGCTCAGTGACTAAGTCTCCACTTGGGATGTCTACATCCCATATCAGAGGGAATGGTTCAAATCCCAGTTACTCTGCTTTCAACCCAGATTCCTGCTTATGTACACCCTGGGAGGTAGCAAGTGGTGATTCAAGTCTTGGGTCCCTGCCACCCATGTGAGAGACCCAGAAAGACTTCCAGGTTCCTGGTTTCAGCCTGTCCAAGCTCTGGCTATTATGGCGATTTGGGGAATGAACCAGTGGATGTAAGATCTCTCTCTCTCTCTCTCTCTCTTTCTCTCTTTCTCTCTCTCTCTTTCTCTCTTTCTCTCTTTCTCTCTCTCTCTTTCTCTCTGCCTTTCAAATAAAATGAGAAAGAAAGAAAAGAAGAAAGAGAAAGAAAGAAAGAGAAAGAAAGAAAGAAAGAAAGAAAGAAAGAAAGAAATTAAGAAATTAAGAAAGAATTAATCTATCCACTATCCCCAATGGGAAAAAATGTTGACAGAAAAAAGACTGTTTTTGTATATTAAGCATCTTTAATCTATTTGCATTATAGAAAGATAGGCTTTTTGACATTAATACATTTGGATATTTCACATTTAGTTAATCTTACAAAGTGAGTTTTTGCTTCTTTCAATGAAAAAGATGTGAAAAACATATAAACCACTCAGAAAAATAGACAAGCTTTGAGAAAATGAAATTTAAAATAAAATACAAAGTTTAAAGTTAACAGAAATAACTAAAGTCCCACCATCAAAATTTAAAACTTCAAAGTGCACTTATTATAGACAAAATGCTGCTCTAAGGGGAACCACGGCTTCTAATATTTTTCTGAAAGCAAGAAACATACCATACACACCATTCAAAGCTGATACAAAGAGATAAAGGAGATTATTCTACTGTGATAAAAGGATCAATTCATCAAGATGATGTCACAATTATAAATATAATGCACTCAACATTGGAGCACTTAGGAGGATAAAGCAAACTTTAAGTGCTCTGAAGGGACATGCAGACCAGAATACAGGAATAGTGGGAGATTTCAGGGCTGGTGTTGTGGTGCAGCAGACTAAGTAGCTGCTTGGGACACCTGCATCCCATTTTCAGACTTGGCTCTTTCATTTCTGATCAACTTCCTGCTAATACATCCAGGGAGACAGAGGATGATGGCTCAAATATTCTAGCCCCTGCCAGCCATGTGGTAGTCTCAAATGGGTTCAGGCTTCCTGACTTCAGGCTGGCCCAGCCCTGACTGTTGTGGGCACTTGAATGAAATAATGGATAGAAACACACTCTCTCACACATCTCTGCCTTTCGAGCAAAAACATTAAAAACAATAGTGAGATAGTTTAATACATCATTTTCAACAATAGACAGACCATCTAAACAGAAAAGCAATAGGGAAACAACGGACTTGAACTATACTTTAGACCAAATGGATCACACAGACATAAATAGAATATTCTATCCAATAGTAACAGAACACATATTCTTCTCAAGTGTACATGGAACATTCTTCAAGATAGATTGTATATTATGCCATAAAACAAGTCTTAACAAATTTAAGAAGATCAAAATCATATCCAGTATCTTTTTTAACCATAATGGTATGATATTAGAAATCAATAAAAGGAGGAATTAATGAAAATTAACAAATATGTGGAAATTAAACAACTATTAGATCAAAGAAGACACCACAAGGAAGCTTAAAATAGCTCCAGAGATAGAGCAACATGGCAAGTGAGTAAGATGCTTCAATGGTCATTTCCTCACAGAGACATCAATTTGAATAGCTATTCGTGAACCAAGTCACATTCCTAGTCATTATGGAAGCCAGGTGAGAGACCTAAGTTCCTGGTTTTAGTATAATAATAAGAAAATTGCACTGAAGAAAGTAGGAAGGGATGAGTGACACATATCACCCCTCCCACAGTTCTATGCAGTACAGTGTAGAAAGAATCACCTCACCTCCTTCTTAGGAGATGGAGAGGGAATTAAGTACAGATACAGACTTGAAATCCAATGTCATACCAGCAACAGTAAGAACCAATACTGGTGAGGACTCCATGACTCCTGCCTCCAGGACCATACTTGTAGACTGAGTCTTTAGGCCCCTTAGGCAACCAAATGCCCACCTCTACTACCTTTTACTCAACCTCTGGCAGAAAACAGATCAAAACTCCAGCTGCTATAGAGTAGAAAATGAAATGAAGCTTTGGACCTTGCCTTGAAGCTGAGAGCTGGATCCACTGCTGTAAGATGTAGCAGCTAATAAAGCCCACAGACCTTAATTCCATGCCAGTCATAGCAGACAGCGCCTATAGAGTTGTCATAGTATTAGGAGGAGATCGGCATCCTTGTTGGATGGACTTGTTTCTAAGTGTATCACCACAACATATGGAGCTGGTGTGCACCCCTGAGGTTGAAAAGGGACAGTGACTATGAGATGTGTGACCTCACTTAGTGCCAGCCTGGATAACCAGATGCCTACCTTTATCATCCCTCCCTCAACCTTTGGAAGACAGAAAGAAAACACAGGATTGTATCTTAGAACTCAATGACAGTCAGGTGAAACCTAACAATGGATGGATCTTAATGGTCCCCATCTTTAGACCAATGCCAGTGCACAGAGACTCTAGACCTGCACTGGTATAAAGTAGAGTCCTGTGGCCCAAAGTAACTGGACATATACCCCAACCAGCACCACCAGCAGATGGTGGCTGGGGGGTTCAGGGTATGAGTCCACCTTAGGATCAAACATCACATAGAAGTATGGGCTTTGGCACTAACCCTATGCTGTGGCAGTCCTGGTGGACCATGTGCGCCAGATGTAATCTAGAATTGCAACATTGGTTTGCCACAGGACTAGGCATCTTGGCATATCTTGTCACACACAAAAAATCCTTGTAAGGGTGGACTATTCCTTTAAAAAATTTTTTATTTATTTATTTATTTGAAAGGTAGAGTTATAGAAAGGCAAAGAGAGAGAGAGAGAGAGAGGAGAGGGAGAGAGAGAGAGGTCTTCCATCTGTTGGTTCACTCCCCAGATGGCCACAATGGCTGGAGCTATGCTGATCCAAACCACTTTCCCAGTTCATCTTGAGCAACTCACCAAACGCAGATCTGCAATCAGTAAGAGCTTGGGGTGTCCTCTAGGACTAAAATAGTGATGACCCACCCACAAGGACCTTGCAGCAAAACTCAATTAAGGATGCCATCTAGTGCTGAAATAGCAGAATTATCCATAGGCTCAAAGAAATCAAACACTGCTTAGAATTTTGGAAGGATAAACATAAATGAAACCAGTATATGAAGACCAGAAAAGAAAACTAGTCTCTCAATGTACAGATGACATCATATGTCAACCATCCTCAAAGCTTTCACAGAAAAATAATTCAATTAATGAACAAAACAAGGTGCTAGAAAACAGTTATAAATTCATATCTTCAAATGTTCAGATGAAAAATTCAAAATAGCTGTTTCAGGAAAGTCAATGAATTTTAAGAGAACACAGAGAAAAAATTTAATGCACTAACAAAAAGATGTACAGAGAGATAGATGTGATTTTTAAAAATAAAGCAGTAATCTTCCAACTGAAAAGTACACATGGAGAAAGAAAAAACACAATGGAAGGCATCCATAACAGAATAGATGGAGTAGAAGAATCAATGAGCTGGAAGATAAACTATTTCAAAACATACAGTGGGAAGAGATAAAAGTAAAAAGAACCAAGAGGAATGAAGAAAGCTTACAGAAATTCTGGGACAGCATGAAAAGAGCAAATATCCAAGTTATCAAGATTCAAGAGAGATTTGAGAAGGCAAAAAAGCTAGAAAGGATATGTAAGCAAACAATAACATAAAACTTCATAAATACAGAAAAAGATTTGATTATCTTGGTACATGTTGAAGGTCACTAGTTGGATTCAGTCAACTTAGTCTACACAAGACATACTATAATCAAGCTCTGCAACGTCAAAGAGAGGACTCTCAAAGCTCCAAGAGAAGGGAAACAAATAGCACATAAAGGGGTCCTAATTTCCCTGACTGAATTCTCAGCAGAAATCTTACAAACCAGGGGGAAGTAGGATCAGACTTTCATAATACTGGAGGAAAAAACTACCAAAAATATTGTACCCCACAAAATTATCTTAGATATGAAGGAGAGATAAAGATATTCCCAGATAAACAAAAGCAGACAGAATTTATAACTATCAAACATTTCTTTCAAGGAATGCTAAAGAGAATTCTTCAAACTGAAACAATGAGACAACAATGAGCAAGAACAAAATATCAGAAGGTAGAAAGCTCATTGGGAAGGGTACATACACAGACAAATTCAGAATGTTCTAGTATATAAATATTCTGTGTAAACTGTTCACATTATTAGTATGAATAGTAAAAGCAATTCTGAAAAGTAATAATTACGTTTACAGATAGCCAATACAGAAAGACTTAACAAGGAACATTAAAAACTCAAAATGTGGGAAAGAAAGGAGTGCATATGTAGATTACTTTATTAAATTTTAATGTCTTTCTTCATTTCACTACTATCCTCATAATTAACATCAAGCTGTTATAATTTCAAAGTAGCTTGTGATAACCAAAAGATGTTTTTGGTAAGCCTCCCAAAAGAAAAATATCTATAATAGGTTTACCAAAAATATAAGCAAGAATCCAAACACATTATTATTTATTCATAAAGGAAGATTGTTAAGGGAGGGAGGAAGGAACTACAACAAAATTAGAAAACAAGTGTTAAAATGGAAGCAGCAAAACTTTACCTATCAATAATTACCTAAAATGTAAAAAGATTAAATTTTCGAATTAAGAGACAGAGTGACTGAATGGATTTAAAAACAAGACCCAGGCCAGCGCCGCGGCTCAATAAGCTAATCCTCCACCTTGCGGCGCCGGCACACGGGATTCTAGTCCCGGTCGGGGCGCCGGATTCTGTTCTGGTTGTCCCTCTTCCAGGCCAGCTCTCTGCTGTGGCCCGGGAGTGCAGTGGAGGATGGCCCAAGTCTTTGGACCCTGCACCCACATGGGAGACCAGGGGAAGCACCTGGCTCCTGGCTTCAGATCACCGCGATGTGCTGGTCACAGCGCGCTGGCTGCGGTGGCCATTGGAGGGTGAACCAACGGCAAAGGAAGACCATTCTCTCTGTCTCTCTCTCTCTCACTATCCACTCTACCTGTCAAAAAACAAAAACAAAAAACAAACAAAAAACAAACAAACAAAAACAAGACCCAACATATGCTGCTTATAAGAAACTCTCTTCATCTCTAAGGACATGCATAGACTGAGAGTGAAAGGATTGAATAAGATATTTCATGTAATAAAACCCAAAAGAAAGCAACAGTATCCATGCTCATATAAAATAAAGTATATTTTAAATCAAAAGCCATAAAAAGAGATAAGATCATTATGCGATGATAAAGATTTCAATCCAGCAAGAAAAAAATAAGTTATAAATACATATGCACCCAACATTGGAGCATGCAACTGTACAAAGCAATATTAATAAACCTAATGGAAGAGATAGACTTCAATGCAAAATACAGTAGTGTAACTTAACACCCTACCTTCAGAAATGGAAAGATCATCTCAACAGAAAATCAATAAAGAAACAACAGAATTTAACTGCACCCCAGATCAATTGGACTTAACAAAAATTTACAGAATATTCCATCCACCTAGTACAGAAAACATTATTTTCAACAGGACATGGAACATTCTTCAGGGTAGCCAATAAGGTAAGTCATAAAATAAACCTCAGTAGGTTTAACAAAATTGAAATCATATTGAATATCTTTCACGGCTACAATACAATCAAAATAGAAATCAATAACAAGGAAACCTCTAAGGAAGAAATTAAGAGAGAAATTTACAATATTCTTGAAACAAATGAAAATGGAAATATCACATACCAAACCCATGGCAGACAGCAAAAGAAGTAAAAATGAGGGAAATTTACAGCAATCAATACCTACAGCCAATAAAGAAGAAAGGTCTCAAATAAAACAACACAATGAACTAGAAAACCGAGAAAAAAGTCAAAAACAAACTTAGTAGAAGGAAATAAATAATAAAACTCAGAAATAGACTTTAAAACTACCCCTAAAAATCAATGAAACAAAGAATTGTTTCTTTGGAAATATAAACAAAATTGACACTTAGCCAGACTAAGAGAAAAGGAAAAAAGACTTAAATAAATGAAATCAGAGTTGAAAAAAAAAGACATTACAAATATCACCCCTGAAATACAAAAGATAGAAATTATTATATACAATTACATGGCAACAAATTTGACCTTGAAGAAAGAGACAAATCCTTGGATACACACAACTTTCCTAGGTTGAATCATGAAGAAATACAATATTGAAACAGAATAAGAAGTAGTAAGTCTAAATTAGTAACAAAACTTTCTCATCAAAGTAAAGCTTGGGATTCTATGCTGTCACTGCTGAATTCTTTTTTTTTTTTAATTTGACAGGTAGAGTTATAGACAGTGAGAGAGAGAGAGAGACAGAGAGAAAGGTCTTCCTTCCGTTGGTTCACCCCCCAAATGGCCACAACGGCCGGAACTGCGCTAATCCGAAGCCAGGAGCCAGGTGCTTCCTCCCGGTCTCCCACATGAGTGCAGACACCCAAGCACTTGGGCCATCCTCCACTGCCCTCCTGGGCCACAGCAGAGAGCTGGACTGGAAGAGGAGCAACTGGGACTAGAACCTGGCGCCAATATGGGATGCCAGTGCTGCAGGCAGAGGATTAACCAAGTGAGCCACGGCGCCGGCCCCATTGCTGAATTCCATAAATCATTTTTTTTAAAAAAGATTTATTTATTTACTTGAAAATTAGAGTTACAGAGAAGGAGCGACACAGAGATCTTCCATCTACTGGTTCACTCCCCAGATGGCCACAATGGTCAGGGCTGAGACAGGCTGAAGCCAGGAGCCAGGAGCCAGGAGCTTCATCCTGATCTTCCACATGGATGGAAGAGGCCCAAGCACTTGGGCAATGTTCTTCTGCTTTTCCCAGGCCATTAGTAGGGAGTTGGATGGGAAGTGGAGCAGCCATGACATGAACCAGTGCCCATAGGGGCGTCTGCATTGTAGGTGGTGGCTTTACCCACTACGCCACAATGGAAGTCCCCCTACAAATCATTTAAAGAAGAATTAACAAAAATCCTTTTAAAATTATTCCCAAAAAATGGAAGAGAAAGGAATCATTCAAAACTCATTCTATAAGGCCAACATTACCTTGATGCCAAATCCAGATAAGAGACAACACAACAGAAAAGAAAGCTATGTGCCAATACCCTGGATAGCTCTAAATGTAAAAATCCCCAACAAAATTCTAGAAAACCGAATCCAATAGAAATATTGCTCATTAAAAATATTTCTCACCATAATCAAGTGGAATTTATCCCAGGAATGCAAGGATGGTTCAATATGTACAAATCCATAAATGTGACATACCACATCAAAGGAATAAAGTACCAAAATAGTATGATCTTTTCAACATTTTGATAACATCTAACATCACTTAATGATAAGAACTGAAATTAAGTATAGAAAGAATTTACATCAACATAACAGAGCCCAAATATAGCAAGTCAACAGCTAACATCATACTGAATGGTAAAAGATGAAGACTTTCTCTCAAAGAATTGAACAAGGAAAGGATGCCTACTTTACTACGTTTCTCAAAACACAGTATTACAAGTCTTAAAGCAATTTAGGAAGGAGAAAGAAATAAAGTACACCAAGATTGGAATTGAAGAAGTAAAACATTCATTGTTTACAGATGACATGATCTTACATAGAAAATCTCAAATATCCCACCAAAAAAAAAACAAAAAACCCACATTAGAACTAATAAATAAATTCAGCAAAATTGCAGGATACAAAGTCAACCTACAAAAATTGGTAGTGTTTAACAATACACCAATAGCAAATTATCTGTATAAGAAATCAAGAAGGCAATCTCATTTTCAATACCTACAAAAAATAAAATATCTAGAAATAAATTTATTGAAGAGGTAACAGATCTCTAAAACAAAAACTATAAAACATTAATGAAAGAAACCAAGGAGGGGGGTCGGTGCTGTGGCACAGCAGGTTGAAGCCTCAGTCTGCAGCGGCAACATCCCATATGGGCTCTGGTTTAAATCCAATCCAACTCCCTACTAATGTGGCTGGGAAAGCAGTGGAAGATAGCCTAAATGCTTGGGCCCCTGCACCTGCTTGGGAGACCCAGAAAGAAGCTCCTGGCTCCTGGATTTGGATCAGCTCATCTCTGGCCATTGCAGCCATTTGGGGAGTGAACCAGCAGATGGAAGACCTTTGAGGTGGTATGTCACATTTATTGATTTGTGTATATTGAATCATCCTTGCATTCCTGGGATAAATGGTGCTGGGAAAACTTGATATTCATAAGCAGAAGAATGAAGCTCAATTCTCTATCTCTCATAATGCACACAAACCAAATAAAAACTTACTGAAGACCCAAATGTTAGATTTGAAACTTGAAACCACTAGAAGAAAACATAAGAGGGATGCTTCAGGATATTGGAATAGGCAAGGATTTTTCTGGTATTATATTCCAGAAACACAGGAAACAAACGGAAAAATAGACTAATGAAATTGCATCAAACCAATGAGCTTGTTGAAAGCAAAGAAACAAGCAATATAATGAAGAGAAAAACTAAAGAATGGGAGAGAATACTTGTAGACTATATATCTCACAAGGCGTTAATATCCAGGGTATTTAAGGAATCCAATGGCAAACAAACAAATAATCCAATTTAAAAAAATGGGAGGTTGATCTAAACAGACCTTTCTCAAAAGAAGACACATAAATGGCCATCAGGTATATGAACATATGCTCAGTATCACTAATCATCAGGAAAACGCAATCAAAACCACAATGGTGTATCACTTCACTGCAGTTAGATTGACTGTAACACAAAAGACAAAAAGTAACAAGTGCTGATGAGGCTGTGGAAAAATGGGAACTCTTGCACATTGTTGGAGCTGATAATATAAATGTGTAAATCCATTGTAGAAAAAATGAATTCCCTCAAAAAACTAAACATAGAGCTATCATATGATCCAAGAATTCCATTACTGCGTATATATCCAAAAGAAATTCAATCAATATGTCAAAGAAATATCTAATTGCCGCACTATTCAGAACAGCTTCAAAATGGAGAAAACTTAAGTGCCCATCTATTAATGAGTGGATAAAGAAAGCATGGTACATGTTCCCAATGGAATACTATTTAGTCATTAAAAGGATGAAATCTTGGAACTAATGTTGTGATGCAGTGGCTTAAGCTGCCACTTACAACACTGGCATCCCATATCAGAGTGCAAGTTCAAGTCCCAGCTACTCCATTTCCAATACAGATTACTGCTAATGTCTGGAAATAAAGCAGAAGATGGCCCAAATACTTGTGCCCCTGCCACCAACCTGGGCCACTAGGATGGAGTTCCTGGCTCCTGGCTTTGACCTGGCCCAGACCTGGCTTGTGTGACCATTTGGGCTGTGAACCAGTGCATGGGTGATCTCTCTTTTTCTGTCTTGCCCCAATCCTCCACTCTCACTCTGCCTTTCAAATAAGTAAATAATCTTAAAAAAAAAAATAAACAGAAAAAAGGATGAAATCTTGTCATTTGTAACAATGTGGATGGAACTGCAGGTCATTATGTTAACTGAAATCAGACACAGAAAGAAAAGTACTGTCTGACCTTTTTTTTTTCTTATGGTGAATCTAAAAAAGTTGATCTCATATAAGTTGACAGTGGCATGGGAATTGGCAGGGACTGTGAAGAGTAGAGGGGAAGCAAGAATGGAAAAGGTTATTTTACAGATTCTAAGTTGTGGCTAGATAAGAATAAGAAGTTCTAGTGTTCTGTTGCACACTAAAGTACTATAAATAATGATAATATATGTATATTTCTTCTCAAAACACTGTAAGAAAGGACTTTTAACGTTTCCACCATAAAAAATGTTTGAGGGGATGGCTCTGTTCACCCTGATTGGATATTATGCAATGTTTAGATATATCCAAACATCACATAGTGCCCCATAAGTATGTACAATTTTTAATATGTCAGTCAAAATGTTTAAAAATTATTAAAAGATGATATTGAAACAAATGAAAATGGAAACAATATATCATAACTTATGTGATGCAGAAAAAGCAGTTCTAAGAAGACAGTTCAATGCATTAAATGTCCATGTCAAAAAAAGAAGGGGGTAGGTGCTTTGTTGTAGCAGTTAAGATGCCACTTGGGATGCCTGTATCACATATCAGAGTGCCCCGGTTCAAGCTCCAACTCTGCTTCCAGAGCTTCCTGCTAGTGTGCATTCTGGGCAGCAGCAGAGATGGTTGAAATATGGGGCCCTGCCACCCATATGAGAGACCTGGATTGCATACTGGGTTTCTGGCTTCAGCATTGCCCAGCCCCAGTTGTTGCAGGCATTTGGAATGTGAACCAGGGGATGAAAGATCTCTCTCTCTCTCTTTTAAAAAATTAAATTAAAATAAGTAAAAGAATTTTAAACAGAAAAAAATCTCAAATAAATAAATAACATTACATATTAAGGAACTAGTAAAAGCAGATCAAACTAAGTCCAAAGTTAATAGAAGGAAGTAAATAATAAAGATCATAGCAGAAATAAACAAAATAGATGATTCACCATCTTAACAGCATGGAGGACAAAACCCATATGATCATATCCATAGATGCTGAAAAAGCATTTGACAAAATTCTACATCCTTTGTGATAGTCTTAACAAATCAGACATAGAAGGAATGTTCCTCAACACAAAATTCCATATATAATAAATCCACAGTTAACATCATACTCAACAGTTAAAGGTTGAAAGTTTCACTATAAAATTGGGAAAAATATAAGGATGCCCACTTTCACCACTTATGCTCAACATGATACTAGAAGTCCTATACAGAGAATGAGGTACAAAAAAGGCAACCAAATAGAAAATGAGGGGCCAGCGCTGTGGCATAGTGCCAGCATCCCATAAGGGAGCTGGTTCTAGTCCCGGCTGCTCCACTTCCTATCCAGCTCTCTGTTATGGCCTGCGAAAGAAATACTAGATGGCCCAAGCCCTTGGGCCCCTGCATCTGCATGGGGGACCCAGAAGAAGCTCCTGGCTCCTGACTTCAGATCGATACAGCTCTGGCCATTGCGGCCATCAGGGGAGTGAACCAGCAGCTGGAGGACCTCTCTCTCTCTCTGCCTCTGCGTTAATTACATAAATCTTAAAAAAATAAATAAATAAAAGGAACAAGTAAAATTGTCTCTCTGCTTTCTGACAACTTGATCTTATATACAGAATACCCTAAAGACACAATCAAACAATTGTTAGAGCTGATAAACACATTCAGCACAGTTGTAGAATACAAAATCAATTAATAAAAATCAGCAGAATTCCTTACCATCAAATTAATAAGCTTTTATCTTTAAACACCAAAATAAATTTACCTTTTTAATTCAATTTTTCATGACATTTTGGAAGTGCTTCTGTACTACAAAGCCATAGTAATCAAAGCAATAAAATAGATACATTGACCAATAGAATAGGATACAGAGCCCAGAAATAGACCTGTGCACTTACGATCATTTAATTTTGCACGAAGGTGCCTAGGCCACAATGGGGGAAAGGCAGACTCTTCAATAAGTTGTGATGGGAAAACTGGATATCCACAAGAAGAAGGATAAAAATGAACCTTTATCCATCCTTATGGAAGAACCAATTCAAAGTGTATTAAATATTAAATATCAGACCTGAAACTAAAACTACCAGAAGAAAACAAAGGGGAAAGCTCTATGCCATTGGTATGGGCAGACATTTCTTGGATAGGACTCCAAAAACATAGGCAATGAAAACAAAGGATAGACAATGGAGTTGCATGAAACTAAAATCTTCTTCATGGCAAAGGAAATAATTGAGTGAAGAGACAACCCACAACCTGAGAGAGAATATTTGCCAATCAGACATAGGATAAGGGGCCAATGTCTAAGATATAAACAACTCAAATAACAAAAACAAAAAAATCCAAAATAATCCAATTTAAAAATGGGCAAAGGACCTGAACAGACATTTCTAAAAGAAAACACACAA
This sequence comes from Oryctolagus cuniculus, assembly GCF_051225735.1. NCBI lineage: Eukaryota > Metazoa > Chordata > Mammalia > Lagomorpha > Leporidae > Oryctolagus > Oryctolagus cuniculus. The sequence goes on from NC_142874.1 coordinate 95,321,258, forward strand.
ATTCAACAAATATTTGAAAAAAACTCTACATCTTTAATCATTAGAGAAATGCAAATAACACTTGTTAGTCTACTCAAAAAGATAAAAGATAACAATGATGGGTGAGGATGTGGAAGAAAGAGGACTCTGGTGCACTGTTGTTGGCATTATAAATTAGTATAGCCATTTCAGAAAGAAATATGGAGGCTCCTCAGAAAAGTAAAAACAGAACTGACATACAGTCCAGCAATCCCACTTCTGGATAAGCTTGTATACCGAAAAGAAATGAAATCACATTGTCAAACAGATATCTGCACTCCCATGTAACTGCAAAACTATTCACAAGAGCCAAGCCAAGATTTTTAAAATGTGACATATATACACAGTGGAATACTATTTAATCTTTGAAAAGAAGGATATTTTGTTACTTGTGATAACATGGACAAACCTAGAATATGTTATGCTAAGTAAAATAAGTCAGGCATAGAATGATAAATACTGCACAATCTCACATAGAGAATCTTAAAAAGTTGAACTCAAGAAGTATAGCAGTTGTAGCAGAACAGCAGTTACCATAGGTTTGGATAGAGCTGGGGGTGGGAGGGGACACAGGGAAAGGGGAGGCAGTCAATGGGTACAAATTTCAGTTAACAGAAATAGGTTCTGATGATCTATTATATAATATGGTGACTTTAGTTAGTAATAATGTATTGTATGTTTAAAAATATCTAAAAGAGCAGATCATAAAGTGTCACCACAAGAATCACTAAGTATTTGAGGTGGTAGATATGTTAATTAGCTTGATTTGCTCATTGCACAGTATATACATATATCAAAACTTCACAGTGTACCTTATAAATATATGTAATTATTATTTGAAATGAAAAATAATACAAAAAAGATGAATATGTCATAGGCACTCAATAAATTGGTAGGGAGTTTAAAAGACTATTCACTCTTTATCAAGTATGTATTGAACATTATCTATTTTAAGCAGTTGGTGTTCAACAAAACAAGATCCATTTCTGCATGGAGTTTATACTCTAGTGGGAGACAGAAAGAAATCATGAACAACCAATTTGTGAGTTATGTTAGTAATAATTGCTATGCAAATAGGAAAGTAGAGTGAGGGGATTAGGCAAGCCAATAGAGGGCAGCAGGGTCAGTATTAAACAGGATGATCTGCAACAGTGGAGTACATGAGACTGGATTTGCACTTACTTGGAGTTTGCAGCCTTCGTTCTGACACAGCTTCCTGACGAGGGCTCCAATGATGATCATAACAGTTTCTCTGATGTCATTGCTCCCAAAGGAACCTTTGAACGTCCTCTATTACGCAAACAGGAATAAAACAGATTACAATGACATTAAAAAAATTTCCAAGGGACACTTTTAGTTAAGGAGTAAGTATACCATACCTGAGGAAAATGTTTTTATGTTATTAGATTGTAAACTCGGAATTTTGCTTTTGAGACACTTGCAAATTCACAATCCAGCTTTTAATGAAGTTAATAGAATGACACCTTCCCAGGCAGTCTCAGCCTGATTCCTTAAACTCCCTAATGGTTTAACAGATTAAATTCATTGAGCCAGTGAGCCAAAATAAAGTTCATAAATTTTCATTTATGGGTGAAAAAATGACTTTATTGCTTTTATCAAATTCTCAAACAGGCCCATTTTCTCCTAGATCATAAGTGGGTAAGTACACTTTTAAAAAAAATCTTGAACCCAAGAGAAGTCCAGTTTTTGTTTCCAATCTAAATGCTTTAATATTGGAAGAATTTTATCTCTTTAATATATGTGTAATAAAAACACAAAGATTTGGCCAGCGCTGTGGCTCAGTAGGCTAATCCTCCACCTGCAGTGCCAGCACCCTGGGTTCTAGTCCCAGTCGGGGTGCCGGATTCTGTCCCGGTTGCCCCTCTTCCAGGCCAGCTCTCTGCTGTGGCCCAGGAAGGCAGTGGAGGATGGCCCAAGTGCTTGGGCCCTGCACCTGCATGGGAGACCAGGAGGAAGCACCTGGCTCCTGGCTTTGGATCAGCGCAGCACGCCGGCCGTTTGGGGGGTGAACCAACGGAAGGAAGACCTTTCTCTCATTGTCTAACTCTGCCTGTCAAAAAATAAAAAATAAAAAAAAACACAAAGATTTTTAAATTCAAGATAAATCTTTTAAAATTAATTATTGAAGCATAATCCACACTTCTATTTGAAATTTTGTCCTGAATCACATGATATGTCCAGTGAATACCATCTAAAAATTTTCATATAGTTTACGCTATTTAATTGCATCAACTAAGAATTGCAGACAATAAGTGAAATAATTTACAGTACAATTAATGACTAATGGATAGAAATTAGTACAATAGGGTTTTAACATAAATATTCAGAAGGTTCTTGTTTGTTGCTTTCATGCTGATGTAAGTAGGTTTTAACAACTGCTTACAATCTGAAGAATTTTGTTAGCTGAGAGCATCTATTTTTCATTTGTTCTTGGACTTACAATGAGGGTTCTCAGGAGTTCTTCATTGGGATGGGAGGCAAATCCACAGGCATAAAGAAACCTCTCCTGGAGGATAATGCTGCTATCACTTTTGAAATCCAGAAAGTCCAAAATGGCGTCCAGTGAGTCTGGGGTCTGGGCAGAGGTCACAGCATCCACCAGCTGAGGTCTGTAAAGAAGGTATAGTTATGGGGCCGGCACTGTGGCACAGTGGGTTAAAGCCCTGGCATACATGCTGGTATCCCATACGGGTGCTGCTTCAAGTCTGGATGCTCCACTTTCAATCCAGCTCCCTGCTAATGTGCTTGGGAAAGCAGTGGAGGATGGCCCAAGTGCTTGTGCCCCTGTACACATGTGGGAGGCCCAGAAAAAGCTCCTGGCTCCTGGTTTTGGATCAGCTCAGCTCTAACCATTGTGGCCATTTAGGGAGTGAACCAGCGGATAGAAGACTTCACTCTGTCTCTACCTCTCTCTGTAACTCTTTCAAATAAATAAAATATATCTAAAAAAAAAAAAAAAAGGAAGGCACAGTCATGGGTATCAACATCTAAGATGCTCAAGGAATTATAAAAATCTGACATCCATATATTCTCCATTGGTCTCAGTTTCCTAAGAAGTGATCTTTTTATGTGAACAAACAAAATAAATAAGATTTTTCTAAAGAACCCCCAATTATATCTACATCTCTGTCACATTCAAACAAGGTATGTCAGAATATATAACTAACTTCACAGTATTAACCTGAGCCAAATATAACTTGGATATTTGTCAATAAAGCCATATAAATAAAATTATAAATAAAGTAAAAATTCTTTTTTTGTATGAGTAATACATAAGAGCTTTGATCCCGGCCGGCGCCACGGCTCAATAGGCTAGTCCTCTGCCTGCGGCGCCGGCACACCAGGTTCTAGTCCCAGTCGGGGCACTGGATTCTGTCCCGGTTGTCCCTCTTCCAGGCTAGCTCTCTGCTGTGGCCCAGGAGTGCAGTGGAGGATGGCCCAGGTCCTTGGGCCCTGCACCCCATGGGAGACCAGGAAAAGCACCTGGCTCCTGGCTTCGGATCAGTGCAACGGGCTGGCTGCAGCGTGCAGGCCGCAGCGGCCATTGGAGGGTGAACCAATGGCAAAGGAAGACCTTTCTCTCTGTCTCTCTCTCTTACTGTCCACTCTGCCTGGTGGTAGCTTAACCTGCTGTGCCATAGCCTGGGCCTCTGTACTATATGCTTTTAAGAAATTATATGTTGTACAATATCATTCTGATCCTAATGAAATCCTAGTGAATGAAGCACAGACAGAGAGCCATAATACTTATTATCTTTTGTACAACACATGGAAATCTTAGGTATACAATCTCCCTAATTTCTTCTTCTGTAAATGGAGCTAAAATATTATTTATCTCAGGATTATTGGAAGTATTAGATTACAAAACCTATATAAAACACTTAAAAGAGTGCTTGACATATAGTGATTAATAAATATAACCCTTAATAATACTATTACCTGATTTAATCCATTGAACATTTTTGTCTATTTATTTATTTTTAAATTTATATGACAGGTAGAGTTTACAGACAGTGAGAGAGACACAGAGAGAAAGGTCTTGCTTCCGTTGGTTCACTTTCCAAATGGCCACAACAGCCACAGCTAAACCGATCCGAACAGGAGCCAGGAGTTTCTTCCTGATCTCCCATGTGGGTGCAGAGGTCCAAGGACTTGAGCCATCTTCTACTGCTATCCCAAGCCATAGCAGAGAGCTGGACTGGAAGAGGAGCAACTGGGACTGGAACCCAGTGCCCATATGGGATGCCGATGCCGTAGGCGGAGGATTAACCTAGTGTACCACAGCGCCAGCACCATTTTTGTTAGTTTAAGATTAATATTTTCCCTTACATACAAAGAAATAGACTCAGAAATAATGAATCATTTGTTCAGGATCACATAGTGAGTAAATGGTGCAGCTGGGATTAGAATTAGGTGTTTCTGACTCTGGTGTCTATGGTCTTTTAATTACACTGCTGTTTCCCAATGTTTTCCATGAAATACCTGTCCAATGAAATGCTTTAAGAAAAGGGACTTTCTGCTAATACACCCAGGAAGGAAGTCAAGGAAGGCCCAAATGCTTGGGCCCTTGCCACTCATGCAGGAGACCTGGAGTTCTAGGCTCCTGGCATAGACCTGGCTCAGCCTTGGCTGTTGTGGTCATTTGGGCACTGAACCAGCAGATGAAAGGTATCTCTCTCTCTCTCTCTCTCTTTCTCTCTCTCTCTTTCTTTCTTCTTTACAAATAAATAAGTAAATCTTTTTTGTAAAAAAAAATGACAAGGTATTTTCAAGGTCATGTAAATTAAGAAAATATTTGAAAAATTTTTAAAGACTATTATCAGATTAAGGACACTAAAAATTCCTGCAACAAAGAAAATATTTGAATTGGTTTGATCCAGTATTTTCCAACCTCAGTTGCTCACAGCATCTTTTCCTCTTGGTGTACCTGTTAATATCCTGTGAATTACAGGATACACAATACAGACACTTTGGGAAATGCTATGTTCCACTACCATGCCTTTCATTACCCTACAATAAACAAAAGGAATTGGTAGCCCTATTGTAAATATGTTCAAAGTGATTCTTAGAAAGGCTAAATAAAAACAAGTTGCTTAAAGATTATATATTGTTATATACTGAAGGTCATAATTTAGGACTATACCTTTTTATTTTAATCCATTCTAGACTCCTTTCTATTATACTATACTACATATGATATAGTAAAATACAAGGGATCTTCAAATGCATTTTATGAAAAAACTTTCAAATTTTTTACACAAAATAAACATTGCTCTATTTTTTCACAAACTACTTGAATGCCAAATATATTGTATAAACAGTCTTATTTAAAAGATACACTGTATGGTTGCATAAATTATTGTCATCTTTAAGACTTTTAGGAATCCAGATAAGGGTACAGTTTACTGTAATCTCTATTTTAAATTAATATATAATTTTTGCATTTTTCTTTTCTGCATTTTTGGCTTTGATATTAAGACAAGTCGCTTTATCAATATATTTGAAAGCTCTGTGATTAAAACAGAGGCCCCTTGTTTATAATTTTTGCACATCTTTCAACTTTCGGTTTAAATTTTTCTTTTCTTTTCTTTTCTTTTCTTTTTTTTTTTTTTGACAGGCAGAGTGGACAGTGAGAGAGAGAGACAGAGAGAAAGGTCTTCCTTTGCCGTTGGTTCACCCTCCAATGGCCGCTGCGGCTGGCGCGCTGCAGCCAGTGCATCGTGCTGATCCGAAGCCAGGAGCCAGGTGCTTCTCCTGGTCTCCCATGCGGGTGCAGGGCCCAAGGACTTGGGCCATCCTCCACTGCACTCCCAGGCCATAGCAGAGAGCTGGCCTGGAAGAGGGGCAACTGGGACAGAATCTGGCGCCCCGACTGGGACTAGAACCTGGTGTGTCGGCGCCGCAAGGCGGAGGATTAGCCTATTGAGCCATGGCGCCGGCCTAAATATTTATTTTTCAAGACAGCGATCAATTTGTGGTTACCCATATGGAATTCTACCAATATTTTAATGCTTTAAGTCCAGTTAATAAGAAATACAATCAAGAATAAATAGACTTTTCAGAGAAAAAAAACTACATTCTCCGCTTCTAGGGGAACTGAGTCCTTTAAACTCAGTGACTGCTGTTACTCCTGTATGTTCCTCTTGGCTAGTTTCCACTTGTGAGTATATCAATGGATAGTTTCCACCGTTGGATTCAGGAAAGCTTTTCCTTTATCATTAACTAGGATAATTGGTACTAACTGTGTATTTACAAACAAATTCTGTATTATAAACCAAAAGCAATGTATTTACAAAGTGAATTTGAGAACTGAATCAAGTGTCTTCATTACACATGATAATGAATCAGAGTTACATCAAATATGAGATAATGCATCCATTCCCTTTTTCCAGATTCTTTAGGCTAGTTACCTCCATTCTCAAATGTCTACGTAAACATTTCTTCAGTTGGATCATTAATAAAGTCACATTATTCAATTGAAGAAGTCAAAACTGTTGCTTTAATCAACTCTGAAATCTTTTCAAGTGTAAATGAATAGGCTGGGATCACAATTTCAAAAACAGTGAGGTAGCACACACATCAGGGTGTCACAATGAAGCCCTGGCCTCACCTCCCTGGATGCCATCCACAAAAGGAATGTTCATTGTGAGTCACTGTTGAACCTTGTTACCGCACACTTGGTAAAGGGAGCATTAAGCTGTTGCATGTGGCATAACCGCTTGATGAAAATGCAGAACAACATATAGATGAACTGGAAGTGGGACAGTTGGTGTCAAAGGGGGGTCTTTCTTGCTTCTAACAACCCAAAACTGTTTTCCTGAAAGACAATCCCACACAGTTCGAGAAACTTACAATACTTCCTTCTTTTCGGCCTTTAGGATTTGGAGGATCTCTTCTTTCTTCGCAGTCCTGAGGTGCTGAATGAAGGCCAGGAAGTGACTGACAGACTCGGCTTTGGAGAGGCTGTCGGGCTGCAGGTGGCTCCTGATGGACTGCCAGTGCTCTGAGAGCTGCAAAACACGGCTGCAGGCTCAAACTCCAGTCATCATTCTGCACACCTACATTCATAAAGGGTGTTCTCCCCAGAAGGCAAATTTTCCTTGCATGTGATAAGCAAAAGAAACTTCCATATCTTACCTCAATATACAGGATCACTCCCTGCCCACATCACACCCCCATGACTCCCAGTGGCAAATATAGAACCCTGACAACCCTACGCACAAGTCATCTGTAGGAGGACTGCTTTAGTCCATTAGTGTTTAGCTTGAAGGAACACAGGCAATGATTAATTGGTTTCTGGGAATGTAGATCATCCCATGGCTACACCGAAAGGATGACATCTGAGGACAAGATTTGACTAACCATAGTGAAAAGTGTGCAGAATTTTAATTAACAGCAGGATATTTCAGAGGAGAAAAAAAATCAGAACTGCCACAGAATTGAATCAGCTTTGTAATTTAACTGCACTGCACTGAAAATCAATCTGTGCAGTAGTTTGAGCGCCTTATTCTATCTCTTACTTTGTTTGTATGAAATTCAATGTTTTTCTGTTCCTGAGGTCTGAATTGCTCATTGCTTCTATGAAGCAGAATGGCAGTTAGATAAAAGGAATTCCTACATACACACTACTATTAGTCAATTGTAGTTTTAAAAGTAGTAAATAATTATAGTTGTAATTAATGACATCTTTTGGCTCTGGAAGAAGCTAAAGAACTTCGTCTTCGCATCAATACTCAGAACACTGAGAATGCAACATATTACCCCTGAGACAAATTACGATCAAGTGACAGAACTTTCAAGAATCAGATCCATTTTCTTGACTCTGCACTTCCCCAAATTCATTAGGCTCTTTTCCTCCCCTGAATCCTAGGCATAACTTTTAGAAGGCTGCCCTAAATCATAACTTTTTTTTTCCAGTAAGTGTTGTGTTAACACATCATTCAGGTACATATTGCTTGGCTACTGTCATCATAACTCAGTGGTGACTGGTAGTTCTTTAGAAACTCTTCATAGAATTCATTGATCCTGCTATTGAGAATAAAAGGCAAACAGTTTTAAGCCATGATTAATCCCACATTTGTTCAAACTTACAGAAAGGCATCCTTTACACTCGCTCTGGAAGACCTGACCCACAATGGGAATGGCTGTATACTTTGAATCAACAGCTTTAATTACAGCCTCAACCTTCTTGCCAGGCCTCAGTCTTGGGCCTGCTTCAGTGGTCTTCAGCTCTAATTTCTGCCTGCATAACACCAAAGAAACATAGCACATTATAAACATTCTTTTGAGTGAAAAGGATACTAATTGCTATTATTTTGGCAATAAGATTATTCCAGTTGGATACAGCCATGTCTTTCAAACTCAAATATCTGAAGATGTAACTGAAACCCCAAGATAATCACCAAGGTTTTCTGGGAGCAGAAATTTTATTCAAAGATTTGAAATTTAAGTCTGTATTCTCTTAGAGAAAATAAAGGGAGAATAAGAGAATACAGGGAGATCAAGAGAATACAGGAGAGAAGCTTTGCCTGGAAGCTGAACATGGTATGTGATGTCAGTTCTTTTGAATTTAGCCTAACTTTCTAAAAGTGATTTTTCAGTCCCTTGCATGTTATTTATTAGACAAGATAATTAAGAAAGCTTATCTTCCAAAAGTGATATTAACAATATTTTTGTCTGCCATGCTCTTCCAATCCCTGTGTCTCTGCCATCAAAAGTAGGTTCTCTATCCTTCTCCTTGAACCTGGGTAGGACCCTGATTGTCCCAGCTAACAGAGGACAGTAGGGAGTGATGCTCTGTGGCTTCTAGAGCTATTTTATAAAAGGAATTAATTCTTCGTGTGGCATGCTATCTGTATATATGCCTTTGGGACATTGAGCTGCCATGGAAGAGGTGCAGCCACTTGAAACTGTCATGCTGAGGGACTCATGGAGATACAGAGTTACATGAGGAGCCTTGGCTGTTTGAGTCTTCTCAGACCATGCACCAGATATGAGGGAGCAACATTAAGACAACTGCAGCTCCAGCCAATGAGGCCTGCAGCTGCAGAGCAGACCCTGAGTGCGGCATGCCTAGCTAGGTCAAGCCAAGCTCCCAATTACAAGAGAGAATAATACAATGATTTTTGCTTTTTTAAAATACTGCTAAGTTTGGGTTGCTTTGTTATATAGAAATGGAAATCTGATAGACTTGAAAAGTGATTTAAATTTATTTTATATGAAAACAATATAGATATAATATGAAGTTAGGATGCAAAATGTTGCTTCAGATATGGCTTCCACACAATTTTTTAAAGCATTTGTAGTTTGAGGCACTTCTCCCAATATTTTGCATTACAACTGTTTCTAAGAAATTTTTTAAATTATTTATTTATTTGAAAGGCAGAGACAGAGGGAGACAGAGCAAGAGCGAGAGATCTCCCATCTATTAGTTCGCTCCCCAAATGCCTGCAACAGCCAAGCCTGGGCCAGACTGAAGCTAGCAAACAGGAACTCAATCTGGGCCTCCCCTATGGGTGGCAGGCACCTGTGTACTTGAGCCATCACTGCTGCCCCCCAGAGTGTGCATCAGCAGGAAACTGCAGAGCCAGGAGCAGAGCCAGGACTTGAACCCAGGCCCTCTGGTATGGAATACAGGTAGCTCAAGAAACAGCTTAATCACTACAGCAGATACCTCCCCGCAGAGGGAATTTCTGAGGTATAGTGCATATAATTTAAAAAAACTATTCTTTTACAAATAAAAAACTAAAAATAACACAAACTCTTATATTTGAAATTCCAGGTAATCCAGATAGAAATATTTTGATCAGAAAAAAAAAGTTCTAAAATAGATAAAACAGACTTTAATACTAAAATGTTATAAATCTTATCACAAATTCTGTTACATCTCCTTGCTACTTTTATGATTTTTAACAATAATTTTTTAAAATTCTCAAGGAGAGAAAATATGAATGTCACCACATTTTAGCCTTAATATTGAAAACATCTGAAAGTGAAATTAGAAAATGAATGTGAATGGATCAAGTAGTTTGTCTTTTTAAAATTTAAATTCTATTCAATGAATAATTCATTTTTAATGAAATGCTATTTTAAAAACAGTATATATATATATGAGATATACTACTGTAGATAAAGTGAAAAGTTAAAAAGTGAACAAGATTTTAATTACTGTTTTCAAGCAGCTAACAAAGTGAGATAGCACTACACACACACATATACATACACCTATTTACAAAGTACAATAATATGTCAAAGAATAATAAAGAAAATAAAAATTTCAGCATTATCTTACTTTGACACTATTTTCCCTGTAATTGTTTGTAGGAAATTCAGTCGAAAAGCATGTGTCTCTTCTGCAAGCACAGCTGTGACAAAGCTGTCTTCTATCTTATACGTACTGACAGATGTGGCTTTCGAACTGACACCCAAGACCTAAATAAAGAAATGTCTCTCTTTGTAACAAGGAATCACCATTTTAATCTTCAAACCAAGGCAAATATAAAACTATTTTTTAATCTCCAAAAGAGTTCATCTTTCACCCTTCCTCCATTACCCACATCTACAACCTACTTAAATAAGTCTATTCATTAAATACGTATATACGTTGGGACCAGTGCTATGGCATAGAGGGTAAAGCTGCCACCTGCAGTGCTGGCATCCCACATGGGTGCCGGTTCAAGTCCCTGGCTGCTCCTCTTCCAATCTAGCTCTCTGCTATGGCCTGGGAAAGCAGTCGAAGATGGCCCAAGTGCTTGGGACCCTGCACCCACATGGGAGATCCAGAAGAAGCTCCTGGCTCCTGGCTCTAGATCGGCCCAGCTCAGGTTTTTGTGGCCATTTGGGGAGTTAACCAGCAGATGGAACACCTTTCTGTCTCTCTCTCTGCCTCTCTGTAACTACCTTTCAAATAAATAGATAAATCTTTGAAAAATATATAAATATATATATATTGAAACCATAACCCAAATTAAACATTATAAAAGTCTCCCAATTATATCATTACTTTGTTTTTCTATTATTTTAAATTAATCTCCACAAGATGAAATAATTTGAATATGTCAAAGAAAGTGATATTGATCATACCTGATTGGGAGTTGAAAATCCAGATCTTGCTATTTTGCATGAATCCAAAGCCTTAATTTTGATCACACTGTCTTGACTAGCCTGGTAAGTCACTTTACAGTTCCCAGAGATATCTACCTAAAAAAAAAAGCAAGAACATAGCACTTGGGATCCTGTATGAACCATATGAATTCCAATGGGAAGTGCTTTACAATTTGAAGTAATGTGTCACTGGGGAATTTTTTTTTATAGGATGACAAGATAAAAAAGACAGGAAGTACTCAAAGTTTCCTATAGAGTGTTGACTCTTTTCCATCTTCTTTAAACGACTCTTACTAGCACCTTCTCATTGTCCCAGGAAGAACTTCCAGGGTAACTGGAATCCAGGGTAACCTGGAATCCAGGTTAACTGTTTGTTTTTAAGATACACCCTGCCATAGTGGTGTACAGCAATATCTTGGAACCAATGGAATGACCTCAGTGGCTTTCTGAATATCTAATATTTACTTATTCTATAAGTCCCCTTAGTATAATTCATTCTAATCCCTTTACTCTGTATTTAAGTAATAAAACATTCAGCTAAATGGCATAAATGAGACTTGTTCAATGAATCCCCTCTCCCTTTTTCTGAGCAATACCATGCTTGTAACTCTTCTACTGAATGTGTACAACTAGAAACCCTAAAAAAAACCTATGGCAAAATTATTGACAAATAATATACTTGACCCTTATAAAATTAATAAATACCTCATTGCTGGTTCCAGAACTTAATTGCATCTGAAATAGGCTAGCCAATCCTCTTTTCAGATTTTGAATGGCCACTGGCTCATTTTGATATGAGTAGAACTCTTTGACCTAACAGAAAAAAAAAGGACAAACACCAATAAAACAAAAATGCATCATTTACCAGTTCTATTTAAATAAGTGGCAGGAAAGGTCAGATTCTCACCCCTATTAAATCTGGGAGAAATAGATCTGTTACTCCAAAGCTGTGACTTCTTTTTTGTGAAAAGAAGCTATTTAAATTTCTAAGAAGCTAGATTATCAGGATATGAAATTTAGGGAGGCCAATAATGAAGGTTCTGAACACGATGGACATTACCCAGGGAAGGAAAGAATGCTGGAATAAGCTGGGACTTCTGTGAAAACAAAGATGACCCAAGGAAGAAAAATCAGGAACACTGTCTTTGAATATGGTCATGGTCATCAAGTTCTCTACTTGTAACCTGCTTGAAACAAACACTAACCAAGTTTTAAAATAACAGCAAAAATGGTTATTAAAAGACATTGATTACTCCTGGAGTGGCGCAGCCTCTGTAGACTGTGACAAGACCCAGGTAAAACCACATGGTCAACATTTCACAAGAGCAATGTTTTCTTGCTGTTTAGCGCATTCATGTCGGCCTTGGGTAAAAGAAAATACACAAGATTGGAAGATCTAAGGTTGAGGTTCTACTGATATATCATCTGCCCAGGCTTTGCTTTGATGTTCCCTTTAGAAGGCAGGGAAAAGAGGTTGAGATGAGGGTGACTGATTTGGCAGCAATAGCAAGTGACCTAATTTTATTTGGTCATGGTATTTATAGGCATGCAGATGATAACAGTGTGTTTTACCATTTTGATAATTTAGCCCATATATAATAAACAGGCTAAAAATGCAGTGAATTTTCTGGAAAGCAACCTGTTGTTTTTCACCCTGTATTGACTCCAAATGCATCACATGATTTAGAAATAGAAGATAGATACATCTTCCCTGTTAAAATTCCCAAGATCTATGATAATTATGGCTGAGTATTTTTACCAGAAATATCCTGAATACCTTTCCTATTTATCTTTAAAAACAACCATGACTTATCAAATAAAGCAGAAAGTTCAATAATCATGCAATAAATTCAATTAATACCAGTCTGAATAACTCAGCCTACATGAGAACTGATGTTTTACCATAAGAGAATATTTTGCTTGACTTAGTTAAATAGGAAATATCAAATCTCATGATAGATATATTAGATACTTTATCTGGCAATCAATTTTAGTTACCATACTGGATGGACCTATAAATGTTGGAATATTGTTTGTTCCTATAAATGTTGGAATAGTAGTGTTTGTCCTGGTTAAAAAGGAACTGGAAAAATTACCTCAGTGTCTGAAAATCTATGGTATCATATTCCCAAGCAAATCATGGGCAATTTCTCAGACCCAAGTATGAGTTTCTGATGTTCCACTTTGTAAATTGGGCCTTCTTTCCTTTAGTAATGACAATTTAATTCCCCTTCCAAATATTTGCAGGGATGATATCTCAGGAGGGCATGACTATCAGAGGTTTCTAAGTGGGTTGCTTAAGCTCAGGAGCAGCTAGGAGTACTCACTCAGTGGCAACTGACACATGCTTAGGGCCTATGACTCACAAAAGTTAGAAAGCATTCCATTTGGGGACAGCACTGTGGTGTCGCGGATCAAGCTACTGCCTACAATGCTGGCATCCCCTGCGGGCACTGGTTGGATTCCCAGCTGCTCCACTTCCAATCCAGCTCCCTGCTAATATGCTTGTGAAAGCAGTGGAGGATGACCCAAATGCTTGGTCCCTGGCACCCATATGGGAGGTCTGGAAGAAGCTCTGGCTTCTGGTTTCAGCCTGGCTCAGCTTGGGCCATTGTGGTCATTTGGGGATTGAACCAATGGATGGAAGATCTGTCTGTGTTTCTCCCTATCTCTCTCTATGTAAGTCTGCCTTTCAAATACATAAAAAAAAAAATCTTTAAAAAGGGCACTGTGGTGTAGCTGGTTAAGTTACCACCTGCAGTGCAAGCATTGCATATGACCACTGGTTGGAGACCTGGCTATTCCATGTCCAATCCAGCTCTCTGCTAATGCACCCAGGAAAGCAGCCAAAGATGGCCCAAGTCCATGGGCCCCTGCACCCACATGGGAGACCTGGGGGAAGCTCTTGGCTCCTGGCTTCAGCCTGGTACAGCTTTGGCTATTGTGGACACTTAAGGAGTGAACTAGTAGTGGACAAAAGATCTCTCTTTCTCTCTTTGTCTGTCTTCTGTCTGTCTCTCTTTCTCTGTAACTCTTTCAAATAAATAAAAATAATAATTAAAAAAGAAAGGATTCCATTTCCATTAAGAAGGAAAAATAGCTGCACTACCATTGTTATCTTCACTTCCTTCCCAGGCTACAAAATGTGCCTAAACTGTAAAGTTTAACCTAAAATCTTGGGAAATCAGTTCCTAAATTCCATCATTGGTCTATGCATAATGATAATCTATTATTGATCCATGTTTGTGGATCAAGTTTTGATCTAGACCTCTAAATCTCTAAGTAGTGTTGGTACCCTTCTGTTCCCTGGCAGGCTAACCATTGGAACTGTGAGAAACATACAAAACAAAACAAAACAAAAAACCATTTTTCATTCTTTGTCTTGTTTGCATTATTTCCCTAGAACTAAAAAGGTGGACAGATCTTTTTGCTTTGTATGACTGCTACTTCTGAGGCATTTCTTTAATGTAGACCAATGTTATCCAAGCATTGGTATCATTCTATGCTAAGTGTCAAGTCTGTTAAAAAAAAATAATGAAGAGTCAGAACTTTGCAGTTCAATCCACGTGGCTGTTACAGCAATAATCTTAAATTCATTATTTCACAACAGGAACTAAGTAAATTTTATTATATTCAGGCCATAAAACTGATTACTTCATTCAGTACTGAAATGAGTTCTGCACATCTGAGAGCACAGGGCTCTTATCAAAATTCGCAGTCCCCAGAGTTTCCAGGGGAACAGCAGCAGGCACAACCTGGTTACAAACTAAGCTTTTAACCCAAGGAAACCAAGTCTAGAAGGAAACTGGGGAGGATTGTTGGGATGGAGTTGCAGGGACTCTTTTTTTTTTTTTTTTTTTTTTTTTTTAAGATTTATTTTGTTTATTTGAAAGACAGAGTTACAGAGAGAGGTAGAGCCAAGAGAGGGCTTCCATCTGCTGGTTCACTCCCCAAATGGCTGCAACGGCCAGAGTTGAACTGATCTGAAGCCAGGAGCCAGGAGCTTCTTTCAGGTCTCCCACATGGGTGCAGGGGCCCAAGGATTGGGCCATCTTCTACTATTTTCCCAGGCTATAGCAGAGAGCTAGATCATAAGTAGAGTAATTGGGTCTTGAACTGGCACCCATATGGGATTCTGGTGCTGCAGGCCAGTGCTTTAACCCGCTGTGCCACAGTGCCAGCCTCTGCAGGGACTTTTACAGAAAAATTAGGGGGAACAGTTTTCCCTTAGAATCAGAAGGCATCATTCTCTTGGTTTATCTATTCTTTAAGGATAAGAGAAGAACTATATTAACTATCCAGACAGCAAAAGTAAATGAAGGGGAATGGTGCTGTGGTATAGAGGATAAAGCAGCTGCCTGCAGTGCCGGCATATGGGTGCCAGTTCGAGTCCTGGCTGCTCCATTTCTGATCTAGCTCTCTGTGATGGCCTGGGAAAGCAATAGAAGATGGCTCAAGTCCTTGGGCCTCTGCACCCACATGGAAGACGCGGAAGAATCTCCCAGCTCCTGGCTTTAGATCAGCTCAGCTCTAGCCATTGCAGCCATCTGGGGAGTGAACCAGCAAATGGAAGACCTCTCTCTCCCTCTGCCTCTGCCTGTCTGTAACTCTGCCTTTCAAATAAATAAATCAATCTTTGAAAAAAAAAAGTAAATGAAAAGGATCCCAGCAAATAGCTTCAATATGTATCTAAGACACAGCAGAGCACAATGGCACATTGGAAAATAAAGAAATAAATATGAGTATATGCAAAACTTGAGAGCTTTCAAGCTGTCACATTTCTTTTGAGGGGCAGTGTAAATACAGAAGCCACACTACCAGACTCAGAGAGCAAATCAATGACTGGAAATGAGACAAGAGGCCAACTCAGCGGTCATTTAGTTCATTTAATCAGTAAAGACAGCCAAAACCAAAAATGGAAATCTATTAATTATCCTGTTAATTGGACTAACATTTCAGGCTAAAAAAGATTCTGTGCTATAACTTGAGGCATCTTTAACTTGTCAGTGTTAATCATTAACCAGATGAACATAAGATTTCCAATTACATTTGTAGGCAAAACTACAAACACTTATGTAGAGGAAATGGGTGGGCATGGGAAAAAAAGATGTGCAATGAATATGAATCTAAGCATTTGGATGGATTTTTATTATAATGTACAAGTGAGAGCTTCAAACAAAAGACAGAGAAGAGGGCAAATATACATGCTGATGAGCATCCTTGAAATCACAGAAATTTCAGGAAGTAAAGCTTAGTTTGAACCTGGGGTAGCACATGCTGTCTAAGTCATTGCTCATCCACAGTTTAATCTGCCTTTGTATAATTTATCTCAGACTAAGCCAAAATGATAGTTTAATGAACTTTCTACCAGTGATGTGGCTGAACAATAATTCCACTTGACTTCTTAGTCTCCAGGGTCAAATTTTCTCCAACGCATACTTTATTGTATGATTGAGAGATATTGTGATGTACTTTACCCTATGGCTACAGGAAACCATCAAAAGTCACAGCTGCTCTAGAATGGGACATGAGCGTCACTAAAATAATGATGTGGCAGTTCTATCCGAGCCTTTGAACAGTGAGGACACTGAGTGTGTGTGTGTCACAAAAGACTTTGTACTCAGCTGCCACCCTAGTGGCTATAAAATGTTTGGCTGTGATTAAGATTATAAATGCAATTAATATTTTATAAATTCAGATGTCTTGACACACTGGAAACAGAGAAGAAAGTAACAGTAATTCATGCTAACTGGGGTCGGCACTGTGGTGCAGTGGCTTGACGCCCTGGCCTGAAGCTCCGGTATCCCATATGGGTGCCGGTTCTAGTCCTGGCTGCTCGTCTGTCGATCCAGCTCTCTGCTATGGTCTGGGAAAGCGATAAGAAGATGGCCCAAGTCCTTGCATTCCTACACCCACGTGGGAGACCCAGAAGAAGCTCCTGGCTCCTAGCTTCGGATTGGCGTAGCTCTGGGCTTTGCAGCCAACTGGGGAGTGAATCATCGCATGGAAGACCTCTCCCTCTCTCTCTGCCTCTCCTCTCTCTGTATAACTCTGACTTTCAAATAAATAAATAAATCTTTTAAAAAAATAAAGCTAACAAAGGTAAGCCGTATGCAAATCAAGTCAGTTAACAGATACTGTGAGGAATGAAGTAGGGAATAATACTATAAGTCAACCAAAGAGATGGGCATTTTCCCAAATACTCCCCAGCCAGAAGACAGTTGAAGATTAAAAATTTGAGCATAGACCCTGTTTCAAGTTTCAGCTCCATCACTTGCCAGTTGTGTGACCTTGGAAATGTTTCTTAACTTCAGTTCCTCATCTATCACAAGAGGATGAAAGAGCAGCACCTGCTCTCTGGTGTTGTCTTGAGAATAAAAGTGATAATTCATGCAATACCTCTGTCAGTGCCTGGTGCACAGTAAGTACTCAGTACATTTTAGCCATTTCTAAGTGATCAATTAGGAAACCCTTTCTCAAAGACTGACTTATTTTATTTCCATATAACCTTACTTTTTTATTTTTTGCAAACATTTTGAGTTCCCTCCACGAGCAAGGTGCTGAACATATAGAGATCAAAACACAACTTCTGCCCAAAAGAAACTGACTCTGAAATGTGGACAGCAGACAAATAGAGATGATTATAATACATTGTGATACATTCTTAAGTAGAAATAAGCCCAGGGAGCATGGGATTTGGGAGGATTTTGGGACAGGCTTCAAGGAACACTCCTTCAGTCAATGCAAGGCACAGGGAAGAGTGGAAAGGCATAGAGGTGAGAGGGAGGGACTGCAAGTAAGAAAGGAACGGGAAATTTCTCTACTGAATTCCATAATCTGAGTGAACACAAATGACCAAAAGGAAAGTGGTAAGAGCCATGAGTGAACTATAAAGTGCAAAGAGTGTTGTAAAGAGGCATGGCTATTTCTATCTGGTGAACTCTATGAAACTTAGGGCCAATGAGTAAAGACTGCAACATGGTAAGTACAAAGCATTCCTGAAGATGGTGATTTGTATTGGGTTGTAGGAGAGGCCATGATACAATAATCGTTATAAACATTTACTAAAAAAATCAACTCTACTGCAGACATGCCATCCCTTTTAAAAAGCTTTAACTTTACACAGATATTGACATCTTCATTACAGTTAATATCATTCATTGACTTATTTCATTCTCATAATTGTTCTTTCCTTAATTTACTAAATTATGCTGTGGTGATTTTATATTATCTTTATAATCCTTTCTGATATTTTAAGGAATATACTTTTTAACAATGCCTTTCATCAATACTTTACTACACAGATTTTCACAAAAATATGAAGCATAAACTGGCTAGAAAATACAGAATTCCAGGCATTGAATTAAACATTTAATTTTCAATCTGTTTATTACTCCTTGAAATAATTCCATTTTCCACAACAATAGTAACAACATGATCATCTTAAATAACATCTACTATGTAAACTTGGAGAAAAACGATGCAGGATCCCCCAAGTCCCCTTACCTTTCCATGGATGAGATGAAGGAGCACAGGTCTTTGTAGAGCTTCCAAGTTTTCCTTTCCTATGACCTTAGGGGCACTTTTTCCTTTGAATATGCTCTTCTCTCCTCTTTGCGGATTCACATTTTCCACGTTTACATCTGTTATCTGGAGTCATGGAAAGAAATTTATCAGAAAAACTTCCCATGTCTGTCTCCATCAGAATCCCTTAGAGGATAAAATGGTAAAGGGATGAACAAATTAGCCCTAATTTCTTCTGTCATTTTTCAATCCATGATTCATAGAACCCTGCTGCTCACTTTAAGAGAATGGAGAAGGTATTAAAAATGAGGTTTGGGGGAGCAGACATTTAGTCTAGTGCTTAAGACACCTGTATCCCACATGGAAGTGGCTGGGCTCAATTCTAGCTCCTGCCTCCAGCTTCCAGGTAATGCAGACCCTGAGAGTCCACTGGCTTGCTGCCACCCACATGCGAGACCTGGATCAAGTTCCCAGCTCCTGACTCCAGCCCATCCCAGCCATACCATTACACCCAGCCATGCCATTATAGGTATTTGGAGAGTGAATCAGCAGACAGGCACTCTTTCTCTCGCTCTCGCTCTCTCTTTCTATCTCCATCACTTCATCTCTCAAATAAAAAATGTTTTTGAACTAAACAAAAATGTGGATACTTAAAGGATTCTGTCATTTCAGGCTTACAATAACTGTGACTTGAATATAGTTCTTTAATGTTACTCTTTCTCTTCATTTGTTTTGGACAGTTGCTGTCTGCCTGATTACTTCCTTTTCTATATCACTTGTCTGAAATGACTCTTGCTCCTCTTGCCCCATTCTACCACAGTTGTATATAAAACATAAAGATGAAGAGACTAATTACCTAACAGGGATATGTATAATTTTATACATATATAAGAGTAGTTTACTGTTCTATTGAAAAATGATTCATTTTGTTCCAACTTGGAAAGTGTGACATCTAATAGAGACATGCAAAGAAACAAAAATCACTTGGTAAGTATACTGCAATCACATCCAATTACAGCAACTACTGGCTCCAGGTATTTGGTTCTGCAAACCTATTTCACACTAACAGGCAGAAGAACGGCTGACTTTCCTAAAGGAACCTATTGCCATTAGGTTTTTGTAAAGAAAAAGTAGAATCACCATGTAATAAAACTGGAAAAGATCACAGAGATCATCTAATTTGATCTCCCTTCTCAATACATTAATCTAAGCCACATAATCTGAGAAAATACTTACATGCAGTGTTTTTCTCCTCAGGATGAATACAAAATATGGTTACTCCTTCATTAGGGGTCCCATCTGTTACATCAAGGAACTCAGGCACCCCCTAATGTACCTCTTTTTTTTCAGCTGGAATGATTTCATTTGTTTCTCACATGACATGGATTCTAGACCCCTTACTCCATAACATTTTGAATGAATCCTAGTTTAATGTCACTACTAATATGACACACAGGATTAGACATCATACTTCTGTTACTGACCTTCTAATTTCCTGCTTCAACCATGTGGAAGATCAGATTGCTTTTGATCAGCCAACACTTAAAAACTGGGGATCTACTTGTTTTAGTTACAGATAACAAACATGCTATCAAATGTTACATCTCTGAAACACACTGCTGGCATCTAATGTTTGTGTTTTGGTTTTTTTTGAGAAGGTTTTTTTTTTTTTTTTTTTTTTTTTTTGGTAGAAAATACCTACCGTGATTTGGATCAATTGGTCATCATCTCCATCAGGATTCCTCCACAGTAAGACAACATTCACATTGGATGAAATTCGGAAGCCCACACTGTCTTGGAGTTTTCCTTTGCTTCGATCAACAAAGACTTCAGTGGCGTAGGTGAGCCTGTACAGCTGGTCATTATTTAATGAGAGACCAGTTGTGTGACCTGCATAAAGACAGTGGCACAAGTCAAGTTTTGACCATAAGGCACCTGTTAGGCCAGAGAATGTGCTGTCTTACCATCAGCGCATTCCTCTAGCTCAGTGGTGTTCAGTGACAGCTTAGTAAATACCTGCTGAATCAAAGATGGCTCTACTTGTCTATCTGCTTAAGTTGGTGACTTGAGAACATAAAGAAATAAACTAACTACTAAATAGGCTTCCTTGTTAGAAAGTCTTTTTATCTCAAATCAATTATCAGATTATCTAAAATTGCCTTGATTAAATTAACACATGTTGATAGAATGATATTATTCTGCTTTTAATAAGGTGATTTTGATTTCAAGTAGAGGTCCTGCCAAAGATTGCTTTAAAAATCTAATAAGTACACCCACAACCTTTGAGTCCTGGCTCTACTCCTGATTCCAGTTTCCCACTAATATACACCTTGGGAAACTGCAAGTGATAGCTCAAGTACTTGGGTTCCTCCCACTCATGCATATTGGAGACCTGCAATGAGTTATGGGCTCCTGGTTTTGGCCTGCTCCACCTGGCTATGTGGGTGTTTAGGGGAGTGAACCAGTAGATGAGGAATATCTCTCTCTCTCTCTCTCTCTCTCTCAGGCCTTCAAATAAATAAAATATTAAAAAAAAAACACACTAACCATCACCATTTGTATTTAACGTATTATTTGAATTCAAAAAGACGAATGGTAAATTAGTTTTAGGGGTTAGAAAAAGGTAGGTCTTAATTTGGATTTTTTTATATTTAAGGACTATTCCTCCAGTGCAATTTACTCTATTAATTAGCAAATTTTACATTCAAGGCTACATTTCAGGGCTAACTATATGAAATTTAAGTTAGCTGTGCCTCCATAAAATGTTTTACTGTATAAAAGCTTAGCATGAACTTAAACTTGGCAGTGGCAATTTAATATCAAATAACAGGCAAATCAATGTTGTGAGTCAAAAAAACTGATGCATGTATGAGTTCACACACTCTGAAATTCAGTTTAACTTACCCTAAAGAAATGTAAAGAGTATGATCATGTCTTTCCCAGAGATGACTTAAAGTTTATGCACATATAAACCCCTTTTGCAAATTTTATATCTATGGCTCTCAAGAGAGTGTCAAGAAAGTTATCAGTGCTAATGGGATTGTATTGCCTGGCCAACTAGCATAGACAACCATAACTTTTTTCCTTCAAGAAATATATATATATGCATGGAGAGAAGGGCAGGAAAGGGGTCTGGATGACTAGACCAGAAGTAAGGCAGCCAAGAAAGGATGTAAAATTATTTTGGAGAATTAAAAGCATTAATAAAACTTCTGGGATGTGGCATGGTGGGTAAATCCGACACCTGCAACACCAACATCCCATATGCACAATAGTTGGAGTCCTAGTTGCACCACTTCTGATCCAGCTTCCCACTTATGTGCCTAGGAAAAAAAGCAGAGGATTACCCAAGAACTTGGGCCCCTGCACCCACATGGGAGACCAGGAAAAGGAGCTCCAGGCTCCTGGCTCCTGGCTTTGGCCTGGTCCAGCCCAATTTGGGGAATAAACTAACAGATGGGAGCCCCTCTCCCTCCCGTTCCCCCTCTTCTTCTTCCTCTCCCTGTAACTCCCCCTCTCCCTGTAACTCTGCCTTTCACATAATTTTTTTAAAAATCTGTGAAAAAAAGAAAACTTCTGAAAAGCCTTGCCATCTACACAGCAACAAACTTCTCTGTTCTCCACCACTTACTGCACAGAGGGGACAAATGGCCAAAATATATAGCCTCTATGTTTTCTGCATTAATCCCCACAAGAAGTAGCCTTTGTTATTACTCACTTTATAGATGAGGACTCTGAGCAACCCAGAGACCAAATCATTTACTTGGGTCCCCTGGGAATCAGCGGTGGAAACATGATTTGAACCCAGGCAACCGGCTCTAGAGACCATGCTGTGACATATACTATACTCCTCTAAAACTTTAAGTTGCAGCCTTTTTCTTTCCTAGGGAGTAAGCTAGGAATTCACTCAATCACTCATTCAACGAGGATGTCTGAGTACCCACTTGGTGGTAGGCTCTTTTCAAGCCTCCAGGGCTTTACCAGTTAACAAGGGAGATAAAATGTCTATCCTAATGGAGCTTATACTTACTTGAGGGGAGAAAGGCAATTAAAAAAAAAACCCAAGTAATAAGCAACTTATGTAGTATGATAGAAGTGCTAGTGAAGGAAGCTGGAATAAGCAAGCGAACACTGAAGCAAGGTCCTCAGTAAGGAGACATTCTGGGCAAAGGCTGTATGCTGGCCCTGTGCATTCCTGTGGAAATAATATCCTCCCCTATTCTTCCTGCCCTACCATCCCCTCAGAGAGGGAACAGCAGATGCAAAGGTCCTGAGCAGGGCTCATGCAGGTGCAAGATAGGAGCAACAGGGAGGTCAAGGAGACTGGATTTCAGTATGTGCGTGACACAACAAAGGGAGATGAGGTCGAACAGATGCCCATGGATGGCAGGGAGGCCTGGAAAGACACTTGCATAGATGTGTAGCCTGGCTCTGGGGCAGGAAGCTGCCAAAGAGCTTTGAGTGGTGACATGACATGATCTAACAAACTTTCAAACAAAGGGGACAAGGATTTTAATAAGCATCAAGAGGAGCCCAGAGAAGGAGGCAGGAGAGCTGGTACCCAAGTGTGTAACCACAAAAACAAACTATGTCCAAGCATCAAGTCTGGAAAACTCTGAGGTTTCAGATAGAAAAAGACAAAGTCAAGAAAAACCTTGAAGAACATGACATTTGTGACTCCCTCGCCTCTAATATCTTTTTTGCATGTAAAACATTAATTAATTAATTAGAAAGGTAGAAAGAGAGAAACAGAGACAAAGAGACATATATCTCCTATACTTTGCTTCATTCCCCAAATGCTTGCCAAAACCAGGGCTGGGCTAGGCCAAAGCTGGGAACCAGGAACTCCATCCAGGTCTCCCATGTGGGTGGCAAGGACCCAAATACTTGAGCTGTCACCTGCTGCCTCCCAGTATGCGTGTTAGGAACCTAGAATCTAGAGCAGAATGGGACTTGGTCCAGGGCACTCTAGTATGTGGTGTGGGTGCCCCAAAAGGCATATTAATCACTGCACTAGACAGCTGTGCCACCTTCTGCCTTTTAACTGGGGACTCTGCAGCAGGTTCAAAAATGGGCTTTCTGGTTAGCAAAGGTATTTTAGACACAGAGGCCACCATTTTATGACACCTATGAAATTCCACATAGGGCAATAGGCAACACATGTTGTCTTATCTGATCCTTATAGGAATTCTGAAAGATAAACATTACATGGCAGCGTACAGAAACTGACTCCAAGTTCAACCCAACAGAACAGATAGCATGCAGGATTTGATGTCTACATTTACTGAAAGTCTTGGGGACTACCTGAAATTGTGTCAAAAATAACTATGAAAAATTTGGAGGAAGGTAGCCTTTCTTAAATTTCAAAGCTTTTCAAAGTGTCATGTTCATCTTTTGTTCTGTTTTGTTTTTATTAGTCCATAGAATATGAAAAGGGTCATACCACAGATGAGCTCTTGACTATGACTTGGAAGTGATAAAGCACAGGAAAGAATGGATCTTGTTCTCCCAAAGCATTTTCCCCAGCCCTTTCAACAGTCTAAAATGCCCATTCATCTGCCTAATGCCTAAAAAGCCTAAAATGGCTCAAGTGAGTAGAGGGTGCTTAGTATTGGCTTTGTGATACCTTGTTCTTTTGTAAGTACTTTTCTGTTTATGTTAGTTGGAGATTTGGCCACACTGGGCACTGGAACATGATCTATTTATATTATTAACTTAATTGTTCAGAGTATGCATAAATTAATTTAGCCCAAAAGGAGTTCTATAACTCTTCTGTTTGCCCCTTCAAATGAATTTAGAGCTTGTAAGTGGCTTAAGAGACACAAAACTCTTAAACTTTTTAAAAAATATTTTGGAAAACCTATTTATAAAGCATAGATAGAACAGTGATTATTGGGTTAAGTAAGAAAACGAAGCACAGGTAAATTAAAAGTGAGATTTGAAGAAATGTACAATGGTGATAGGAAATGGAGTTAAACTAGAAAATTATAAGGAGACAAAATTACAAAGTCAGAAGTAAAAGTAGGATGAAGGGTTAAAAAAAGGAATATGATTAATGCAAACGGACTGAAAAGTAAAAGTAGGGCCAGGGACTGAAAAAAAGACTGGAAATAAAGAAACCATTCAGGCTTACAGGGAACAAAGTTAAATAGAAAGTAAAAGTGCTATGTAAAGAGAACTTGCAGAAGGCATAGAGAATAGACTCATCATTACAAAGTATAATTAAGAAAAAGCAGGGAAAGCTTGAGTTTTTAGAAAGTTCACTCTCAGCAAACCATTTAGACTTTCTTCTACTCATCCTAACCTCCTCTATTTACTTTGCATTTCAACCTGCTCTCAACAGCCATATAGATCTGAAGGTTTACCAGATAGTCACACTGGTAATTTAAGTTAGAGGCAAATCTTGAGATGATAGATGGGATCCCAAAATTTAGAATAGCCTGAATTTAAGATACTCTTTACAAGTGGTTTGCTAGCTAACCGCCAAAAGGTAAAGAATGTATAATCAACTCCTGGTACTATAATACAAATAATTGTGCCCTCTAGGTAGTAAAAGCTGAGGACTGTACTTTTTATCTGCATTTGAAATAAGTAATTCCACCATGAAACTAATAAAGCTTAAACTTTAGGGGCCCCTAACTTGCCCTGTTTCCTTCCAGGACTTTGGAAGGGGACCCTAGCAACATGTACACATACCATATCTTTCCTCAGTAATCTTTGCAAAAGTAAGATAATTTTGTAATCTTTTCTGAAAGACATCCTGGAAATTGCATACACTTCAAGTTATAAAAATCTGGGCTTGCCACTCAGATTGTACAAAGCAAACTGTGGCTGTCACGTCCTAAACTACATTTTCCCAAATGACTTTAAGGTGTGTGTATGTGTGTGCGCACATTTAAATCCTTTACAAGAGCATTTGGCAACATCAAATTATCAATGTTTCCAGTTTATAGATTGGGGAAAAAAGAGAAGTCCATAATAACTGCTATATCTCTATTGTTATTCTCAAAGTAATCTATGATATAAGGTCTGACATTAAGAAGTTAAAATCATTCATATTTCAAATAGTCGACAATTTATTGGACAGATAATAAAATGGTAAACTTTTAACAGTTCTTAGTCAGACGTGATTTACAAATCCTTATTTTTTTCATCCAAGAAAGGGATGTACCTTTAAATATTAAACATTTTAGAAATTAGTGAAAATATTATGCTTAATTCAAGAATACAATGTGTGATATGCTTAAGTGAAATCAGTAAAATTTAGCTATTTATTGTCCCAATAACAGAGATTGTCCTTTTTCTTCTTGTGGAAATTCTTCACACAAAGAATCTTAAGATAAACTTTATTTAGTGATCAAAATCCATATCTATCCCAAACAGATTTTAAAAGTTTCTAAGTGAGGCATTTTATACCAACTACTTAAAATTCAGAGTTTTTAAAAATTGGACCCTATCATGCACATTTATGTATTAGATCAATTGGTTTTAACAGTCTGTCGTAGGAGACGCTAAAAAGTGATAATTTTACACAGTGCAACATTCAGAAGATCAAAGTTTACAATTCAATCCATCTTAAAACAAGATTCCACATTGACACATCTCATACAGCCTTTTGAAATTATTTCTCATAAAA
The DNA here is from genome assembly GCF_051225735.1 of Oryctolagus cuniculus. Classification (NCBI taxonomy): domain Eukaryota; kingdom Metazoa; phylum Chordata; class Mammalia; order Lagomorpha; family Leporidae; genus Oryctolagus; species Oryctolagus cuniculus. The sequence goes on from NC_142874.1 coordinate 95,347,560, forward strand.
TGTGTCTTTAGCTCATGCTTTCTCATGTGTGCATGCTTTAAAATCAGTTTCATTTTTAAAGCAAAAATTGTAACTAGCAACACTAGTTTTCCAATAATGATAAGCCCTATTTCTTAAATCCATAGCTTGCAGTTTTACTTTCTTTTTTTTTTTTTTTTTAGTTTTACTTTCTTTAATGCACCAACTATGATTATTCTATCACTTTTGAATGGTAATGGAATTAAATACATGCTTTATCACTTCATTCATAATTCTTTGGTAAATCAGATGCTTTTTCCATTGGGTCTAATTCTTCTTGAAGTAACATTGCTAAGCAACCAGAATGAAATTTAAGAACTGAAGTTTTTTTTTTTTTAATTCTCTTTTACAATTCAAATGAAGGAGCAGCATTCTCTGTGACAACCACAGCAGGTAACAATAGCTGGCATCTTTCTCCTCCTTTGAAAAATAGGCCATGAGTGAGAAATTGAAGAAATACACTGGTCTGAAGGGACTGAAACTCAAAGGAGCTTCTATTCTCTTAATGTATGGAGGCATTTGAATTTGTTTTCCATTTCAGCCCAGTCTTGCTTTCACAAATATTCCAAAGTTACATAGTTTTGGGGATGATTTAGTTAGGAACTCTTTCAACTGTCACACTCACTCACACACACACACACACCCTCCTCAAAGATTGAAATTAAAGTTAAGCAAAAGCAACACAAACTTACCTTTAACAGAAGCTGAATATGAGGAAATGAAGCAGAGAAAAAGCACAGCAAGCAGAATCATATTGACCAGCTACCCCCTACTGCATCCAGTTCCCAGTGGGAGTCACTGAGAAGTGGACTCTTCTGAAGGCAGCCAGTGAGAGAGTGACCCTCCCCAGAACCTGCAACAATAATGTTTATCTTTGGCGAAAGGTCAGATTCCAAACTCCAAAATCAGGACCTAAGTTCACTAAAGGGCTCCCTATTAATGATTAAACATAGGTGGGCTACAGTTTTTAGTCTCTTACTCTAAAAAAATGTTTTTCACTCACTAAGGAAAATCAAGAAAGTTTTCATTTTTGAGAGCTAAACCAAACCAGTCTACCTTCCTTCCTATCAATGTAGAAATAATGCAGGGACATCCCAAGTGGTGGGGCAATTCTCTGTTCAATACATAATCATTGTCATGCCTATATTAACTGCCTGTCTTTACTTTTTAACACTTTATGTGGGAGAGCTGTAAGGTTTCTCAAACTCAACTAAATTGAATTTTCATGTCTTGTATAGTCATCCTTCAATGGGTTGTACTAGTTGTGTGCTGTTTTTTAAAAATTGTTCTGATTTTTGGAATTTAAACTTAAACTGCTAAGTCCCACCATCACTTCAATATTATGTTAAAGTACACAGAACTCTCTTTCCTGAAACATAGATGATTCTCCTTAGGTGTGAAACTGTAAAAGGCTGGAACAAATCAGCGCTGTCTATTATTAACGTACTAGTAAGTCAATTGAACATACACTGTAGATATCAATCTGTATCAATAACAAGAAACATAGAGTCCCCAAACTGACTTTTGAAGTTCTGTGCTTTCTGAATTTCATTTTCAGGAGAAGAATCAGAGGTATATTACAGCTCTCTCTTTTTTGCTACTGAATATTAATCAGAAACTTCTCTAGAATTAAAGAGAATACTTTAGTGTGGCTAAGGCCATGCTCCTTTGCAATGTTGTTTCCATCTGGAAACTTCCATTAAAGAGAACTGATATGAACAAAATCTACTAAAATGAGGTGGCTTGGAGAACACAGGGAATGTTTTGGCAAGGAAAGGGGGCAAGCGCTGGGGAAGGACTATTTGAATGTATTTGAAAACACTATGGCCATACTTCAGTATAAGATGGGTTCCTAAATCTACCCTGGTCCCTGTATTGATCCTTTTCTAGAACCTTAGCTTTCAGCTTAAATCCTCTCGAAAAACTGGGTACAGGAGAGCAGACTTGAGCAACAGGGCCACAAAGTGAAATATAAAACTAAAAAATCTCCAAAGTTAAATATTTTCTGCTTGAATTGTATTTTTATATAAACTAAAAGATGAAAATTATTTGTTCTTATCTTCTACTGAGACTATAGCTTGATGTGCTATCATAAATCTTACATATGAATCAAAACTAAACTACTTAACAAAAATAAATTATTTAGCTGGGCATATAAACTTAGATATAAATACTAACTAATTTTTGCTGCAGTTAAACAGCAAAAGTCATTCTGAGAAAATAACCTCTGTTAAAAAATGTTTTTATAAATAACAGGGATAATGAATATGAGGGAACATGAAAGTGCTTTATTGTTTTCCATTTGAATAGACTTCTAAGTGTTCCCACAATTTCTGTAATACATGCATATGGATATGAAATCCTAGTCACTTAAACTTTGCCTATACATTTATTTAAGCCAAGGACTAGTTTGCATCTCACACAATACTCTAAGAACTGCCTTTTGTATTTCCAGGCTCACAGCTGCATAAATCTGTAATATCTGTGGTTACAGTATATGGTTCCTGATACGTGTCTCTTCGGGTAAAGTACTGTTCTTTGTCAGGTGTTTACCAGAGTCCAACCAATAAAAGGCATATCACTATTGCCTAACAAAATAAACGCTTCTTCATTTGAACACTTGATTTCCACTAGAAAGCTCCTATGAGTCACTGAATTAAGTAGTCATTTCAACATACGATGTTCAACTAGGGCCATTGCTGTGGTTTTAAACAACACCACTCTTTTATATTTTGCTTATAACTTTCTCTTTTTACAAAGACCTCTGAGAAAAGACTTCTTGATACTGTTTTACCGGAGATGAAATAAGAATGCTAAAGCTTTTCTATATTTAATGAACTCGGTATTCCAAAAAGATGCACTCTCCCTGTAGCTCTGTTGACCAAGTAGAGCAAATACTGAACGATATATGTGGGAGGAATCTCCTAAAACTCACCAGCTATTTTATATGTCACACAAAGCAGGGCAAAAGCACAGCACAGTATAAAAATAAGGAGAGGAGCCACCCAAAGAAGAATTACTATGTACAATACACTATGTTAAGCATTTACATTTTTAACAGTTTATCCTTATAACAATCATTTTATGTATTTAAAACAATAGTTCCTGGATTAATTTAAGGAATGCTTTATGGAATATAGGAAAATAAACCTTGAAACCTGAAGCTGATATTCTTCTTTGCTTAAAAAACATTACAGGTGGAATGTAGCTGAGGGGAGGAGAATCAGTTTTTTACAGATGACATGAAATTGCTAATAAGGACTGTCTTTTAATAAGCCAATCACAATGCTTTATGGGAGCTAACAGAGCACTTGATCTTTGTAGTTAGATGTCCATTGGGGAAAAGTTGAGCACACCAGTCAGGTCAGAATCAAGTTGAACATTCTAAAACACTGCTATTGCTACCCTTTGGTAGTACATGATGTGGTGAAATATTTGCTGTACTACCATTTTGCTGTGATAAATAATGACACTATGAAATAAAGATGAATGACTAATTTAAAAGTACAGACGTATTTCTGTTGAGTGTCATAGGTTGTTAGGAGTTAACTTTTTTTTCCTGGACTAGATGATAAATGACCTTCACCCCACTTACAGTTGGAAGGAAACATATCACCTTAATAGACACTCACATGTTAAGTCAGGATTATGATAGCTGTATGAAAAAAAAAAAACACAGACTGCTTATAATATCAGAACACTACTCTGTTCCTAGAAAGAAGCATGACAGTGGGGGAAAAAAAACCTTTAGAAGGAAACTTCAAGTTATTGCTGAACAGTCATAATACTTCAACATTTTCATTTCTACAAAGGAATTGTTATTTAAAAACAGTCATGAAAGAAAACTAGGGGGAGATGGCTGTTCGGCACAGCAGTTGAGACACTGCTTGGGACGCTCATATCTCACCCATATCAGAGGGCCTGTGTTCAAGTCTCAGCTCTGCTCCTGATTCCATCTTCCTGCTAATGTGCAGGTGATGGCTTCAATACTTGGGGTCTTTGACATCCACTAAGACCTGGATTCCTGGCTTCAGACTGATCCAGCTCCAGCTGTTGTTAAGCGTCTGAGGAGTAAGCTGCCAGATGGAAGATCTCTGCCTTTCAGAGGAAAAAAAATTATAAAAAAGAATATCATATAGCAATTTTTTAAAAAATTTTTTTGCTTGTTAGGCAATAATAATTCTTACTGATGACTCCCTTAATACCAAGGCAAAATTATAAAAACATTACTTTAAAAGGTATGGTTCAAGAATTATCTTTCAGAAAAATTTAGATTCATTAAATCCCTTCACTGAACAAAAAGTAAGCTTGACACTTACATTTAAGTGATTCGGAACCTAAGACTATAATAAAGACAATAATTTTCCAAAGCAGCGTCATCAGCCAAACTGTATCTCTTCATGTGTACATGCATGTATAGAATTGACAACAACCAAACATGCTCATGCATCATGAAGTTACCTGAGAGGACTGTGAATTGGCCACACAAAAATGAGTTGCCAGCATTTAAACAAGAGAATTAGTAGAGCTCTTTCAGTAGCTTACTATAAAGAGAAGAAAATTTTGAAGTTTGTTCTAAATACATTTACTGGATAAAAAGGAAATTCCAGGCCAGTGCCGTGGCTCACTTGGCTAATCCCCCGCCTGCAGCGCCAGCACCCCAGGTTTCTAGTCCTGGTAGGGGCGCCGGATTCTGTCCCGGTTGCTCCTCTTCCAGTCCAGCTCTCTGCTGTGGCCCGGGAGGACAGTGGAGGATGGCCCAAGTACTTAGATCCCTGCACCCCATGGGAGACCAGGAGGAAGCACCCGGCTCCTGGCTTTGGATCGGCACAGCGCTGGCTAAAGGGGAGTGAAGCAACGGAAGACCTTTCTCTCTGTCTCTCACTGTCTATAACTCTCTCTCTCTCACTGTCTAACTCTGCCTGTCCAAAACAAACAAACAAACAAACAAAAAATCCAGGTCCTAAAATAAAGTATCTGAATATAAAAAATAAAGATTTCTTTTAAAATTATATTTAATAAAACACAATTATATTTGTGAAATAATTCTTAAAACATAAACATTTTATTTGAGGTAGTGATATGATGTGAATAGGCAGGCAGCTAAGTTTAGCCCAAGTGCCCTAGAACACTTGCAGTCCTGCATGTTACCTCTTTATCTGTTTAACATGTCACCAACCCAAGAAATGTCATGATAATATTAAATTCCATCAACAGAAGTGCCATTAAATTCCCAGATGGTTTCATACATGCTAAAGCACCACTCCTTACCCAACAAAAGAGACTGAGAATGGGGAGAGCCCTCTTCACCACAGACCATGGTTGGAGGGGCTGGAGGTGCTATTCAGGCTCCCCATGCACAAACCCTCCCCTCCGACAACCCTCTTGCCTAACTATGATGGGCATTCTCTGTGTGGGGCAGCCACCCACATTTGAATGCTTTCTCTCTTAAATTAATCCTGTTCTTAAGATGTCTCTGCTTGGATTTATCTCTGGGAGAGGCAAGAACCTAGAGTGGAAAATTCAAATGCTCATGCCCACGTCAGTAGAAAGGAAAAGCAGTTGGTTTAAGAAGTCACCAAAATAAGAAGATAGAGAATACTAATGACAGGTCAAGAAATATGGAAGATAGAGTGTGAGTGGAGCCATGGTGTTTGGAGAGAATACTTGAGCAGTTTCCCAGAAATATTGAAAGGCACTAAATTCGTTCTCTGTAGCTGCCATAACAAAATGACCACAAAATTAGTGGTTTATAACACCAGATGTGTCATCTTATGGTCCTGAAAATCGAAATATCTACATTGATCAAGCGAGGCTAAAATCAAAGTGTTGGCAGGGTGCAGCCATTTCTGCAGGCTCCAAGGGGGAATCAGTTTCCTTGCCTTTTCCAGCTTCTACAAGCTGCCTGCTTTCCTTGGCTCACCGCACCTCTATCTTCAAAGGTGGGTTGAGTCCTTCTCATATTACATCACTCTGACCAACTTCTCTGTTTCCTATTCCACTTTATGGACCCTTGTGATTAAATGGGGCCCATATTTTTTCTATCTTAGGGTCAGCTGACTAGCAATCTTAATATCAGGTGCAATCTTAACAGATATTTATAGATTCTGGGAATTAAGGCATGGACATATTTGAGGAGCCATTTTTTTGCTCACCACCATCATGTATCCACAGGTTCAAGAGGCTCAATAAACCTAAAGCAGGCAGCTGTCTTTGTAGCATAGTGGTAAAGCTGTTGCTTGCCATGTCAGCATCCCTTGTCAGAGTGACAGGGTTCATGTTCCAGCTGCTCCACTTCCAAGCAGCTTCGTACTAATACACCTGGGAAGGCAGTGGAAGATGGCCCATATACTTTCCCAGCCTCCCACATAGGAGAACAGGACGGAGTTCTTGCCTTCTGGCTTTGTGTGGCATAGACCTGGCTGTTACGGCCACCTAAGAATTGAACCAGCATGGCCAGTGCCGTGGCTCACTTGGCTAATCCTCCACCTGCGGCGCCGGCACCTTGGTTCTAGTTCCACTTGGGGCACCGGATTCTGTCCCGGTTGCTCCTCTTCCAGTCCAGCTCTCTGCTGTGGCCCGGGAAGGCAGTGGAGGATGGCCCAAGTGCTTGGGCCCTGCACCTGCATGGGAGACCAGGAGGAATTACCTGGCTCCTGGCTTTGGATCAGCACAGCACACCAGCCACAGCGGCCATTTGGGAGGCGAACCAACAGAAGGAAGACCTTTCTGTCTGTCTGTCTCTCTCTAACTCTGCCTGTTAAAAAAAAAAAAAAAAAAAGAAGTGAACCAGTGAACCAGCAGATGGAAAGTCAGTCTCTCTTTCTGCCTTTCAAATAAATAAATATTTTAAAAAAATTCTTGTGGGTTTGGGCATAACTTAAAGTTTATATGACTAATGTATTTTTAAAAATTTATTTATTTAAAAGGCATAGTGACAGAGAGAGCGAAAGATAACCTCCATCTGCTGGTTCATTCCCCAAATGGTCACAACAGCCAGGGCTGAGCCAGGGTGAAGTCAGCAGCCAGGAATTCCAGCTGCATTTCCCAAGTGGGTGGCAGGAACTCAAGTACTTGAGCCATCACCAACTACTTCACAGCACCTTAGCAGGGTACTGATCCAGAGCACAGTAACCAGGAGTAGAACCAGCACTCCAATAAGGAATGTAGGCATCTCAAGAGGTGGCTTAACCATTGTACAATGTCTGTTCCAAGACTAAAATATCTTTTAAAATGATGTCACAAGGACCTTCTTTGTGGTATACTGAAAAGCTGGACAGCATAATAATGTTCCTTCAACGAGAAGAATTAGTTCAATAAATTATGGTACCTCAGTTGAACATGAAGCCACTGAATACTATACCTGTATGTTTAAACATATGCTTACCATAGCTTGGTAAGTAAAAGAAAGTAGTCTATCAAACAGCAGATACAGACACAGTTTAAGATTTTTTTTGTTTAAACATACATGCTCGTGTGAGCACAGAAATAGGATTAAAAGAATATTCAGTGAAAACACTATTATCCCTAGAGAATTTCAGCATATTTATATTTTGTTGCATTCCATGTTAATTTTGTTTTTTTTTAAAGACTTATTTATCTGAAAGGCAGAGTTAGAGCAAGAGCGAGAGAGAGAGAGATCTTCCATTTGATGGTTCACTCCCCAAATGACTGCCACAGACAGCACTGGACCAGGCCAAAGCCAGTAGCCAGGAGCTTCATTTGTGTCTCCCATGTGGGTGCAGGGGCACAAGCTCATTAGCAGGGAGCTAGACAGGAAGTAAAGCAGCTCAGACTCAAATTGGCACCAATGGGATGCCAGGATTGCAGAGGACAGCTGTACCCACTACATCACAACGTCAGCCCCTGCATTCCATGTTATTTTAAAAATATTTTCATTGTGTCTAACAATTTCAGATTTACCAAAAACTGTTAAGATAGCATGGATTTCTCATATAATCTGCACCAAGGTAGCCCTATTATTAGGGATCGTAATCTCTAATATTAACCAGTAGTAATACATTAACTAAAATTCACATCTTATTTAGGTTACTTTTTTTTTTTTTTTTGCCTAATCATTTTCTTTTGTGTCCATCTAGGATACATTAGACTTAGTTCTTGGGTATCCTCAGACTCCTCTTGGTTGTGACAACTCTGAAAAGCACCGGGCAGGAGTTTTGTAAGATGCTCCTCTATAGGAATTCTTGTGCTGTATTTCTCAGGTTTGATTGGGGTAACAAGTTTGGAGGAGGAAGAACAGAGAAGTTAAGTGCCATTTTCATCATATCAGATGTCTGTATTACCAATCAGTGCCAGTCATAACCCCGAAGTACACAACCCTGAATGCTATGATCTTCAATGTTGAAATTCCCAAAAGTCAAAATCGCTAATGAGTAAAATCCCTTAAGTTTAAAAATCCCTAAAGATCAAAAATCCCCAAATAACAATCCCCAAAGATTAAAAGTGCCGGAGCCAGCACTGTAGCGCAACAGGTTAACGCCCTGCCCTGAAGCACCAGTATCCCATATGGATGCCGGTTCTAGTCCTGGCTGCTCCTCTTCCGATCCAGCTCTCTGCTGTGGCCTGGGATAGCAGTAGAAGATGGCGCAAGTCCTTGGGACCCTGCACCCACGTGGGAGACCCGGAGGAAGCTCCTGGCTCCTGGCTTCGGATCGGTGCAGCTCCGGCCACTGCACCATCTGGGGACTGAACCAGTGGATGGAAGACCTCTCTCTGTCTCTACCTCTCTCTGTAACTTTGTCTTTCAAATAAATAAAATAAATCTTTTTAAAAAAGAAATGAAAAGAAAAAAAGTGCCAAAGGCTGAGATCCTGAAAACTGCAATTCCCATACAGAAAGGGCTACATAAAAGGGCTGGAAAGCTGAATTCCGGGAGAGGGAGCAGTGTGATTTCCATTGTATGCAGGATAGTTCCGAATTATTCAATCAAGTACTACTTCTGCCCCTACACATATACTGTCATACTTGTCTTTTTTTTTTTTCTTTTTTTTTGACAGGCAGAGTGGACAGTGAAAGAGGCAGAGAGAAAGGTCTTCCTTTTGCCGTTGGTTCACCCTCCAATGGCCGCCGCGGCCAGCGCGATGTGGCCGGTGCACTGCGCTGATCCAATGGCAGGAGCCAGGTACTTATCCTGGTCCCTCTGGGGGCCAGCACTGTGGCACAGTAGGTTAACACCCTGGCCTAAAGCACTGGCATCCCATATGGGCACCTGTTCAAGACCCGGCTGCTCCACTTCCAATCCAGCTTTCTTTTATGGCCTGGGAAAGCAGTAGAAGATGGCTCAAGTCCTTGGGCCCCTGCACCCACGTGGAAGACCCGGAAGACGCTCCTGGCTCCTGGCTTTGCATTGGTGCAGCTCTGGCCATTGCAGCCAACTGGGGAGTAAAGCAGTGGATGGAAGACTTCTCTCTCTCTCTCTTTCTCTCTCTCTCTGCCTTTCCTTCTCTCTCTGCGTAACTCTTTCAAATAAATAAATAAGCCTTTAAAAAAAGAAAAACATCCTCTGTCAGAAAACAAAAAGAATTCAACACTCAGTGGCCCTGTAAACCAGAGAATAATTTTATGACCTACAGCCCTCAGGTTATACACTGTATCTCTGGACTTGTTCATCCTACGGATCTGCTATTTTGTATCCTTTGACTTACATATCCACATTATCTCCCCTCACTTTCCCATCTCCAATCCTGATATTTGCTAGTTTGTTCTTCATCTCTGTATATTTCAATTTTTTAAAAAAAGATTCCATATACAACTGAGATCATACAGTATTTTTTCTTTCTGTGCCTGGCTTATCTTAGCAGAATGTCCTCTATGCGCACCCATATTGTGGAACATAGCAAAACCTTGTTCTTTTTAGGGCTGAATCCTATTCAGTTATATACAGTTTCTTTATCTATTTATTAATCTGTCAGTGGACACTCAGGCTGTCTCCACATCTTGGCTATTGTGAAGAACGCTGCAGTGAGCCTGGGAGTGCAGATATCTTTCCAAGGTGGTGACTGCATTGCCTTTGGGTATGTGCCCAGAAGGGAGACTGCTGGGTCAGACGATAGTTCTATTTTTAATTTCTTTAGAACCTCCATATGGTTTTCTATAATGACTGCTCAGTATTTTAAAAGACAAACAAAATAGTTTGCAACATTTAAAAGACAGATTTCACATATAAATTCAGATTTCTGGCTGTTTTTTTTAAAGATTAGGATCTTATGCCATTAGGTTCACCTCCTTTCTTGGAATTTATATTGATTAAAGAGGACCTGCACTATCAGGTTTGTGGCACTTGCTTCCCACATAGCTTTTCTAACTTGTTACCACCCAGTCCTTACAGACAATACAGGTTTGCAATCCACACACGACCTCTTATGTTGGCTTAAGCTACAAACATTCTTAAATATTTCTATTTAAATGTCCTGAAGACTTCCCCAGAATCCACATATTCAAAACCAAACTTACTAGTTTTTTCTAAAACTGATGTTTTTTCTGTATTCCCTAAGTAATCCAAATAATGGAATTACACCTTCTTCCTCCTGCCCACAGCTTTTCCAGTCATGTGCAGAAACTCTGACATGCTCAGTTCTTTGCTTTCATTGTTCCCAACACTTTAAAGTCCGTTGCCTTCCTGACATCTGGAAACCTCTACCCACTTTCCAAAATGAAGTAAAATCATTTAGTTTCTGAAATTAAATCCTCTGCCTCAAGGAAGCCTTAGTTTCTCCTTTTCATGTTCAGGCACCTCAATGACATTGTATGCTGTCTGGCTTATACTTCCAGCTCTCCTGCTAGGCTAGGGATGCCTCAAGGGCAGGGATCATGCTTAGTCATCTTTATATCACCTAAGACAAAATGCATGGACTTTAATAAATGTGTCAAATACATTAAATTATACAAATCAATGAAAAGATTGTTTCATATTTCCCCTGCTTAAATTTTCTGTATGCCTTCAGTCTTTGGTAAAAAAAAATTTTTTTTTGGTGTTTACTTTGGATTGATTCTAGAATCTTTAAATTTTGTACCATATGACTACAAAATTAAATGGCTATGTCAAAAGAAAATGAATTGACTCCACAGTTAAAATGAGGATTTAAAAAAATTACCTTGTTTTAAATATCTAAGGATGCCTGGTATTAATTCTGGAAAAAATGTATAATTATTTATAAAAAAGATCCCATAGGGGCAGCTGAACAGCTGTCGAAAGATCTGGCACATCACGATGCCAGCCTGAATTTAATGACCTACATGTGAAGGGCTACATATCCAATTACTAATCCTCACTCTGCTACTCTTTGCCCTGATATGGAGGCAGCTGAAAAAAGATGCCCTACTAACGGATCAGAAATGGATCCAGACTTCACTGCCAATGCTCAGCTAACAGAGAACTTTTAGATTTGAGATGAGAGAAAAAGAGAGGTACCACAACAATGTGACAGCTGGCAGTTCTTAAAATAAAATTTGAGGGTTTAATGCAAGAATGAATTCAGTTTTTGTTTTTGTTTTACTAAATTCAGGAAAGTTCCAATTCTTTTAGAGAACCTCAAATTTTCAATTTAACTTTGTGTTCATGGAAGTCTTTAAACATATTCAAGTATGCCTTCAGACACACTATACTTCAGATTTCTTTCCATACTCAGAAGGTAGTCTTCTCCTAAAAGATTCAAATCTCATTCTTAACCTTCAGTGCCTACAATAACTACTTATTAGAAGTGGGCCAAGAAAAATAAATAATAAAGTAAATAGAAAAGGACAAGATGACTCAGTCTATATATAGCAAAAAGATTATATAAGGCCAAGCACTGTAAACAATGAAATGTCACCTGATATTTTGCAAAACAGCAGAGGAAAAATAGCTCAAGAAATGAATGGTGAGTAAAGTATATGGCTATCTTACTTAAGCCACTTTTTCAAAGAAGGTTTGGAGGAATTCTACATTTAAGCCCACTGTACCGTGAATTTGACTCATTTTTTAAATTTAAATTTCCACCTCAGTTATGTAAAAACACGGGATACTGGTAACACTTCCAATACTTTAGAAATAATTTAGTTAAGAGACACTTTCCTCTTTACCACAGAAGTGCCTTTCCTGTTTCCCATTTTCAATTTTTATAAGGGGTTACCTTAGTCCCCTTTCAACGGGTATGCAAATGAATATACGCCCACAGGTACACAGTTACCTCCTGAAGCTGGAACTACACACACACACCGTAACCACCCCCCACTCCTAATCTCTTTACTCCAGACCCGCCCCCTTTAAACCCCTCCTCTTTCTCCCATTGCAGGCCCGAAGTTGGCGCACTTCGATGACGTAGGACGTAACCACCGCGGTAGCCGCCACCACGCCCCTGCCTCTGGGAGTTGAAGTTTCCGACGGAGGATTCCTGAGCGGTGTCGAGGAACACTCCAGAAAGGCTTATCTCTGCGAGCGTTCCTGCTCCCCATCAACACCTCAGCAAGGTAACTCTCCGGGAACTGTGGCTGGTTTTCGCCTGCTCTTTGATAGCTTTGGACGCACAATAAGCGCATGCCATGCTGTCCTCGACTGGCAGCAAGGGCTTCCGGGGGAAAGGGGAGTGGGGCCGAGAAACTGCTAGTAGCGCGGCTGTTGCGGAAGGAAGTGACGTCAGATTGTATGCGCCCCCGCGGCCTGTGTGGCCGCTCTCTGACTCGCTGGTTGCAGCTTAGTCCCGCCTCTCGAACGCGTCCGCTGGCGCGCAAGTCCGAGGCGTGGACTGCAGAGTGGGCGAGGCTCTGCCTCCCGGCTTGGCGGGGTTACGTTAGTTGTGTATTGTGAGAGTGGGGAGCCAGCCCGTAGTGTGTAAGGGCGTGATTTTGTAAAGGATGACTAGAGTAGGAGACCTGGGCCCTGGAGGGTCGGAAAACTACTTGGGATTCTGCCACTTTGTGGCCAGTGACGGGGGCAAGTCGCCCACTCCTTTAATCCTGCTTTAGCTTAGTTTTCCCCTGAGGAAACGTGGCGGAGTCCTGGGAGAAGTCGTCGCAGGTGCTGCTAACCCCGCTGTGGTGCCCCAAGGACGATTTTTAAGGAAATAGAGGTGTTAGCTTTATTCCATTGAAAGCCTCTAAGTTTAAACATTGAGAGTTTTAAAAATATTTTAGTATTTATTGCAGAGCTGCCAAGAGGGTAAAAACATCTCTTAGTCAAAACAAAACAAAAAACTTTACCCCTTTTGTCCCAATCCTTCGTCCAAATTAAACATCAGCTTTCGCTGCTGCAGATTTGCCTAACTCGCTTTGTAAAGGGTGATTCCGCCGCTCTCGCTGTCAAGTCTTTGATCCCATTCTGCAATCATTCTTGATTTGTTTGGATCTTTGTGGAAGAGACTTACCGAGACGGTTTATATCATGCACTTCAACTCATGCAAAGGTTTTTAACCTTTTCACTTTTATTGATTTGTGATGTGTCTATCCAGCCTTAAGCTTTGCTAAGAAACAGGAAACCCAGGGAATGGTGAGCTAAGATTTTTTACATATTCATCGTATCCACAGCAAATGGCCTGAGTCATCTATTGGGTTCTTAGCCTTATAAACCCTATCTTTTATGAATGCACCACGGGATTTTAGAAAAATTGTTTGCTAAAGTAGAATTTCTCACCTATTTAATTGTTTTAAAATGCCATTCTTAAATAGACGTGAAACTTGGTTTAATGAGTGAAAATACGTTATGAGCATCAGTGCATGTGAGGGAAGAACACAGAACACTTTGCATGGAGATTTTGTAAATTATGGCCCACACGAAAATAATCAGAAAGCAAGTGTACTTAGTAAAATACCAAACTGCTTATTAGTTAATCCAAACAAGCTAGTACGTAATGAAATGTTTTAGTGTAGACAGTTGGAGTTGGTAAGAAAGTATACTGTGAGCAATAATTTATAATCAAGCTAGCTAACAAAACGCTTTTGCTGTATTCCACTTAGGTCTTAGTGGGTCTGGCTTGTTAAATAAAGCTTAAAATTCACTTGGTATGGTGTGTCTTATTAATTGGAAATAGTTTTAGAATATTCATGGTGGTGATGTTGACTAGCTCATGAACTTTCCTTGTATTTGATACACTGTTTAAAAGCATTACTGTGGTAGATCAAATTAAATGTAATGAGACTTCTTAGGAAAGGCTAAAGCTCCCCCTGGTGTACATAGCTATAACAACACATTTCTTAGCTTTAATTTTTTTTTTCACTCTATAGAGCTTATCAACACTTGGAGTATTTGAATATCGCCAGGGAACTAGCTGACAATGATGCCTCTGATAAACAGAAATGTGCTCTCCTGGAATATTATTTCGTGAAGAGAGTACTTTGTTTCCCATGGATATTAATTGTGTTTTTAAGTTTACAAACATCAGTAAATCTTAGGTTTTCTCTAGTCTTATTCTTTGAATACATGCAATGCTGAAATTTTTTTAAGGTACTGTGTATGGAAAGTAAGTAAAATAAAAATCCTGGGAAATCACAATATATGTTTAAAAATGTTCTTCCTTCTAATTGTTTTAGCTTACTGAATTAACCCTGTTTCCATTTTCTTTAATACCTATCTATTTTTAGACTTAATAAAAAGGGTACATTCAAAGGTATACATTTGTGCTAATTAGTTTCTTGCTTGTATCTCTCATTCTGTATCCAAGTCTTAGCTGCCTCGCCATTATTTTTCTGTTCTTTCTCTATCTGCATCCTGGGTGAGATTGTCAGGGTATCTTCTAACTAATCAATTATCTCTTGGGCTCCAGGTAATCTGGAGTTTTTCTCATCTATTGAAATTTTTATGTCTTCATTTACTAGTTTTCTTATGGTTTCTTTTTCATGGATTCTTGTTTTGCTTCCTCACCCCCCCCCCCCCCCCCGCCAGGTTTTATGTCACAATTTCCTGTTTTTACTTTTACGGTTCTTATTTCTTTAGATTTCTTTGAAACATTCCAGCCAAAAATTTTAAAATCATTTTAAGATTGTACGATTAGAGACTGGTGCTGCGGTGTAGCAGGTAAAACGTGGACTTGTTTCCTGATTTTATTTTCTTAGTGCTTTTTGTAATTTTAGTTTGAAGATGCATCTTGAATGAAATTATCACCTCCCCTCTCCTATCTATGTCTCTGCAACTGATTCATATCCACAAGATTTTGTGATGGTTCCCACCCAGGATCCTGTTCCATGTTTCAGTATGCTGAAGATGTAATGTGGATAGTTCAGATTCTAGTCATGCAGTTTTAGAGGTTGATGTGTCACTTCATGGTTGCATAAGGTTGTGACAGAAAGGCTGTATCTGCTTCCTTCAGGCTTACCTATGTGCTCAGTGTCTTGGGAGCCATAGTGTTTCAGTCTTTTTCATGGAACAAGGAGGCCCACCCCATGCTGGTCTGTTTACTTCTCTCTCATCCCCTGCCTGTTATTACTAACATTATTATTATTGTTAGTCTCCTCCCTTTGTTAAAGTTAGGGAGACTTAAAAGCTGCCTTTGCCCAGCAGGTCCAACAGGAATGCTATCCACCCACTGTGCTCTTTTTATTTCTCCTTTTATATTTCATCTACAATTTCATGTATTTTGAGTCAGGATGCTTCAAAGCATGAACTTTTGGCAACCACCTCTAGAAAGTCTGAGTTTTTTAATGTAATGGCATAGCTATAAAAGTGGACAATTTTTTCTTGTCTTGTTACTAAAGAAAGCAAAAACCATCCAATAAAACTACAGCTTAAATTATGCTCATTAAGGTTTTGTCCTATAGCTAAATTGTGGAGTTTTCTTTTAGATGTTAGCTGCTTTGCGTAGACTTGCTGGCTATCTCTGTAAGAAAGAAGAGTTGGAATTTTTCTTAACGCCAGTAGAACATTTGGTGGCATCATGTTTAGGGATAAATAACAACTTTGTTTTTAAGCTTTAGTGTTAAGTCTGTTAAAGAGAAAACAAAGCAGTGTCTCTAGCCTTTGCCTTATCTGAAATCAAATCTATTTCTAGTCAGTAGGTATAAAGACATTTGTGGTGAAGTCTAAATAAAGATATTTGAGATAACCTTGAACAGTCCACAAAACCAACTGATTACAGACTCTTTTGTGTCCCTGTTTTGTTTTTTTAGTCATGACTGATTGTGGACTATTTACAGTTGCATGTTTACAATGAAATATATTGGAGAACACAGCCAAATTCGTAGTCTGCATTGTCCAAAGTTTGTAAATCTTAAAACTTTTGTCAAAACCTATTCTAAATGTATAACCACATAATGAATTACACTCTTACTTCCCTTGTTCTGCAGCGTTACAGAAGATGATAGAAAAGATGCTTTCCAGCTCTGTAAAAATCTTTCTCCTATAAAAACTGTATTTTCATTATATGAAATTTGAAAAATCAGAAAACCATGAATAACAATTGAACATGGCCGGTGCTGCGGCTCACTTGGCTAATCCTCTGCCTTGTGGCGCCGCACACTGGGTTCTAGTCCCGGTCGGGGCACCGGATTCTGTCCCGGTTGCCCCTCTTCCAGGCCAGCTCTCTGCTGTGGCCCGGGAGTGCAGTGGAGGATGGCCCAAGTACTTGGGCCCTGCACCCCATGGGAGACCAGGATAAGCATCTGGCTCCTGCCATCAGATCAGCGCGGTGCGCCGGCCGCAGTGCGCTGGCCACGGCAGCCATTGGAGGGTGAACCAACGAAAAAAGGAAGACCTTTCTCTCTGTCTCTCTCTCTCACTGTCCACTCTGCCTGTCAAAAAAAAAAAAAAAAACAATTGAACATGTTTGTGTGTTTGCTTTTTAAAATAAGTGGATGTAATCTGTATAATATATATTTATATATTATTTATAATATTATATATTATTCTATATTATATATATTATTGTATAATAATAATGTATGTATAACATACATATTAATCCACTTATTTGGTTTTCTTATTTGTATAAACATTTTCCGTTATGATAAAATAGTTTTGGAAGCGTGATTTTTCCTGACTGCTTAGTATTCCTGGCCCATGTTAGATGAACCATAATTTATATGCTCCCCTTTTGATGACATTCAAGTCATTTCTAACATTTCATTATTAAAAAAATAACACCCCAGGGTCCAGCGTTGTGGTGTAGTGGGTTAAACTGCTGCCTGTGATGCTGGTATCCCATGTGAGTGCTGTTTCAGGTCCGAGCTGCTCCACTTCTCATCCAGCTCCCTGCTAATGTGCCTGAGAAGGCAGCAGAAGGTTGCCCAAATACTTGGACACCTGCCACTTGCATGGGAGACTTGGATAGAATCTCAGGCGTCTAGCTTTGGCCTGGTTCAGCCTTGGATGTTGCAGCCATTTGAGGAGTGAACCAGTTGGTGGAAGATCTCTCTCTTTCTCTAACTATGCCTTTCAAATAAATAAATAAACCATTTTTAAAAAGGCACTGAAGTGTATATACTTGTACATATTTGTTTACATTTGTGATTAATTTATGGGACTAAAAGGAATTAAATTACTGGACCAAAGGGTCTTAATGTTTTAAAGCTATTGAAACATGTATGTGTGTTGCCTTCTGGAAAAATTGTACCATTATCTCCAGTGGTATATGAAAATACCCCATTTCTTCAGGCTTTACCAACATTGTCAGTGAATGGTCTTAAATGATATTTAAACAGTCTTTGCCAGTACATAGATTGAATTGTCTAAATTTGCATTTCTATTCATTATTGATATGGCTGAACTTTAATCATCTCTGTTAATCATTTGGGTTTGTTTACTTTTTTGTGTATCTTAAATTGTTCATGTCAGAAGTTGGTTTTCCATTTTTCAGAGGCACCAAATGTCATCTGAAATGTCACCAGCATTTATCGAGACTTCTAATGTTGAAAGAAAGGAAGACTTAGGTGAAGGTCAAGAGGAGAGCCAGAAGCCAGAAGGTGAAGGGGTTGAACCAATATCTAAACGACAAATGAAGAAGCTAATAAAACAGAAACAGTGGGAGGAACAACGAGAACTCCGCAAGTATGTGTGCCAAAATGTTTTTGTTCAATCCCTGTTCGGAAATATGGGATGTTTGATTTGGCACAGTCTTTTTTTCTTTCTTTTTTTTTTTTTGACAGGCAGAGTTAGAGACAGACAGACAGACAGAAAGATCTTCTTTTTTCCGTTGGTTCACCCCCTAAGTGGCCGCTATGGCCAGTGTGTTGCGGCCGGCGCGCTGCGCCGATCCGAAGCCAGGAGCCAGGTGCTTCTTCCTGGTCTCCCATGCGGGTGCAGGGCCCAAGGACCTGGGCCATCCTCCACTGCCTTCCCGGGCCACAGCAGAGAGCTGGGCTGGAAGAGGAACATCCGGGACAGGACCGGTGCCCCAACTGGGACTAGAACCCGGTGTGCCGGCGCCTTAGGTGGAGGATTAACCTAGTGAGCTGTGGCGCCGGGACAGGACCGGTGCCCCAACTGGGACAAAAACCCAGGGTGCCGGCGCCTTAGGTGGAGGATTAACCTAGTGAGCCGTGGCGCCGGCCTGCCACAGTCTTCTGACATACTAAGTGTAGCTGTATTAATTAAGCTGGGGGCCAGGCACATCATTAGCTAACTCTGTCAATTGGCTACTAACCTTGTGTGTAAGTTGAATTATTATTTTTAGCAATGTTGATAAACTGGCACTCAACACTTTTTCTCACCCAGAACCTGTTTTGAGTAGTGGCATCATTTTTCAACTAACTCAGATTATATTAGTCAGTTTTTTTGTTACTATAATAATACCTAAGGTAAGCTAATTTTATAAAGGGAAAAAGTTTATTTAGCACATAGTTTTGGAGGCTGAAAGTCCAGACAGCATGGTGCAAGCTCTGGTGAGGGCCCTCCTTGGCTGTATAATGTCATTGATAGGGATGCACATGGGAAGACATGTCTCATCACAGAGTAGGAAGCTTGAACAAGACTAGAGTCCTGTAATCCCTCCAAGCACCTGCTCCCAGTGACCTAAGGACCACCCACTAGGCCCTCACTCTTCAAAGTCCATCATACCTCCCAAAACCTCCACCCTGAGAATCAAGTTCCCAACATGTGACCCTTGGGTTATAAACCATATCCAAACCATAGCAGGATTATAGTTAGTATTCATGTCCTAGATATAGACTAAAAATAACCAACTCAGATCAAGTTTTGGCCTACTGTTTATTTTTCTGGAACAGATTTTGGTAAAAGTAGTTAGGCTGGGGCCAGCACTGTGGCGCAGTGGATTAAAGCTGCTGCCTGCAGTGCTGGCATCCCATATGGGTGCCAGTTCAAGTCCTGGCTGCTGCATTTTTGATCCAGCTCTCTGCTATGGCCTAGGAAGCAATAGAAGATGACCCAAGTCCTTGGGCCCCTGCACCCACATGGGAGACCCAGAAGAAACTCCTGGCTCCTGGCTTCAGATTGGTGCAGCTCTGGCTGTTGCAGCCATCTGGGGAGTGAATCAGCAGATGGAAAACCTCTCTCTGTCTCTGCTCTCTTTGTGTAACTCTTTCAAATCTTTTTTTTTTTTTAAGTAGTTAGGCTAAAGTTGTTACTACATAATGACAATTTACTGAGAGAACAAACTATAGTTAATGTAGATTAGAGAAAATGTATGTGTGTTTTGCTTTTTTGAATTTTTGCACTATAAGAATGTTGCTTGAAAATCATGTAGGGAATAAATAATGACTATCAAATTTAGTATTTATATGATTTTATTAGGGTTAGTGTGGTACCAATAATAAATGAAAATTCTTTAAATAGCTTTAGATTGTGTTTGCAAACTGATTTCCTTCCTGTTAAATGGACTATATAAAATTGCTAATATTTGACCATTTTGACCCATTGAAGTAGCAATTTCATACGATTCAACCTGATGATTTTAAAAATAATTATTTTTTGTCTTTTTAGGAGAATATTGTGAATAACTGAATTATAAATAACAAAAAACATTTCAATTACTAATTTTAGACAAAAGCGGAAAGAAAAACGCAAGAGAAAAAAATTAGAGCGACAATGTCAACTGGACTCAAACTCAGATGGAAATGACAGAAAACGTGTGCGAAGACATGCTGTTCACAGCACACTCCGCCTTGTCATTGACTGCAGTTTTGATGACTTGATGGTATTAAAGGTATGGTGAATCAGTCAGAAGCATCCTGTAGGAGCACTAGGCTGAGTCATTTTTGTTTTAGTATGTATTAACACTATGATAGAAATTTGTGTAGTGAAATGCATCTTTAATCAAGTTTTTCAGTCTGCCCCCTAAATTAAATTAGCTAATAAATTTTATGCATATATATGTACTGATGTGTATGTATGTATATGTATTAACAGGGGAGTGAGAGAGACATGCACTTTGTAATTAAATGATAAAACCCAGTAACTGCATATTAATCATAAAATATGTGGGGTTTTTACCATGCTATTGTTAAGGTGTGAAAATAGTAATAGTATGACTCTACAAGAGGTTTTTTTTTTTTTTTTAAGATTTATTTATTTATTTGAAAGGCAGACTTAGAGAGAGAGGCAGAGGCTGAGGCAGAGATGTACCATCTGCTGGTTCACTCCCCAAATGGCTGTGATGGCCGGGTCTGGGCCAGGCTGAAGCCACGAGCCAGTAACTTCTGGGTCTCCCATGTGGGTGCAGGGGCTCAGGGACTTTGGGCCATCTGCTGCTGCTTTCCCAGGCACATTAGCAGGGAACTGGGTTGGAAGTGGAGCAGCTGGGACTCAAACCAGTGCCCATATGGGATTCCAGCATTGCAGGTGGCACATTAACCCTCTGTGCCACAGCACCAGCCCCTGTTGGTTCTTAAGAAATGTTCTTATGGGCCGGCGCCGTGGCTCACTAGGCTAATCCTCCGCCTAGCGGCGCCGGCACACCGGGTTCTAGTCCCGGTTGGGGCGCCGGATTCTGTCCCGGTTGCCCCTCTTCCAGGCCAGCTCTCTGCTGTGGCCAGGGAGTGCAGTGGAGGATGGCCCAGGTGCTTGGGCCCTGCACCCCATGGGAGACCAGGAAAAGCACCTGGCTCCTGGCTCCTGCCATCGGATCAGCGCGGTGCGCCGGCCGCAGCGCACCGGCTGCGGCAGCCATTGGAGGGTGAACCAACGGCAAAAGGAAGACCTTTTTCTCTGTCTCTCTCTCTCACTGTCCACTCTGCCTGTCAAAAAATTTAAAAAAATAAAAAAAAAAGAAATGTTTTTATGATCTCACATTTTAAATGGATAGAAACCGTGAAGTAGTGGCTCACTTGTAGAATTTTAACATAGTAATTTTATTAGGATATAAGGAATTCAAATGAAAATTATCCAGATGGACTTGTATTGTACTTATCTAGTGATCTCTTCTGCTTATTCTGTTCCTTTAAGATCATGGAATGGCCATAGATGATTTTATTAACTTTGCTTTAAAAATTGCACTCTATCATAGGATATTAAAAAACTTCATAAGCAGATTCAACGATGTTATGCAGAAAACCGACGTGCACTGCATCCTGTGCAGGTATGTCTGAAGAGTTTAAAATAGTTTTGGGTCCCCTTTTATATCTTTTTTTTTTTTTTTTTGCCAGGCAGTTAGACAGTGAGAGAGAGAGAGAAGTTCACTCCCCTAATGGCTGCTATGGCCGGCGCTATGCCTGTCCAAAGCCAGGAGCCGGGTATTTCCTCCTGGTCTCCCATGCGGGTGCAGGGCCCAAGGACCTGGGCCATCCTCCACTGTCTTCCTGGGCCACAGCAGAGAGCTGGACTGGAAGAGGAGCAACTGGGACTAGTACCTGGCACCCCAACCGGGACTAGAATCCAGGTGCCAGTGCCACAGGTGGAGGATTAGCCAAGTGAGCCACAGTGCTGGCCCCCTTTTAGATCTTAATTACAACTGTCTGCAAGGTTATCACAGATAAACTTAATTGATGACTACTTGAAAAATGTTTTAATAGAGGAAATGGGGAAAGGGGTATATTACTACCTCATTGTATTACTATCTCACAGTTTTTGTTTTGTGAATTTGCAACTATTGTGAAATAAGATTTTAAAAAATAGTAGTCATATAAAAAAGAAGGTACAATGACACCTCTTTTCACATATGTCATGCAGAGACACGCTTTTCAGTCTTCTACACATTGGTCTTCCACAAATGGCCAATTCTCTGCTGTGCAGTCTTCATTATAGGACACCACAGATTTTGGTATCAGTTCCTCAGCTTTTGTTTTGTTTTGTTTTGTTTTTTGGACAGGCAGAGTGGACAGTGAGAGAGAGAAACAGAGAGAAAGGTCTTCCTTTTCCGTTGGTTCACCCCCCAATGGCCGCTGCGGCCGGCACACCACGCTGATCCGAAGCCAGGAGCCAGGTGCTTCCTCCTGGTCTACAGCGCAGGTGCAGGGCCCAAGCACTTGGGCCATCCTCCACTGCACTCCCGATCCACAGCAGAGAGCTGGGCTGGAAGAGGGGCAACCAGGACAGAATCCTGCGCCCCAACCAGGACTAGAACCCCGTGTGCCAGCGCCACAGGTGGAGGATTAGCCTATTGAGCCGTGGCACCAGCCCAGTTCCTCAGCTTTTTATTCCTTCCAGTCCTGGCGCAAAGTGGGAGAGAAAAGTTAGGGCAGGCACAGGCTGCTGCCAACCACAGGTGACCTGTGGTACTTCTGTATAGGTTTTGTCTATTTAAAGGATTTTGTTTTCTTTTGAGTCACTTAAGCTTAAGCTGGGTAAAGGAGTGATTTGTGAAACTGATAGGTTGCTGTTAAGATCTTTTTGTGTGAATTCTCAGTGACCTAAAAATTAACACCAATGTTAACAACCAGGAACTCTTTTCTTTTTTTAAAAGATTTATTTTTTTGAAAGAGTTACACAGAAAGGTCTTCCATCTGCTAGTTCACTCCCCAGTTGGCTGCAGTGGCCAGAGCTGTGCCAATTCGAAGCCAGGAGCCAGGAGCTTCCTCCAGGTCTTCCCACATGGGCGCAGGGACCCAAGGACTTGGACTATCTTCCACTGCTTTCCCAGGCCATAGCAGAGAGCTGGATTGGAAGTGGAACAGCCAGGACTTGAACTGGTGCCCATATGAGATACCGGCACTGAAGGCAGCGGCTTTACCTGTTACGCCACAGCGCCAGCCCCCTAGAACCGGGAACTCTTAATAAATACTTTAGTTAGATATTTTGTTTTTACCAAGTGATAGTGATTTGGTATTTTTACATTTTGTATTATATTTAAAAATTTCATATCACAGTTCTATGACAGTTCTTAAATCTTCATTTTCATATGTAATAGACTCCTTATGACCCTAGATTCAGACTTAAAATTGGTGTCAGAGTTTAGAATCAACAAAAATTATGAAGATTTTGGACCGATAAGAAAATAACAATGGTGGCAAAAAAAAAAAAAAAAAAAAGGAATGGGTATCGAAACATCACGTGATACCCAGTGCCATAAATAAGTGTAGTTTCTATGTGTCAGCTAAAAAAAAAAAAAGAAAAAAAGGTATCAGGAACTTGACATGGAAGCAGGAACTTTGCAGAGATGTAGCCATTCTAGAAAATTGGATAAAAACATAAACAGAACATTGAAATTAGTATGTTATGAGGTACATGCCAAAAAACACTTCTAATCTACCACAAATTTTATATATGTTCAGTGCATGTCAGAAGTTTTTCTAGATTGAGAATGTTTTATATTTCATTAATGATCAGATGAGTGTGTGAGAGAAATAAAATATTGAATTTAAATGGTCACTTGCTGTCTTTCTCTACCTGCTGATCTCTTACCAGTTTTACTTGACAAGCCATGGAGGCCAGCTGAAAAAGAATATGGATGAAAGTGACAAAGGATGGGTCAACTGGAAGGTGATTAAGATAATTTCTCATGTAATTCCAAGTAGTTTTACACTTCTAAAAGTCTATATTTTTAACCTAAATTCTCTAAAGCGGTCTTCAAATCCTGTGTGTTGCTGAACCAAAGTGTAAGGTTACAACTGGGAAAAATGAAAGAAGAGAGTAAGGTGTTTTAGTTTGTTCTTGCTTCCCTTGAATCTTAACCTTCTGTCTTATGCCAACTTTTTTTTTTAAAGATTTATTTATTTATTGGAAAGGCAAAGGTACAGAGAGGCAGAGGCAGAGAAAGAGGAAGAGAGAGAATTCTTCCGTCCTCTAATTCACCACCCAGATAGCTGCAACAGCCAGAGCTGGGCCGATCCGAAGCCAGGAGCCAGGAGCTTTTTCTGGGTCTCCCTTGCGGATGCAGGGGCCCAATGACTTGGGACATCCTCTACTGCCTTCCTAGGCCATAGCAGAGAGCTAGATAGGAAGTAGAGCAGCTGGTGCTTGAACCGGCATCCATATGGGATGCTGACACGGCAGGCAGTGGCTTTACCTGCTGCACTGTAGTACCGGCCCCCTATTGGCAAATTTATATTGTGTTTTTTAAAAAATAAAACAATTTTAAAGGTCTTTATGTAATTTCTACCTAGCAAACTAACTATGCGTTATCTGTAAAAGGGAAGTTAATGCTAAAATTCAAAAGTGTGCCTATATTCTGTATCTTCTAAATCTGTACTGTTTAGTATTGGACTCCTTTAATGTGATAGCCTGAATTGTGAGTTTAGATGTGCTGTGAATATGAAATACATGCTGAATTCAAAAAGTTAGTACCTAAAACAAAAAAGAGAGAGAGAGAGAATATAAAGTATCTCCTTGGGGTTGGTGTTGGCTGCAGTAGGTTAAGCTGTGACTTGCAACACTAGCATGCCATTCCATAGTGCCAACTCAAGTTCCAGCTGCTCTTCTTCTCATCTCGATTCCTGCTATTACTTCTGGGAAAGCAGCAGATGATGGTCCATGTGCTTGGGCCCCTGCTACCTTTATGGGAGACCTAGAAGGAGTTCTTAGTTCCTGGCTTTGGTCTGGCCAGTCCCTGGCTGTTGTAGCCATTTGGGGAATGAACTAGCAGATGGAAGATCTCTCTCTCTCTCTGTCTCTCTCCATCTCTGATGCTCTTCCTTCCAAGTATCTAGGAGAGTTTTAAAAACGCTCCTAGATAATTTTTTAAATGCTATATTTGAGATGATACCATTTGTGACATATTGTGTTAATGTATTTTTTTTTTGACTGAGAGAGACAGAGAGAAAGGTCTTCCTTCCGTTGGTTCACCCCGCAAATGGCCACTCTTTTTGTGGCTTGTTAAATTTATGTATTGTTCCATCAGCTTTCCAGAGAGATATGTTCACCGGTTTCTTAATTATTCACATCCTTCTTGGAACCTTTATTAAGAATATGTATAGTGTATGGCCTTTTATTACTAAGTTACACATTTTTAGTGAGCATTCTGCTTCATTCTTGTTTCATTAAAAATTATTGGATAAATGTCATTGCAGCCTGGTGATATATCTCCTTTTATAAAATTAGTGTGGCTTGCAAAATCCTCATTGCAAACTAGTTTTTGTATGTGTATCTTGGTAGATACAAATGAAAATAATTGGAAAATGGGAATAATCAATTTTGTAAGCAGTTTATGTTTGATGATTCATGTTAATGGAGAGAAAGTAATTGGAGAAGACACATTTGGCTGAGAAATGTGAACAAAGATGTGACAGTAACAGTGCTCTGGTTTTGTTGGAACAGAGATAAGATTAGAAAGATAGATTAGTGTCCCAGTCAGGGGAGAGTTATGAAGTTAAGAGTTTGAATTTTATCCTGCAAAAAAAAAAAAAAAAAAAAAAAAAATTAGTGTTTTTCGAAAATGAGTCCACAGTCAGGGTGTGAGGGTAGTAAGCTGGAGGGGGCTGAGGCCAGAGACAGGAAATAAAATTAGGAAGCTGTTTAAATAATTGAGGTAGTAGGTGATAGTGAATTGAAGTAATAGGTTCTCAACAATGTGAATACATATTAACAATCTTTTTTCAAACTTCATTTCAGATTTTTCTTTTGGATGGGCTTGTTTTAGGAAAAGAGAATAATCATTTTTAGCCAACTTTCACAAAATCTATTAATTATTAACATCTTGTATCTTAAAGGATATCAACATCAAATCAGAGCACTATACTGAACTCATTAAAAAAGAAGACTTGATTTATCTGACATCAGACTCACCTAATGTACTGGAGGAATTAGATGAATCAAAGGCTTATGTGATTGGAGGATTAGTAGATCACAACCATCACAAGGTACTAAATTTTACTTTTGTGTTTTTTGAACTTAAAATCTATACTCCAATTTCCTGATAGTAAAATACTAACACTAGCCCATCATTACTGAGTGCCTACTATATTTCAGTCACCTGTTGATAGAGAATTATGCTACTAATCGGTTGCTAAGCCATCAAAGTTTATACAACTTTTTAAATTTAGGATTTCTGTAGGATTTTTCTTTTAATTTGTACTTCTTTCTCTTCCCCTCGCATACTCTCATTTGGATGAAAAATTACACAAGTGTGCTTGCTTTTTCTAAAAGAAAACGTCATTTTGTACCGAGCCAGCTACTTCACAGCGAACTAAATTTAACACAGCTGAGGAACCTGTCTACTAAGTGTCTGAGGAATTACCCGTCAGCAGAACAATGGGAAGCAATTCCTTATTCTTGTAAAGCAGCACTATTCAAATAGGGCATTCTGTAGTCTTGCCTCCCCAGTGTGGTCTCTCAGTGATTACTGAGCCTGTGGAATGTGCACAGTATGACTGGAGAACTACATTTCTAAATATTTCAAAAATTCTAATCAATTTAAAGTTAAGTAGTAAGACATGGCTGCCAATTGAACAGTGCAGCTTGGGAGCATCATAGGGAATTCATCAGAATGATCTCTAGCCTTTTTATTTGTTTAGTGAAAAATTGTATTTTTTTAATTTATGTAGAATGAAATTTTTTTCATGTTGTTTGTTTCCCTAAATTAAAACAATTTGTTTACAAAGGCATCTGCTAAAATCTATTTTTAATTGTCACTTGAATGTATAAACTACTGGTTGGGAAATTTAGTTTCCCTTTCTCCTATAGTCTATCTTTTTTCCATTCCAGTCTTGGTTAGACATAGGCTTCAAGGATTTTCATTTTAGGAAGAGCTGAAATTCGTATTCAACATTTTTTTTAGTTGATGAAAACAGAAAAATAAAAATAATGGGTCGTTTTTAAAAATTTTTCATTTGCCATTTGTGCTTCTTAATGTTGTGTAATTGAAACTTAGCTTTCTTTATGTTTCTTACATCCATGGAAAGAGCAATGGTATTTCTCTAGAAATTTGTTTTGACTGTTTTAAACTGAGAGAATAGCAAGGTAGAAAGGTAAAAAGAGTCAGGAGGAAGGTGAGCCAGGTTTTTCTCGAGGTTCTGCCACTTAGTTTTGTAGCAGGGCAGGGAATATAATTTCTTTGACTTCCTTATTTGTAAACTGAGGAGGTTAAAACAAGACTTCTAAGCACTCTGACTATACTTACTGTCAGGAGAATGTTTCCATAAATTAGCAGTTAAATTCTCTCTCTCTCTTTCTCTTTCTGTCTTTCTCTCCTCCCTCCTCTTTTTTTTTTTTTTTTTTTTTTTTTTTTGGATAATATTCTCTGAACTAAAGTCTTTTCTAAAAACTACTTGTACTATCATAGACTTTAAAATAATTTGATATTCTCATCCAAGTCACCATGTCTTTGTTTTAGGGAATCACATATAAACAAGCATCAGATTATGGAATTGACCATGCACAGCTCCCCCTTGGAAATTTTGTGAAGATGAATAGTAGAAAAGTTTTGGCTGTTAATCATGGTAAGCTGGATGGTGGTAAACTGAAAATAGCCTTAGTGAGCATTATGAAAAAGAACATTTCATTTCAGATTTGGAGAAATGAAAACAATACACCTTGCCAGAGACAAAACTGTAAAAAGAATAATTTATAATGTATAAATAATAGAAACTATGATGCATATTTTAGAAAATTTTTGTAAATGTACAAAAGTAGTTAATAATTCTAACTACAGCCTCACTAGTCAGAGATACTTGGCATTAATTTTTTGGTATATTTCCATCCTGTACTTGTTCTTTTTCTCTTTTTGACAGGCAGAGTTAGAGAGAGAGAGAGAGAGAGGGACAGAGAGAAAGGTCTTCCTTCCGTTGGTTCACCACCCAAATGGCTGCTACGGCTGGCGCGCTGTGCCAGTCCAAAGCCAGAAGCCAGATGCTTCCTCCTGGTGTCCCATGCGGGTGCAGGGCCCAAGCACTTGGGCCATCCTCCACTGCCTTCCCAGGCCACAGCAGAGAGCTGGATTGGAAGAGGAGCAAGCGGGACTAGAACCCAGGGTACTGGTGCTGCAAGTAGAGGATTAGCCAAGTGAGCCGTGGCCATCCTGTACTTTTTCTATACATGCAAGGATGCTTCAAAAAGGTTGTGGAAAGAATGCAATATAGAGCTTACTTTGGGGGAAAATATTTTGAAATGTATATATAGTTTTCTATACTATGTATTTTCATTAATTTTTTGAAGATGCTTTATGTAATATTATTTATTATATAATTAAATGCTTTGTTACATAGAATAATATAAATCTAGGGTATTTTCCCCTTCACTTATCATATTTTCTGTCATTGAATGGTTACTAGTTATAACATTCCATCACCTAAGTATGTAATAGTTTAACCATTCTCTTATTGTTGAATTTTTTTTCTTTTTACTGTTGTAAATAACCCTGAAATAGGAATTCTTGGACCTCAGTCTTTGCCTAAATTTTTGCTGTTTTAAATTTTTTAAGGAGGGGTGGATGTTGTGACATAGCAAGTTAAGCCTCTGCTTGGGACACCTGCACCCCATATCGGAGGGTTTTGTTTGAGGCCCAGCTATTCTGTGCTTCCAGTCCAGCTTCCTACTTAGGCATCTCTGAAGTCACTGGATGATGGCTCGGATTCTAGGGTTCCTGCCACCCACATAGGACACCCAGATGGAGTTCCTGACTCCTGGATGTGGCATGGCCTTCCACTGGCAGTTATAGGCATTTGGGGAGTGACCCAGCAGATAGAAAACCATCTCTCTCCGCCTCTGTCACTCTGCCTTTCAAATAACTCTTACTAAAAAATCAAATTTTAAGGTAATATTTTAGTCAGTACAACCAGTTGTTAAGCTGTAATATGTGTTAAAAATTTTCTAAAGAACAGATTCTAGGAAGTATGAAATTATTGATTCAAAGTATAAATGTCTTCTAAAGCTTTGATACATAATGGAAATTGCTTTGCCACAAAGTAAATGCAAACTATTCCTTCAGCAGTGTGTTGAAGTGAAAGTACCTTGGAGACATGATTAATATTCTTTACTCAATATTGAATAAAATAAAAACAATAAACAAAATAAAACAGGCTAGAAGCTCCTCAGAGTGATTCTTTTGTAGGAAAGGTAGAAGAAATTTAGATGAATGCTAACCATTTTTTTTCTTGAATATTATCACATAAAGGATACAGAAATAAAAGCCATAAGAATAGAAAGGGAGGGGCCAGTGCCATGGCACACTAGGTTAATCCTCTGCCTGTGGCACCGGCATCCCATTTGGGCACCGGTTCTAGTCCTGGTTGCTCCTCTTCCAGTCCAGCTCTCTGCTGTGGCCTGGAAGGGCCATGGAGGATGGCCCAAGTGCCTGGGCCCCTGCACCTGCATGGGAGACCAGGAGGAAGCACCTGGCTCCTGGCTTCGGATCGGCGCAGCTCCAGCCATTACGGCCACTTGGGGAGTGAACCAACGGAAGGAAGACCTTTCTCTGTCTCTCTCACTGTCTGTGACTCTGCCTATCAAATAAATAAATTAAAAAATTAAAAAAAGAATAGGAAGGGACATAAAAACATGGTCAGTGTAGACTATAGTTGACAAGGGCGGCTGATGTTTTCTTTCTCTATGTTTAAAATGAATTGAGGAGAAGCTGGGAAGGAGGTAGCAGGCTTGAGAACCTAGGGGCAGACTGACCCTTACAGTCAATAGAAGGAAGCAGTAAGAACAAAGTAGCTATTAAGGCAAACTCGCACTGTTAACCTGAAGGCACTGTATTGTAAAAGTCAGTCTGCAACACTGGGATGCACTTTCCTAAGAAATGAATGACGTTTGTCTTTATTACAGTGTTTGAGATTATTCTGGAATACCTAGAAAGAAGAGATTGGCAAGAAGCATTTTGCACCATTTTACCCCAACGGAAAGGAGCTGTTCCTACAGACAGAACCTGTGAAAGTTCTCGGGAAGAGCAGTCTGCCCAGGCTGAAGATGGATCAGACAGTGATTCCAGTGAGGGGGAGGACAGCAGGAATGAAGCAGATTCACCACATGCAGAAGAAAAGCAGGATAAGGAAAACAGCACTGAATCTACAGTGAGTGCGATATCACACTAATGTTACCTGTTCTTTTAGGTCAGGGAAAAATTAGGAGAAAGTAAAGTGCTTCCTATCCTAGGATATTCAGATTGGAAGAAAATTTATTTTCTCATTTCTGTTGCAAATTTCAAAATTATTTTAGGGTTAAAGGATAGTAAAATGTTCTTTAAACTCTGTAAGAAAGACATTTTTGTTTTTGCAAAAGAAGAATACACAGGTTTTTCTTTTTTATAATTTTTTTTAAAGCTTCCCAAGTTTCTAGAGAATCGTATGTGGTTAGCATGCCTTAATTCTCTTTCATTTACTGGATTGCAGTCTTCCGAATGTTCCTTCTGACCTTTGAGTTTTCCTAGTTCATGTTCATATCTTTTTCTGATCTGTTGCAGGTACTCACACATATCCTGCAAGTTTACCAGGATCTTGTGTAGGGGAGGTTACCCTCCACGTGCGGGTTTTTTATTTACTTTAGTCTTGAAAAAGAAAGTGTTTTAAGAAGTATCAGCTTGATAGACTCAACAATTCATTTCGTTTGGACTATAGAACCCATATGTGTTTCTTCTTTGTGATGCCTTCTCTTGGTTTTGAAGTAATCATTGAAGAGTTGAGAATCTCTTTAATACCTCTTTTGCATTTCTATTATGGTGATAAATTATTTTAATTACAAAATTGAATTTTTGCAAGCTAGATTATTTTATAAGGCTGCTACTTTTGAGGGATCAATTTTGTCTTTACCTGAATTTAAAATGAAATAGCTCTTAGCAGCTAACATTTCTTTTTATAGATTTTTTTTTTACAACAAAGTATTTGTTGGCTCTTAAAGTGAATAAAGCTTAAGTGTGCTTCAGCCTCTTGTATAATAATATTTAAATTAATGTACATGTATATTTCTTAAATAATGACACACATGAAAATATGCATATTATTGTATTCACATCTTTCCATATCATGTATGGTTCTTAGTTATTGGTGGATAATAGGATTGATTTGTATCATTTATGTGAGCAGTTGTGTTGAAAGCACTGAGACCAATTTGAATTTTATTAAGTCCAAAAATTCCTAAATAAGCATTTGCATGGAAAGATTGTGCTGGAGGATGTAGCAAAAGGGTGCTGTTTCGGGGCCAGCATTGTGGCACAGAGGGTAAAACCGCCTCCTGTGAGGCTGGCATCCCATATGGGCACCAGTTCATATCCTAGCTGCTCCACTTCTGATACAGGTCCCTGCTAATGGCCTGGGAAAAGCAGTGGAAGATGGCCCGAGTATTTGGGCCCCTGCCACCCATGTGGGAAACCCAGATGAAACTCCTAGCTCCTGACTTCAGCCTGCCCAGGGCTGACTGTTATGGCCATCTGAGGAGTGAACATGTGAATGGAAGACCTCTCTCTCTATTTCATTGTAACTCCGACTTTCAAAAAACAAAATAAATAAATTAAAAAAAAAAAGGTGGAGTGCCGTTTCACTTTCTAAACAGGGATTAAAGAAGTTACCTTTCAGATGAAGTGCTTATTCTTGCTCGCAGCAACAGTAGCATTTCAGGAGATGCTGAGTTTGGGTAAAATAAGTCTCTGTTCCTATTTGTTTCTTAATGTACGAATACTGCATTTTAGAAAGTATATAACTAGCAATATATATAAATTCTATATTAACTTACGTATGCATTGAGTAAAAAGATTTTTGGATTTAATATTGTAGTTAATTATCTTTTATTTTTGTTCTTTTATTTTTACTAATTGTTATGCATTTTAATGAAAGATATGTAAATAAATAAAGATGAGCCTTGCAATCCTAAAGAACAGAGCTTATGTCTTAAGATATATATTTCAAAGGTTCAGATTTTTTGGAGTAAGTGTGATTTATCAACATGGAATATTATACCTTTTATTTTGTATGAAAAAGGCCACTGTTTAATCAAGAAAGATGAGGAAACATCATTACAGATGTTGCATAGCTTTCCACTAATTATAAAAATACCTGGATTAATTTCTTAATGGCTCTGTAACAAATCACCACAAACTGGGTGGCTTAAAGCAACAGAAATTTATTCCCTAACAGTTTTCAAAGTGCCACAGGGCTATGCACCGTCTGAGTGCTTGGGGAGTAATCCTTCCTAGTCTCTCCCTAGCTGTTGGTGGTTACCATCACACCCCAGGGTTCCCTTACTTGCAGCTGCAACTCTGTTGTCTCCGTTGTTGCCAGTGGTCTTCTGTCCTCTGTCTTCAGTATCTGTATCTGTGTCCAAATTCCCCTCTCCTTGTAAGAAAATCAGCGTTGGATGAAGGTTGACCATAATCCATTGTGACTTCATCTTAACTTATGATTACATCTACACAGCCCCTATTTGTAAATAAGTAGCAGTCAAAGATACTGGATGTTAGGAATTGCATTGTTTGGGGTAACATGATGCTACACACTGCAGGCCCAGATCTAGGCTGTGGCAAAAGAACATGACTACCTCTTTTGATCTAACTGATTTATAAAGTATTTAAAGCATTGGTTTAAAAGATAAGGGTTTTTTTTTTTTTTTCTCACTTCTGTGTGTCTTTTCCTCTCAGCATTGTTTTGGTTTATTTAGGTACTTTAGGAAGTATTAAAGTAACTTGTGTTGATAAATTTAGTACTTAAGTAAATGCAGCAAAAGGGACATGTGCCTACTGAAATAATAGGATTTCTCCTCATTTACTTTCTTTAATAATCCTGTGGTTTTCATTAAGCAAACTCATTTTTAAGGGAAGGAGCATTGTTCAGTTGGATGCACCAGATGCCATTGTGTTCATATCTTGTAGCATTTGAAAATGATCAGAACAGCAATACAGCAACAACAACAAAACAAAAAGTATGCAATTCTTAGGAAGAAATGTCTTTTAGGAGACTAGATAACAATGATGAAACCAACCAATTACTGGCAATTACAACGCAAAGTGATACTTCACTGCATAGCTGGAGAGTCCTTGAGATGATACAGATAAAAAGCAAGAATTGTCCATAGAGCACCAAGAATGTGTACAGACAACAGGTGTTAAATGAGATTGGTAATAAAAAGAGAAAAGTGATTAGAATTAATGGCAGCAAAGGCCTATAGTAGTTAAACTTGGATCTCAATTTGCATGTAGCTGTTTATCTGTTTTCCTAGCTCATTGCCAGATACATTGAAAATTTTTTTAAGATTTTTTTTTTGAAACAACAGGGAGAGAGAGATTTATCTTCTATCTGCTGATTCTCTCCCCAAATGTACACACACCTGGACACAGATCTGTTCAACCACCCACACCAGTGTGCACACACCCAAGAAATTTATAGTACTGGCTGAGCATCCCTGATCCTAAAATCTGAAATCCATAATGCTCTAAAATCTGCCACATTTTAGCACCAACATACTACAAGTGGAAAATCCCACAGCAGATCTCATGTGACAGGCCATAGGCAAAATGCAGGCATACAACCAATACAGCATATTCAGCATTCCTAAGGGGAAAAACTCCCATTCCTCAACTGTGATTTATCTTCTGTGTACATGCCCAGATTCCCCTATGCAGCATGTGAACAAAGGTAATAAAATGGCATATGTTCAGGCCAGACATTCCCTAAATCCACATGCATTACTCACTGTGCTTTTGTTTACTCTCTGTTCTGTGATAGAAACATGTTGAAAATGTCAGAGAAAGGCATGTGGTACAACAGTAAAGTCGCTGTGATGCCCACACCTTTATCTGAATACATGGTTTTGATCCTGGCTGATGTGCTCTGTTTCAATTTTCTGCCAAGGCATACCCTGGGAGGCAGCAGATGATGGCTCAAGTACTTGGATCCCTGCCACCCAAGTGGGTGATGCAGATTTAGTTCCAGACTAGTGGGTGATGCAGATTTAGTTCCTGCCTAGCCCTGGATTTTGTGGGCATTTGAGGAGTGAGCCAGTAGTTGGAAGATTTTCTCTCCCTCTCTCCCTCCCTCTCTCGCCCTCTCCCTCTCCCTCTCCCCACCCCCGTGTGTGTGTGTGTGTGTGTGTGTGTCTTCCTTTCAAATGAAAGATTTTCTTCCAAGTAAAATTAAAAAAAAATATATTGTAAAGGCCTGAAGGTACTTCTGTGGTTAACAAGTGATAAGAAAAGGAGGAAGCATTTATCTATGCACAAAATATCAAGTTGTTAGAGAATTGGACAGCAGTGTGAGTGTGAAATTTCTTATGGAAGAGTATGGTATTAGAATGAACACTGTATATGACCTAAAGAAACAGGATAAACTGTTGAAATGCTTTGCAGAAACCAACAAGCCAAAGTTAATGAAAATTAGTAAAATGCTGCATAGAACTATAAATCAAGATCTTATCCAAGTATTCAAAGGCTGAATCCATTAGTATCTCAGTGAACACATGCTCCTTAATGGTATGCTGGTCAGGAAAGAATAAAAATCTGTCGTGATGAATTGAAAATTGAACGGGACTGGATATTCAACAGGCTGGTTGTGGCATTTAAGAAAAGACATACTGTTAAATTGTTAAGGATGTATGGTGATAAAGCATCTGATGATCACAAAACAGCAGAAAAAATTCATTTCTAAGTTTGCCAAGGTTATTGCTTATGGAAATACAGTGCCAGAACAAGTGTATAATGCCAATGAAACATCACTGTTTTGGCATTATTACCCCAGAAAGAGACTGACTACAGTTGATGAGACAGCACTATGAGAATTAAAGATGCCAAGGACAAAATAACTGTGCAACAGGCACAAATAAACGTAAACTTGCTATGCAAGCAAAAGCTTGCATCCTTGCTGTTTCAAAGGAGAAAATTTCTTAGCAGTCCCTTATTATGCTAATAAAAAAGGCAGGGATCCACCAAAGGGTATCTTTTTGATTGTTTTCACATTGTGTGCCAGCAGTTTGTTCTCACTGCAGGGAAGTGGTACTGAATGATGACTGCCAGGTTTTGTTATTTTTAACAACTGTCCTGCTCATCCTCCAGCTGAAAATGTCATCAAAAAGAATGTTTATGCCATCTACTTTCTCCCATATGTGACCTCATTCTTATAGTCACGTGACCAGGTTATTCTTAGATCAATGAAAAGTAAATGTAAAAGCACTTTCTTGGGGGCTGGCTCCGTGGCTCACTTGGTTAATCCTCTGCCTGCGGCGCTGGCATCCCATATGGGCTCTGGGTTCTAGTCCTGGTTGCTCCTCTTCCAGTCCAGCTCTCTGCTGTGGCCTGGGAAGGCAGTGGAGGATGGCCCAAGTCCTTGGGCCCCTGCACCCGCATGGGAGACTAGGGGGGAGCACCTAGCTCCTGGCTTCGGATCAGCGCAGTGCTGGCCGAGGCAGCCATTTGGGGAGTGAACCAATGGAAGGAAGACCTTTCTCTCTGTCTCTCTCACTGTCTATAACTACCTGTCAAATTAAAAAAAAAAAAAAAACTTTCTTGAACAACATGCTAGCAGCAAAAAGCAGCAGCATTGGTGTGGAAGGTTTTCAAAAGGACTTCAGCATAAAGGATGCCATATGTTCTGTTGCCAGTCCTTGAAACATGACTAAAGACAGTCATGCATGCCCAGCATAGCCTCTGGTTTTTGAATATGTCCAGTGATGATGACACCACAAGGTGGTGACTCTCTCTCTCTTTTTTTTTTCTTTTAAGGTTTTATTTATTTGGGAGGCAGAGTTACAGAGAGGGAAAGACAGAAAGGTCTTCCATCTGCTGGTTCATTCCACAAATGGCCTCAATGGCCAGAGCTGGGCCAGTCTGCAGCCAGGAGCCAGGAACTTTCCCTGGGCCTCCTACTTGGGTGCAGTGGCCCAAGCACTTGGGCTATCCTCTGTTGTCTTCTAGGCCATAAGCAGAGAGCTAGACTGGAAGAGGAATAGCTGGGACATACACCAGCGCCCATTTGGGATGCCAGCACCATAGGCCTCTGCCTATGACCACTACCCCACAACGCTGGTCCCCAAGGTGGTAACTTTCAAAGATTCTGTTTGTCAAGTGACAAAAAGATTATGTCTGACCTCTTTACATTTTCAAATAAATAAATAAATACACCTATAGAGTTGATCTGTAGGCTGTAAGAAGTGTTTATTGATAATGAGGCTCCAGGTGTTGATTCATTGACTAATAGTGAAATAGCTAAAAAGGGTCTGAATCAAAGGGTGATAAAAATCACGATGGTATTGGGTTGTAGATTTAGACATTGGGGAAATCCTGCAAGACATTGGCATAGGCAAAGAGTTCTTGGAAAAGACCCCAGAGGCATAGGCAATCAAAGCCAAAATTGACAAATGGGATTACATCAAATTGAGAAGCTTCTGCACTGCAAAAGAAAGTCAGCAAAATGAAGAGGTAACCAACAGAATGGGAGATACTATTTGAAAACTATGTAACTGATAAGGACTAATAACTAGAATATATGAAGAGCTCAAGAAACTCAACAACAACAAAACAAACAGCCGAGTGAAGAAATGGGCAAAGGACTTAAACAGGCACTTTTCAGAAGAGGAAATCCAAATGGCCCAGAGAGACATGAAAAAAATGCTCAGGATCACTAGCCATCAGAGAAATGCAAATCAAGACCACAATGAGGTTTCATCTCACCTGTTTGAGTGGCTTTCATACAGAAATCTACAAACAAATGCTGGCAAGGAAAAGGTACCCTAATCCTCTATTGGTGTGAATGTAAACTGGTGCAGCTACTGTGGAAGACAGTATGCAGATACCTCAAAAATCTGAATATGGACTTATTATATGACCCAGCCATCCAACTTCTGGGAATTTACCCAAGGGAAATGAAATCAGCACATGAAAGAGTTATCTGTACCCCCATGTTTATTGCAGCACAATTCACAATAGCTAAGATATGGAATCAATCCGAATGTCCTTCAACTGAGACTAGATAGAGATTATGGAATATGTACACCATGGAATACTAAACAGTATTAAAAAAAAAATGGAATCCTGTTTGCAACAAAATGGATACAACTGGAAAACATACTTAATGAAATAAGCAAGTCCTAAAAGGACAAATACCATATTTACTTCCTGATCTGTGGTAACTAATAGAGCACATAAAAGGTAATCTGTAGAAGGCAGAGGATTAGCCCAGTGAGCCGCGGCGCCGGCACACCGGGTTCTAGTCCCGGTCGGGGCGCCGGATTCTGTCCCGGTTGCCCCTCTTCTAGGCCAGCTCTCTGCTGTGGCCAGGGAGTGCAGTGGAGGATAGCCCAAGTCCTTGGGCCCTGCACCCCATGGGAGACCAGGAGAAGCACCTGGCTCCTGAAAAACATAAAAAGAAAAAAAAAACCTTAAAAAAAAAGGTAATCTGTAGAATTGAAATTGACACTCAGATACGATGACTTTGAGCACTTACCTCAATTCTTGAGGAACAGTTTTTTTTTTCCATAATATTTGTTGAACTCTTTACTTAGTATAAAGTTAATCTTATGTGTATAAAGTAAATTGGAAATAAATCTTAGCAAAAAAAAAAAAAGACTAGGAATAGGAGAGGGAGGAGGTAGAAGAGTGGGAGTGGAAGTGGGAGGGCGGGTAGAATGGGAAGAATCACTGTGTTCCTAAAGTTGTATTTATGAAATGCATGAAGTTTGTACATCTTAAAAGGTTTTTAGGGGAGAAATAAAGGGAATTCACCCCCCCAAAAATAATTAAATAAATTGTAAAAATTCACAATGAAGATGATGTTAATGCTGCTGTGCTGGTGAAAAAAAAGTGCCTGTGGCTGACATGATGAAAAAGTGTGAAGCACTTATTGAAAGGCTAGCATAGTGTGCAGTCATAACAGAACAACAAATCATGTCAGTTTACAAAATCAAAGGAAATTGGGAGAAAAATCATTGTTAATGAGGAAGATGACTCTGGATGAAACATTTTTAAAAGCCATCCACAATCCCGGCTGCTCCACTTCCGATCCAGCTCCCTGCTAATACACCTGGGAAGGCAGTAGATGATGACCCAAGGGCTTGGACTCCTACCACCCAGGAGGGATACCCAGACGATGTTCTGGGTACCAGCCCTGATTGTTGTGGCCACTGGGGAGTTGAACCAGAGATGGGCAATCTCTCTCCTTCTTTCTCTTCACTCTGCCTTTTGAATAAATAAATTTTTAAGCCTTGTGTAGAATGCCTGTTTATTCCTAGAGGGCCCACTTCTTTGGTCCCGTAACTGCACCTGATGTTTCTTCTCTACAGTAACTTTTGGTCAAAACACAGCAGTAGACCAAGACCAAAAGCCTGTCATTATTTAACAACTGACAAGGTATTCTGTTGATGCTATCCTGCTGCTTCATTAACCTGAACACATAAATTTTACTGTTAAGTCCTTAATTTGAATTAATGTTAGAAAACGATTACTTACCTGTAGCATGTAAGTTCGGAGTTAGGCATGATGGTGATGCCACAAAACCCTAGACTGTCCACATGGGTGACTGAGTCAGTGAGTGATACTTTTGCTTTGTGGTGATTCAGTGTGCACAAAGTTTGTTTTATGTATAACATTGTTCTAAATATATCACATTAATTTTAAGCTATGTGTTTTAAGGTATATATGGAACATAAATGAAGTTTGTGTTAAATGCCTCATTTTGTATATACAAATATTCAAAATATAAAAAAATTAAAATCAGAAATACTTTGGTCCAAAACATTTTGGATAAGGAATATCCACCTGTTTCTCTTGTGAGTATTGATACAAACATTCTAAATCATTGGTTGACTAATTGGTAGACATTTCCAGGCCATACTCTGAAAGAATAAACACCATGGCCCAATGTGGGGCATGAGCATGGCCATGGTGCAGCCAGGCCAGGCCTGGGGGCTCTGCATACACATCTGCCCCTGGGCGCCCCAACCATGCGGAGCCAAGCCCGTGAACTAACCCAAGCCAGTCGTCCAGAGCCAGCCAGCAGGCATCCCAGGGGTGGCGGTGCAGGGAGGGGCCCAGTGCGTGTGCATGGGGGGCATGGTGGTAATGGCTCTGGCCCCCGGACTGGGCAGCAGTGGCCCAGGGCCCCGTATCTACTTCCAGAGCCCCCCAGGGCTGCTGGCGAGGGCCTGGGCGGCCCGGGCGACGGGGGCCCCGTGCGGTGCCAAGGAGGGGTCACTGTGAAGTGCACCTGGGTCCAGGAGGCGCAGGGCCAGCTGCAGCGCCTGCAGGAGGACTTCATCTACAACTTGCAGACACTGGAGGAGCGGGACTGTGAGCTGGAGCATGTGCACAGCTGCCGCCATGATGCTGCTGTGCCCAGGGCTGGCCATGAGCAAACTGCTGTCACGCAAGGAGGGGGAGTAGATCCTGGAGCAGCTCGCGTGGCTGCCACAGCCCCCTGGCAAGAGGACCTTTGGGAACCAGATGAAGAGGGACCAGGCTGCCAATGATGATGCCGGCAGCCTCTTTTCCAGCGGGCCCTGCGAGGGGAGCAAAGAAGATGGCGCCGAGAGGAAGTAAGGTGGGCGGAACCCAAAGTTGTTTACCGCCAAAGCTGATTGACCACGCAGTATCAGGGGACGTGACAACAACTGATGACGAGTGTATAGACATATGGGTAGTCCTATAAAAATCTCCCCATAAAATGACCTTTTAAGTGATTGGTTGGTCCTTATACCCTGCCCCAGTGACTCTGCAGTTTGTGCTTTAAAAGGCTTTGCTGTGTGCGCAATAAACGATTCCTGCATGACTTGACTCCCCACTGCATCTGATTGTCTCCGGGATCGGGAGGCTGGGGAATGGGCAGGCGAGTGGTGCACTTGCCTTTCCTCGGACCCAGTCCATCCTCGTTCGGGTAGACTAAGACCCTGCAGCCCAAGAATATTTTAAATATTAAAATTACATATTAGAAAATTAGTGGATATCCAGCACTGGCACTGAGTAGAAACTAGTTACATTTTGGCTTGTAAGTTAGAGATAATTTCAAATCCTTTTCTTTTGAGGAGAGGTGAGCATTTTTCCTCACTAGTCCAACAACTTTGGAGAACTATAGATCACAAAAGTCAGCTCAGATGTCAAAATACTCAGTTTTTTTGTGTTTTCCTCTTCCATTTGTTTTCCTCCAACAGAGTTTGGAATCAGTGTGAGACTGTAACTGCTTAATTCTGGTTATGGATGCTTTTCCTTGTATCAGAACCCCAGCCTTATGTAATAATAATAGGACTGGAAATGAAGTATACCAAAACCATATTTCTTTTATGTGTCACATTAAAATTAACTACAAATAGAAAAACTGTTTCAATTAAAATTTATTTGAGGCATTATCTATAGGTGTTTTGTGATTTACATGTACCAACATAAAGAGGATCACTTTGTAACAATGTTAAGCTCTTTGTGAAAAAATTGTCATGGCATAGAACTGCTACTGTTTTATGCTCAAGGGTAAGATGCTCTTTGGGGACAGATGTTGTATCCTTGTTGTACACTCCTTGCTGACCCTAGTTTTGCTGATCCACTGTCCTGAGTGTTAGGCCTGGGAGGAGACTTGGGCTTGCTGAAATATTCAACAACTGGAA
Organism: Oryctolagus cuniculus; assembly: GCF_051225735.1. Classification (NCBI taxonomy): domain Eukaryota; kingdom Metazoa; phylum Chordata; class Mammalia; order Lagomorpha; family Leporidae; genus Oryctolagus; species Oryctolagus cuniculus. The sequence continues at coordinate 95,388,328 of NC_142874.1, forward strand.
TTTTCATCTTACTTCTTCTTATAAATAACTGGGACTTACTCTCAGCCCCTGAATTAGAAAGAAATTTAAACAAGACAGTAATTGAGACATGAAATATAACTTCTGTCATGTCTTATAGCAAATGATATACATATATACATATATGAAGTTTAGGTGAATCAGATACTCAAAATTCATAACAGAATCTGTTGTCATCTTCCTTCCTTTAATGAGCTATTTTTTCTTTAACATGTTCTTTCACTCTTATAGCAACCATAACTTGGGTAGTAAAGATCTAGAATAGGTGATAGGTAAGGGTGGTAGGCAAGGATGAGACCAGTGAGAGAAAAGAGGTCTATGTTCCTGACAGATGAAACGATAGAATAGACAAACAAGTTAAAACAAATTAGTGTACTTATATGACCTCTGCAAGACCTACATGGTTGTGCCCAAGTAGGAGGAGGGATTTGGGGAGATGCTGAATATCAACAATGGAGAAACATGGGTATGATCCGGGATATTTTTACACACAAAAAAGTCCATGTGTGTAAACATGTGTCTAAATATATGTGGAACCTACAGATAGACATGAAGTTGAATAATAGAAAAGCATTACTGTTAACGATTTTTTAGTTCTAGCGTAAGGAATTGGGTAGGGAAGGCCAGACACAGTATGTTGTACTTGTAGTTAGAGTGGTGAAGTACTTCCTAATTTCTAAACTACACTTATTGCCTGTAAGCATAAAGAGCCTTCTTTGAATTTGGTTAATCCCTCTGGAACCTGCTGGGATACAGAGTGACTGTGAGGGAATTCTAATTGATAACTATAATATGCCTGGTACAAGTGGAACTTGTAGAAACAACAAGACAGATTTTTGAGGCTTATAGATATACTTCATATTTATTCTATAGTTATTACTGTGCTAGTTTTAAAAGAAGGAGTAGATGTTTGTTTAGCCTAGTGGTTAATATTTGTGTCCCACATTGAAGTACCTGCATTTGATCCCCAGTTCTAGATCCCTAATCTGGCTTCCTGTTAATGCAGACTCTGGGAGGCAGTAGTGGTTATGCAAGTAGTTGGGTTCCTGCCACCGTTGGGTAACCTAGATTGAGTTCTCAGCTCTTGGCTTTGGCATCAGCCCAGCCTCAGACCTGGCCATTGCAGGTATTTGGAGAGTGAACGAGTGGATAGGAACTTTCTCTCTCAATATTTCTCTCTCTCTCTTTCTTCCTTTCTTTCTTTTCTCTCTTTCTCTCTTTCTCTCTCTCTCTCTCTCTCTCTCTCCAGATATAGGCTGGGATGGGCCTCTGGGAGTTGGACAAGCGAGACACAAAAAACTGCTCTTTTCTTTTGTATTTCACGTGTCTCATAGGGCACCTGCTTGTGGCTGATTGCCATTTTGCTCTTCTCATTGATTTTGTTGCCAGTGAAATCATTTAGTTCCATGACAGTTGAGCTGTGAACAACCAAAACTCTGAGACCCTTGTTTTTTGTTAGGTTGATGCACGTGTTCCCTTCTTATTGAATTAGCATGAGAAAACCTATAGCTCCTGTTGTCCTGCACCTTTGCTTCCCAAAGATTGTGTCTCTGATGAAGCACTGTGCCTATCAAAACAGTGGTAAAGTTACCTCAAGTTTATCTCTAGGAGAAATTCAACAGATGCTGCCCCTTAAGAGTTGTGCTGGAAATCACTATTTTACTGTTTTCCCTTTAAAAACACAGATCCTTAAAATTTAGGCTTCTAAATAATTAGTACTTACTGGTTTTCTTATATCAACTCAGTAATTATCACAAACTCTACTTAACCTTTTGATGCTTCCTTATTTCCTTCAGGTCCTTGATTTAACACCCTGAATTAATTGGAGGAAGAAAAATGAATTTCAAAAGTGTTTTCTTTAGACTACCTCATTGCATATGTATCTTAAATATGCTATCCAAATTCTTTGTTTTTAATGCATATAGTATTTAAATTCTCTTCCCAATAAAAATTAATTTTTTCTTTGATTAATATCACTAACATATCATATGTTAGTTGCTAAGGTAGAAAAAAATGACCCTTATTATCTTCCAGTTTCTGATTTTATGAAAACTCCAAGGTAGAGACAAATTGCAATTCAAAATTTTTCTGTCTTAATGCTTTCTAAAGTGACATGTTTTGTGAATATTTATTTCCTATGACTTAATGTTTTACTTAATTTTCAACATTAAGGCATAAGATTTTCTCTTTCCACTTATACATTTTCTCACTATAACGTTATAATACACAAATATGTATTTATCTCCTATTATTGGAATTACAGGGTTAAGAAAAATTTCTCCTGAAATAATGTCCAATTCTCTTAGTAGTTACTTTTTCTCTCTGGGAGCCCCCAGGAATATGCCAGAAAAAATTAAGTTAAACAGTGATTTTCATCTTGCATTATTCTACATCAAAATGGATACCAGTGTGGGATGAACAAATTAGAAAATAACCATAAAAATACAATTTAATTTCCTTTTGTGCTTCTGTTTTTAGTTAAATTTAAAAAAAAAAAGAAAGAAGCCTGTATTTTCTTAGATTTTTAGGTGACTGCTCATGCAATGCCCGCAGCAGCATGGGAATTTTCCTCAAAGAGCTAGGCAGTCATAGTCTCTACAACCTATTCTGAACAGTAAGATTGAAAACAATTTTCATATTACATTTCTGAGAATAAAAGATAAAAATGTGTTGCAGGTGTTCACTAGATAAAAAGGAGACTTAACAGCTCAGCATGTTTTGCATTCTGAGGGACAAACACAAGAGATTCTTAAGTCTTCATGTGCCCTGGTACCTCTAGAAGGCCATTAAATCTAATTTACCTGGTTGGTTGATGTGTTTCTCTAGGTCTGGTCAGCACTTTTGGTTTTGGAGGTGGATTTGAGGGTGATTTAACCATCTTTGGCCTCCCATTCTCTGTGGCTGGTTCCACCAAGGTATTTCTTCTGTGGTGAGGCAACAAGTTCACCTGAGCCAGCTCAGAATGAATCACAGCTGAGACCCACTCTTTTTCTGATTTAAAAGGGAAAAGGAAGTTGAAGTGGGAAGTGGAATTGTCATTATTATTTCCCCTAGAAGCACCTGAGTAGTTCTTTCATCTAGCATCCCAGTGTGAAAGAGCGGTAATCTACTATCTGAGTTAGGTACCTTTGTGTGTAAAGATTTCAGCATAAAAATTGGTTCACTTCAACCTAGTTTCTATTGACCTGTGACACTGTAGGGCGCCCAGAGTAAATAACTCACTGTGGTACTTGGCCCTGAATTGCAATGGAATTATTCTAAAATACTGAGTACAAAAGCCAGCTTTATAGGCTACTGTCAAAAATATAACAGTAGTCACATAGTATGTTTATCTATACAAATGTAATAAGTACAATGGGGCACGTTAAAATACAGACTAATAGTTTAATAAGTGGTTATAAGCATATCAAGAAGGATTACATCAAAGTACCCATTGAAATTATGTCTTGTGAATTTTATTGATTATACCTGTTCTTTCTTATCATTTTTCTATGGTTTATCTGTTCTTTTCTCCCAACAATAAGCATTTATTTTTTGTGTGATGCATTAAATGTTACATTATTTTAAAAAGGAAACAGACTAATTGCTTATCAAATACTGCTCATTGCCTGAAGAGTCTTCCTGAATTTCCAGGGTAAGGTGCTATATCAAAATGTCTCTCATTGTAAAAACAGTAGCATGTCCCTGTACACACTGGTCCCTCCTAACACTGATTAGTGCAGTGATTCTTGGAGTGGCCCCCAGACCAACATTGTCAATATCATCTGAGAACTTGTTAAAAATGCAAATTCTATTGCTGGCTTTGGGGCACAGGGGGCTAATTTGCCACCTGTGGTGCTGGCATCCTGTATGAGTGCCCACAGTCTTGGCTGCTTCACCTCTGATTCCACTCCTGCTAATGAGCCTGGGAAAGTAGCAGAAGATCGTCCAAGTTCTTGAGCCCCTACTCCCTTGTGGAAGACCCATATGGAGTTCCAGGTTCCTGGTTTCAGCCTGACCAAGGCTTAATCTTTGTCTCTCCCTCTCACTGTTAACTCTGCCTTTCAAATAAATAAATAAATCTTTTTTAAAAAAATGCAAATTCTCAGGCCCCACCTCCAAGGTTTTGCCTTAGTCTGAAGACCAGGTTGATTTGACAATGGCTACTCTCTTAGGCTGTCCTGCTTGAGAATGGCGTATGTTTTCATGAAACAGGCCATGAAAGGCAGAGGGGAGTCTGGGAAATGACTGAGCTGATGAATTGAGGTGGGGTGGGGTTTGTTGGAGAGGGAATTGGCAGAACTGTCTGGATCTACTGCCATCCACCCCTAAGGAAAGAAACTGGTTCTGCATTCAGGGTTCAGAGCAGGCCTGAGCAAGTGCTCAGGAAAAGCCAGAGTGCACGGACTTTGGGGAAGCACAAAACCAGCTGTGGATGAACATAAGGCTGCCCTAGACACAAAGTGTTTCATGTTACTCAAATGAGTTCAGTGTGAGGCATGGTGAAGTTTGGGTTCATGAGTGATCACCATGCTTACAGGTGGATAATACAGGCCTGTGATGATTCTGATACTGAAACACTGCAATATTCTGATATTGCAACATTATCTTTGAAAAAAAATCCAAGGTAGGAAAACATCACTATGTGCATCTTCCCAGTTTCAGGTCAGTGTTTGTAGATACTTATCTTAATCTCACCTTTTGTATTTGCATGAAGCAGCCACTGGAGAACTTCTGCCAGAGAATCCGTATGTAAAATGTCACAGAGCTTTGCCAGGATCTGACAAGGAAGATGAGAGTTACATGGGGAGCAAGTAAATGGTACCTGCTTCTAAGGTTCCTCATGTCACTGTATTTGATACACATTTAAGTCAACTAGGATTTCAGCCTGGAAGCTAGATTTCAAATAGCACACTGCAGTTTTGGCAAAACAATGTTCCTACTACCTGTGGTAGCTTAGCTTTAGGCAGTGCAGTGTGTTTTTTCTTGTTTTGTTTGTTCAATACCACTCCCTTCTGGTAGCACCATTTCACTTCTTTTGGGGAACTGATCCTTTCCCACTGCACCATGGAGTTCTATGGGTATCTGGCAATCACAGAACTGCTCTCCACAGTTTAGTGGAGAGGGATGGGATCGGAGCTGAATTCAGCATTGCACCTCAGTTCCTTGAGCACAGTGCTTAGCCTAACAGGATAGGAATATTGTTATCATTGGTCATTCGGAGTCCTCCCTTGAGACTTTTTTTTTGGGTAGTTTATTTCTTTTTTTATTTTTTTCTAACTTTTATTTAATAAATACAAATTTCCAAAGTACAACTTTTGAATTATAGTGGCTTTTTCCCCCATAACCCTCTTCCACCCCCAACCATCCCATCTCCCACTCCCTCTCCCATCCCATTCTTCATAATGATTCATTTTCAATTACCTTTATATACAGAAGATCAACTTAGTATATACTACGTAAAGATTTCAACAGTTTGCACCCACACAGAAACACAAAGTATAAAGTACTGTTTGAGTAGTAGTTTTACCGTTAATTCACATAGTACAACACATTAAGGACAGAGATCCTACATGGTGCACAATGACTCCTGTTGTTGATTTAACAGTTGACACTCTTAATTATGACGTCAGTAATCACCCTAGGCTCTTGTCATGAGCTGCCAAGGCTATGGAAGCCTCTTGAGTTCACACACTTTGACCTTATTCAGAGAAGGCCATAGTCAAAGTGGAATTTTTCTCCTCCCTTCAGAGAAAGGTACCTCTTTCTTTGATGGCCCATTCTTTCCGCTGAGATCTCACTCACAGAGATCTTTTATTTAGGTTATTTTTTTTACCACAGTGTCTTGGCTTTCCATGCCTGAAAAACTCTCATGAGCTTTTTAGCCGGATCCGAATGCCTTAAGGGCTGATTCTGAGGCCAGAGTGCTGCTTAGGACATCTGCCATTCTATGAGTCTGCTGTGTATCCTGCTTCCCATGTTGGATTGTTCTCTCATTTTTAATTCTCTCAGTTATTATTTTTTCAACTTTTATTTAATAAATATAAATTTCGAAAGTAAAACTTTTGAATTATAGCGGCTTTTCCCCCCATAACTTTCCTCCCACCCGCAATCATCCCATCTCCTACTCCCTCTCCCATCCCATTCTTCATCAAGATGCATTTTCAATTACCTTTACATACAGAAGATCAACTTAGTATATACTAAGTAAAGATTTCAACAGACTGCACCCACACAGAAACACAAAGTATAGAGTACTGTTAGAGTAGTAGTTTTACCGTTAATTCACATAATACAACACATTAAGGACAGAGGTCCTACATGGGGAGCAGGTGCACAGTGACTCACATTATTGATTTAACAATTGACACTCTTATTTATGATGTCAGTAATCACCCTAGGCTCTTGTCATGAGCTGCCAAGGCTATGGAAGCCTCTTGGTTTCACCAACCTCGATCTTATTTAGACAAGGCCATAGTAAAAGTAGAAGTTCTCTCCTCCCTTCAGAAAAAGGTACCTCCTCCTTTGTCTATCAGTTATTATCAGCAGACACTATAGACTTTTTTTTTTCAAATCTAGACTACAGGCTGAGTGTAGGTAATGGAGGAGATAGAAATATGAAATACTTAATCCTATTAAAAGTGTACCATAGGCCAGCACCATGGCTCAGTAGGCTAATCTTCCATCTGCGGCACTGGCATACCAGGTTCTAGTCCCGGTCAGGGCACCAGATTCTGTCCCGGTTGCCCTTCTTCCAGGCCAGCTCTCTGCTATGGCCTGGGAGTACAGTGGAGGATGGCCCAAGTCCTTGGGCCCTGCACCTGCATGGGAGACTAGGAGAAGCACCTGGCTCCTGGCTTTGGATCAGCGCGATGCACTGGCTGCAGCATTGGAGAGTGAACCAATGGTAAAGGAAGACCTTTCTCTCTGTCTCTCTCTCTCACTGTCCACTCTGCCTGTCAAAAAAAAAAGTGGACCATAACAGTCATAAAAATAAAGTACAAGGAATTATTAGGTAAGTACCTATAATGAATTTTCCAGTTTGCACCTTATTGTGCCTGCTGCTGGGGTTTCGACTTATCTGGAATTCCTATGTATGTACTGTACTTCAGTCCTACATACTCATCTGCCTATCAGATGCATCCATTTATATATAGAATACAAAAGTACTTTAGACAGAAAATAGCTAAAACTAAATCTGTATTTCTTTCTCTAAAACTCACTGCAAGCTTACTATTCTTTCTGATTCCCATGTCAGTGAGTTGCACCAGCACATGTGAACTGTCCGAGCCAGAGCCTTGGATTCTTCCTGGACAACTGTCTTCCCATTTCCTACCAGATACTGCCAAACAACAGGTTCATTAAATTCTACCATCTTTGTGCTTCTCAGATCTCTCCATTTCTCTTTATCCCCATTGCCCTGATTCAGTCTAAAGGAACAGCAATTCTTGCTGGCATACTGTAATGCCCTTTCTTCTAGTCTACCTGAAACCTTCAATTATTTTTAACTCAATAAACATTGGGCCAGACATTGATTGAGGTACCGGAGATACAGAAGTGAAATGTAAGTGCTGAAAAAAAAAATAACTACTTTGGTCTAATAATATGTATAATATTTGGTAGAATAATATAATAACATTAAATATGAACTCAAATATAACAGGTATACCCATGTACAGGTAATCCCACATGTATTAGCAGGGATCTAGATTGGAAGCAGAGCAGCTGGGACTTGAACTGGCATTCCAATATGATATGCCAGCGTTGCAAGCATCAGATTAGTCTGCTGCACCACAATACTTCCCCCTCACTTACATGTTCCTAGTGAAAAGTCTGTAGTCAGCTGCTGGGGAGAAGAGGACCAAACTGAGCACAGAACTGTGTTTTAGAATTCAGCCTAGTGTAACCTGACATTGTGCAGATCCTAAGGGTCCTTGTCCTGGGGCCAGTGCCTGCAGAAGGAGCACCATGGAAAACCATGGTCCCAGGTGATCAGACTTACGACTTGGCCTACATCACCTTTAACAGGCCATGAGTCCACCATAAGCAGCCAGAAATGCATAGCAGCATGGTCGTTGGAACTACTCCCATGCTGCTCTGTCTTGGGAGGCTGTAGGTTACAGTTGTGATGTAGCATTGGGATGCTGAGGCTATGGGATTGCCTACCCCATTCCTTTCCTGAGCATCAAAAACCTAGAGTAATTATTCATTTGGGGGAAGGAAATAAGGTGTGTGCCAAGTCCACTGCGTAGGAACCTTGGGCCCATCTCTCCATGGTGAGGCCCAGACCTAGGCAGAGTTACATGCCTGGGGGCTGGCATTGTTGTGTAGTGGGTTAAGCCTCTGCCTGCCATGGCGGCATCTTATATGGACACTGATTTGAGTTCCAGCTGCTCCACTTCTGATCCAGCTCTTTGCTGATGTGCCAGGGAAGGCAGCAGAAGATGGCCCAAATCCCTGGGCCCCTGCATCCACATGAGAGACCTGGATGAAACCTCTAGCTCCCAGCTTCAGCCTTGCCCAGTCCTGGTCATTGCCACTGCAGCCATTTGAGGGGTGAGCCAGCATCAATTTCTCTCTCTTTCTCTGTCTCTAACTCTGTGAATAAAAATGTTAAAGAAAAAACACTTCTAGGCCTGGACACGGGCCAGTGACTCTAGATGAGGTGTTTGGGCCTACCTAAGCCCTAGGAAGAGGCTTGCAAGGAAGGACTACCCCATTGTAGGAACTTCTTAAATTCATTTGGGACAGCACAGCAATTGCAGATTTGTATCCTCATGTTGTTGCCACATTATGGATTTAATCAACCTCCCTCTTACTTTTATTTCCTGATCCAGATAGTTAGGTATGCGAACGGTGCTCTCTTTGACTTCCACCTTGGTAGGCATCACCTCAGAGGAACAGGATCCAGCAGTGGAGTGTACCTTTGGGGGTGACGGTGGCTTTGTGACCTTACTTTCTTCCTAAATCAAGAGTATAATAAAAATCCATGCATTTATATCCACTTATATTTTCATGAAAATTAAATGTAAGATGGGTGAGAAGTATTGTAATTGATTAGATGCATGAAAGTGAATAGAGATTATTTTTAATCCCTCCCAAACTCTATCATATAGTTTTAGTGGAGACAAGAACAAATAGCAATGTATATATTAACTTTTAGTAAGCCATTAAAAACCTTCGTTTAAGCACTGAGATGGTGATTTTTAGATGTTAAATGTGTTACCTTTATTTGTATTGCCATTGCAGATAACCATCCCGTGACAGACCAGATCTGCATTGAGCTGTAAAGATTTCTCTTTAATGACCGGGAAAGGACAGCTGAGAGGTTTTATGCTTTGTCTGTAAAGCAGTTATAGGGTGCAAATTGCTACTTCCTTCCTCTGCTAAGAGGATGGAGAAAAGCTGTTTTCTAGTTCGGAGAGGAAAAACACTGTTTGCAATTAAAATAAAAATTTTAAAAAGGTGGGGGATTTAGAGGGCTTGAAGTCCAGAAAGAGATAGTTACAGAAGCCTTGGGTCTGTGTTGAAAACAACCTGCAGAAGTATCACTATGTTGCTAAATCTGTATATTTGAAGTACATGAAACTTGTCTAACTTAAATAAAATTTTAAAAAAGTGACTGATACTTAAAGGCATTCAGAAGAGAATGAGTCAATACCTAGGACTGTGATGATCATCACTGACAGAACACATACAATAAGGATAAAGCTGGAGTTTATGTACAGCCATTCTTTTTTAAACATTTATTATGCAGACTTATTTTGGGGAGGAATAGTAAATATATTATTTTGTCCAAACTTCCCACTAAACATAACTAAAAAGACTAGCTAAAAATTTTTTTTAAAATAAAAAAACCAAGGCCGGCGCCGCGGCTCACTAGGCTAATCCTCCGCCTAGCGGCGCCGGCACACCGGGTTCTAGTCCCGGTCAGGGCGCCGGATTCTGTCCCGGTTGCCCCTCTTCCAGGCCAGCCCTCTGCTGTGGCCAGGGAGTGCAGTGGAGGATGGCCCAGGTGCTTGGGCCCTGCACCCCATGGGAGACCAGGAAAAGCACCTGGCTCCTGGCTCCTGCCATCGGATCAGCGCGGTGCGCCGGCCGCAGCGCGCCGGCCGCGGCGGCCATTGGAGGGTGAACCAACAGCAAAGGAAGACCTTTCTCTCTGTCTCTCTCTCTCACTGTCCACTCTGCCTGTCAAAAAAAAAAAAAAAAAAAAAAAAAGTTAAAAAAAAAAATAAAATAAAATAAAAAAACCAGAGTGAATAAAAGTGTGAGCAGGAACTAGGAAGCCTGTGCTGTATCAAGTACAATGGCCATTTTTACCCTGAGGTCATTGTCTGATCCCATAAAATGGGAGATTTCTTTGTGACAAGTCTTTTAAGGGTCTAAGTGACAGAGCCCAAATAAGGGCCACCCAAGGGCTACATCCTCAAGATGAAGATGACCTACAAGTGAAGTAGTCTGAAGAAAATACAGCCTGGGATCAAGGTTTACACTTGGTTTAGATGGATAGGGCCTCTGGTTTTCTACATAAGAAAGCACAAAGTTTGGGAAGGAAGAGTTTGGGCTTCAGAGACTTACAAATAATGCTTCATACATATGTCCAGCAACTGAGCCAGGAGTTAAAGAAGAAATTTCAATAAGAATTACAGAATATTTTGCACAATGCTAATGAAAATGCTTCATAGCAAAAAATGTGAAAGTATCTAAAGCAGTCTTTAGAGAATTGATAGTTTTAAAATACATGTAAAAGGGGTCTTCAAAGAGTTCATGGATATATATATTATGAAAAATTATGCATGGATTTCAAAATGTTTTTTACTAAAATAAAGTTTCTCTTTAAAAACTTTATTTGAAAGGGAGAGTGACAGAAAGAAAGGGAGAGAGAAAAGAGAGAGAGAGAGGGAGAGAGAAAGAAATCTTTTTTCACTCTACAAATGGCTCCAATAGCCATGGCTGGGCCAGCAGTACAAGGCTCATCCAGGGCTCCCACATGGGTGGTAGGGGCCAGGTCTTCAGGCCACCATCTGTTGCATTACCAGACACTTTTAGCAGGGAGCAGGAGAGGAAGCAGAGCACCCAGGACTGGAACTGGTGCTCTGATATGGGAAGCCAGTGTTGCAAGCACTGACAATCTACTGTGCTACAATGCTGTTCCTAAACTTATCTTTTTTTTTTGACAGGCAGAGTGGACAGTGAGAGAGAGAGACAGAGAGAAAGGTCTTCCTTTGCCGTTGGTTCGCCCTCCAGTGGCCGCTGTGGCCGGCACGCTGCGGCCGGCACACCGCGCTTATCCAATGGCAGGAGCCAGGTTCTTCTCCTGGTTTCCCATGGGGTACAGGGCCCAAGCACTTGGGCCATCCTCCACTGCACTCCCTGGCCACAGCAGAGAGCTGGCCTGGAAGAGGGGCAACCGGGACAGAATCCGGCGCCCCGACCGGGACTAGAACCTGGTGTGCCGGCACCACAAGGTAGAGGATTAGCCTAGTGAGTCGCGGCACTGGCCACCTAAACTTATCTTTTAATTTCATTTTTCCACAAGCTTTTTGAAGCCCCTTGTGTTAGAAAGATAGAAGAAGTTAGAAGTACAATAATGTGTGTGAATAGAAAGAGAAAAGTAAGAACAATCTAAATTAACAAAATAGAACAAATATAAAACATAGAGGATCAAAAAATTATAAAAATTACTTGATATACTAATAAAGTTGATAAATTTCTGTTGAAACTAATCAAGAAACAGCAATATGAATTAACAAAAGTAATATCTAAAGTATTGCTTCTTACATGTCCTACAGATATTTTTAGAAGAATATAAGGATGTTTTGTATAACCTTGTCAATAAACTTGAACATTTAGCTGAAATGAACATTTTTATAAAAATAATATATTATCAACTGACTCAAGAATAAATAGAAAATATGAACAGTTCCATAACAAAATAGATTTCAAAGCAAAGGACATTATCAGAGATGAAAACAATAATTTCATAATGAATGAAAAAGTCATTTCATCGAGAGGACTTAAATCTAAACAGTTATACTCTTGACAAGAGAGCTGCAAAAATATTAAAAATTTCTACAAATGAAAATGGATAGAAATTCACAATTATGGACAGAGATTTTAATACTCCCTTCTCAATAATTGATAGAAAAAATAGACTTCCAATCTGTATGGCTGTAGAAGACTTGAACAACGGTATCACCCAGCTTTCCTTAATTGATACTGTATTGCATTCTACTCACCAGTAGCAGAGTGAAAATTCTTTTCATGGGCACATTAAACATTTATCAAATTTAACCATATTGTAGGTCATATATCCAATCTCAATAAATTTTAGAAGTTTCAAGTGTACAAATAATATTCTGTATTAACAGTGGAATTGAATTGGAAATCAATAACATAATGGTATTTGGAAAGTCCCCAAATATTTGGAAATTAAATGCCATAATTTAAAGTTTCTCATGAGTCAAGGAATAAACTTCAAAGGGAATTAGAAAGTATTTTGAATAGAATGAAAATGAAAACTCAACATTGTAAAATTTAGGGGATGCAGCCAAAATAGTGTTTTTTGGAAAATATAATAAAACCTGCTTACATTAAAAAGGAAAATGTCTCGGGGCCAGCGCTGTGGCTCACTAGGTTAATCCTCAGCCTGTGGCACCGGCATCCCATATGGACCACCAGGTTCTAGTCCCGGTTGATCCTCTTCCAGTCCAGCTCTCTGCTATGGCCCGGGAAGGCAGTGGAAGATGGCCCAAGTGCTCAGGCCCTGCACCTGCATGGGAGACCAAGAAGAAGCACCTGGCTCCTAGCTTTGGCTCAGCTTAGCTCCGGCCATAGCGGCCATTTGGGGAGTGAACCTACGGAAGGAAGACCTTTCTCTCTCTCTCTCTCTCTCTCTCTCTCTCTCTCTCTCACTGTCTAACTCTATCTGTCAAATAAATAAAAAATTAGCTGCTCTTTAAAAAAAAAAAAGGAAAATGTCTCAAATCAGTGACTTAAGCTTCTACTTTATGTAACAGCCAAAGTCAATGAAGTAATAGAAATAATCAATGAAATTAAATGTGAATTCTTAAAGAAAATCAATAAAACTCATGAACCTCTAGCTGGACATATCAGGAAAAAAAGAATATTAGGAATTACCAGTTTCAGGAATGAGATAATGTACACCTCTGAAGACAGTAAAATTATGGAAAAGGAAAAGTTATAAAAAAGTTTATATCACTAAATTCAACAAGCTAGATGAATGGAGAATTCCTTGAAAAATACAAGTTACTGAAGCTCACTAAAGAAGAAATAGACAACCTGAATAGCCTATATTTATGGGGAAAAAAACAACTTGAATTGTTGTTTGTAACTTTAACCTAAAGAAAATTCCAGGTCTACACAGCTTCACTAAAGAATTTTTCTAAACTTTAAAGGAATAAGTATCAATTTTACATAAAACCTTCTAGAACGATAAAAAGGTTTTCTTAACTTATTCTGTGAAGCCAGCATTAGGTTGATATCCAGATCAGAAAAGAACATGATAAGCACATGACGAATATTCCTCATGAACATAGACACAGGAATGCCCAACACTATTTCATGAAATTTAGTATATAATAATGATAAAACATCATTGACCAAGTGGGATTTTTACCAGAAATTCAAAGTAGGTTTAATATATTAACAGACCAAAAATGTAGGCTAAAAAAGATCATTTCAAATTAACACAGAAAAAACATTTGGCAAAATTTATCACCCCATTGCTGATAAAACTTTCAGCATACTAGGAATGGAAAAGACTTCCTCAGCTGTATTAAGAGCATCTATGAATAATGTAAGCTAATGTTATACCTAATGATGAAAGTCTGAATGTATTCCACCTGTCATCAGGTACAAAGCAAGAATGTCTGCTCTCGTCACATGTGTTCATACAATAGATAAACATCAGGCAGATTTGAAACAATAAAAAATTAAAAATTTGGATCTCAGGCAGGCATTGTGGTATAGCAGATAAAGCTGCCACCTGCAATGCTAGCATCCCATATGGGTGCCTGTTTGGGTCCTGGCTGCTCCACTTCTGATCCAGCTCCCTGCTACTGTGCTGGGAAAGCAGCAGAGGATGACCCAAGTGCTTGAGCTCCTGTTCCCATGTGGGAGACATGGATGGAGTTCCAAATTCCAGCTTCAGCCTGGCCCAGCCTTGGCTGTTGTGGCCATTTGGGGAGTAAACCAGCAGGTGGAACATCTCTCTCTCTCTCTCTCTCTCTCTCTCTCTCTCTTAAGTGAATAAATAAATCTTTAATAAATAATACAAATTTGGGTCTCATTGATATAAATTTGAGCTCTTCAAAAGACACCATTACAAGAAAAAAAGTCTCAGGTTGAAAGAGAATATTTTCAAAATGTACATGTAACAAAAGATTTATATCTAGAACCTATAAAGAACTTTTACAACAAAAGAGCACAGCAACCCAATTTTAAAAGTTAGTGAAAAGGGCTGGTGTTATGGCATAGCAGGTTAGGCAGCTCATTTCCTACAACACTCATATTGGAATGCTGGCTGGAAAATCACAGTTAGGTATCACTGTATACATAATACGTTGACTAAAATTAAAAAGACTGTTAACACCAAGTTCTGGAAGGGTGTCAAAGGAAACACCTATGGTTATATTACTGCCAGTAGGAATGTCAAATGGCATAACCACTTTGGAAAACAATTTGGCTCCTTTCTTTCTTTCTTTCTTTCTTTCTTTCTTTCTTTCTTTCTTTCTTTCTTTCTTTCTTTCTTTCTTTCTTTCTTTCTTTTTCTTTCTTTCAGGTTTTATTTATTTATTTGAGGCAGAGTTACAGACAGAGGGAGGCAGAGACAGAGAGAGGTCTTCCATCTGTTCATCCACTCCCTCATGGCCAAAACAGCCAGAGCTGGGCCGCTCTGAAACCAGGAGCCAGGAGCTTCTTTCAGGTCCTCCACGTGGGTGCAGGAATGCAAGGACTTGAGCCATCTTCTGTTTTCCTAGGCCATAGTAGAGAGTTGGATCAGAAGAGGAGCAGCTGGTTCACAAACCAGCGCCCATATGAGATGCTGGCGCCACAGGCGGAGGCTTAGCCCAGTATGCCACAGCAGTGGTCCCCTGGCTGCTTCTTAAAACTTTAAACATACAACTGCTATCAGACTTAGTCATTCCACTTTAGGTATTACGCAAGAGAAAAGAATGCATATCTATGCACAAAGACTGGTATGCCAGTGTTTAACTTGGTTTGTCAAAAATTGATAACCTAAATGTTCCTCAGCAGGTGAATCAATATACAAATTGTGGGACTATCATACAATGGAATATTATTCAGCAATAAAAAGGAATAAACTATTTACTGATATATGTAACAACAAGGATAAATCTTAATACAATCATGCTGAGTTAAAGAAACCAAATACATCATTCAATTTATGCAAAATCAAAGTATTCCGTGGTAATCTTTAGGATAGAACCAGATAAATGTTTCTATTTGTAGAGTCAAGATCATGAAGAAACTTTGGGGTGATAGATATGTTCATTCCCTTGATCTCAGGGGTAGTTTCCCAGCTGTGTATGTATTTGTCAAAACACTTCAAATTGTGCATGTTGAATATGTGATTTTATATCACATTATTTGTATTTAAATAAAGCTATAAGATATGGTGACTTCAGAAAGGCATGTGAAGAAAAAGAGAGGAAATGATGGAAATCCAATTAAATAGATAACAGAAGTGTTTCTTTACCTGTTTGATTACTAAGGGATTCTCACTGGAAGTTTTGAAGCACTCTTTGATTTTTCTACTGGGCTCTGAAATGAAATTGATGGAAAATGTATTTAGATTAAACTGAAAAAAGAATTTCCAACACATGGTGCTGAACAGATCAGATTATGTCTGAATTTAAATGAAGGAAAACCTAGGAATCTGCTTATAAACATTAGGAAATTTATAGACAGAGTTGCATTCTAACAATATAGTAAAAGTATGTTGATATTAACAATGAATTCTATGTTCAAAATGATGATGGAAAATGCTTTCTTGACCTGGTGAAACTGATTTTAAAATTATAAATTTCAGACTAAGATATGTTTTTTTTTTCCTGTTTTCTTGTCTACATAACCACTACTTCCTCTGCTTAAAAGACTCCATGGGAAGGCATTTGGCACCAGAGTTCAGCTGCAGCTTGGAATTCAGATCATGTCAGGGTGCCTGATTCAAGTCCTGGCTCCTTTGCTTCCAATTCAGCTTCCTGCTAACCCGCCCCCCAGGACACAGCAGGTGATGGCTCAAGTACTTAGGTCCCTGCCAGCCACATGTGAGATCCAGAGAGAGTGCCAGGCACTAGACTTTGGTTTGGCTTAGGCCAATTGTTACAGGTAGTTGAGGAGTGAGCTAGCAGATGAGAGAGTCTCTCTCTCTCTCTCTTTCAGCAAGAACATTTTATGATTACTTAAAAATCACTGCTGCTATTTTTTTTTTTTTTTGGACAGGCAGAGTTAGAGAGAGAGAGAGAGAGAGAGAGAGAGAGAGAGGTCTTCCTTTTCTGTTGGTTCACCCCCCCAAATGGCCGCTATGGCCTGCGCACTGCGCCAATCCGAAGCCAGGAGCCAGATGCTTCCTCCTGGTGTCCCATGCAGGTGCAGGGCCCAAGCACTTGGGCCATCCTCCACTGCCTTTCCGGGCCACAGCAGAAAGCTGGACTGGAAGAGGAGCAACTGGGACAGAACCGGTGCCCCAACTGGAACTAGAACCTAGGGTGCCGGCGTCGCAGGCGGAGGATTAGCCAAGTGAGCCGCGGCGCCGGCCATTGCTGCTATTTTTTTAACAGCCCTATAGATCTCCCCTCCCTGCCCAGTGGTTTGCAAATTGTCTAAGGAAACATTTCATCAGTGCAGAGGGACTCACCAGAATGAGGCCGTGGGGGCACTTTGACCCAGTTTGGGGCAGGTGACACTCCTGAAACTCCTCTGCCAGGTATCTCCTGGACTGTGGTGCTGGGTGGCTCACTGTACTTGGCAACTGGTTTCTCTTCTTTCTCTGTGTGGTTACTCTGGCCAACACCCCACAAGGTTCTCAGTGCAATCTCATCATCATTCACAGTGCAGATTGGAATATTATTCAAACCTCAGCAAAGAAAAAAAAAGAAAACATCAAATGACAGGAATTAGATTTTTGGCAGATTTCCTTTGAAGGATCAGAAATTTCCCAATCAAAATTACAAAGTATTTGTAAAATGTTGGACTTCAAATTGTGTACACTGTGGTTAGGCAGATGTTCTTTGAAAGTCAGTGTAGCCAACTTTGTTTGCACACTTGCTTCCTGACATCTGGTCACCTTTGAGAGGCCCACCTCTTTGGCCATGGTCTAGGAGTCAAGTGGAGCAGACCTGCTCTTTTCCCAGACTCTTCACTTCCCAGCTCCAGCCAATGACAAAGGGGCGTTGTGTTAGCCTGCTTTAGGAATGTCGGACTTCAATTGCTGAGTGCATCCAGAAGACCCAGTGTAACAGGGTCTTCTGAAAGAGGTTCACTTTTGTGCAGAAAGGTTAAAAGCTGTTGGAGCTAGGGATAGGCAATGGGATCAGGTAGATTGTAAGGGAACGGAGGAAGGAGAACTTGGAGCACAGGCCTTCTTCCTTATGTCAGACACTTCTTGTTCATTCACTCTACTGCGACAGATACTTGATTTTGTTCAAATACAGGATTTGGTTCAAATAGTAAATGACAGATCCTCTTTTTTAAAAAATAATGATACTCCTTTTATTATGGCTTTGTTTAAATAAGGTTAGAGTTTGTGAACTCAAGAGGCTTCCATAACCTTGGCAGCTCATGACAAGAGCCTCCGGTGATTACTGATGCCATAAATAAGAGTGTCAATTGTTAAATCAACAACAGGAGTCACTGTGCACTTACTCCCCATGTAGGATCTCTGTCCTTAGTTTGTTGTACTATGTGAATTAATGGTATAACTAGTATTCAAATAGTACTTTATACTTTGTGTGTCTGTATGGGTGCAATCTGTTGAAATCTTTACTAAATATATATACTAAATATATATACTAATATATATACTAAATAAATATACTAAATTGATCTTATGTATATAAAGATAATTGAAAAATGAATCTTGATGAAGAATGGGATGGGAGAGGGAGTGGGAGATGGGAGGGTTTGTGGGTGGGAGGGTGGTTATGCAGGGAACAACTGCAATAATCCAAAAGTTGTACTTTCGAAATTTATATTTATTAAATAAAGTTTTCTAAAAAATAATAATAATGCTATTCCTCAGTCATGTGGAAATGGAGGTGTGCAGGGCATTGCTCTCTGTGAGTCAGGGGGTTGTGAAAAATCCTAGGAGATGGTTGCTTTGTCTCCAAGAAGAGGGGACACTTCAGGAAGTATACAGTGTTTTTCATAGATGCTCTTTCTGCCAAATCTCCCGTAGTACTGCTAGTCCCCCCCTGCTTCTTATCTGTTTGCTCAGATAACGTAAACAAGGTCTTCACTGACAGCACTGTCTGAAGTGCCCTCCACCACTCTGTCCCCTGATGTTCTCTTATATTTTGCAGTTTTGTCACTCATTGTGTATCTGCTTGCACATTGCTTGTCAGCTGCAGTACGATATGAGCTCCCTAAGAGCAGGGACTTTTTTGTCTATGTTTTGATTTCTGCTGTACTCTCAGTGCTCGGAACAGTACCTGACAGAAAATAGATGCTCTATGATTATTTGTTGAATTAATGAATAACACAGCCAAATATAAAGCTTGTGTTAAGTCCAGTACATAGAACTGGTAAAATGTGAGGAGAAGAGCCAGCAGGCCCTGCATTTGTGCAGCTAAGAACTGCTTCAGTGGAATATACCAGCAGATGCAAGAAATTCTCTCTCCCTCTCCCTCTTTTGCTCTTTCAAATAAATCTTTCTTTAAAAAGATATAAATTCCTTGGCATAATGTTCTGAACCTAAGTCTGGCCTCTGATCCACTAACTCTCCTTCCGCAGTCCCCAGTGTCACTTCCCTCCTCCTCACATGTTCCCTAACAGGCAACTTGATCTCTGACACAGTTTCCATGTGCTCTAGGCTGTGGGGCACTTGCTGCTCCCTTCTCTTCGTTTGCACATTTAGCCATGATGTAGGCATTCTTATCACAGTCATTTCACAGAGCACCTTGATCCTCCAGACAGTCCAGCTCCTGAGACTAGACTTTTGTTCGTGTTTTCATTCCAAATACATGTCCGCTGAATCAATGAGTAGATGGATAAAGGAGTGAATGAATAAAGAGGCGATTAATATCCACGCCTCTAAGTATCACACCTACACTGGTGACTCCAGAATGTACACCTGTGCTCCTGGCTTCCCATTTGAGATCCAGCCCCTTCCATTCGGATGCCTGCTGTAACTACACAAGCAGGATGCCTACCACCCAGCAGACTTCATCATTGACTGGAATGTACACTTCTTGGCTGTTGTATCTGCCACATCTAGAACAGGAGATGGTATGTATTAGATATCAAACACCTGCACAGTGAAATGACCTTACCTTCTTCCTCTCAGTTTTCCTGTTTCATC
Organism: Oryctolagus cuniculus; assembly: GCF_051225735.1. Classification (NCBI taxonomy): domain Eukaryota; kingdom Metazoa; phylum Chordata; class Mammalia; order Lagomorpha; family Leporidae; genus Oryctolagus; species Oryctolagus cuniculus. The sequence continues at coordinate 95,407,892 of NC_142874.1, forward strand.
CAAAGCAACAATGTTCAGCCATAATACTTGAAGAAGCATGGGAGGGAGAAGGACTTAGTCTGTTATTTGTTTCTCTTCTTCATTCTCTATACCTATCAGTCAGTAGGACCTTTCATTTTTTTTTTTTCTCTACAATCTGTCTCCAGCATTCTCTTTGCCATTGTTCCATCTCATTGCTGGCAGCAAAGCAGAGACACAAGTCCTCGTGGGTCTGGACAGGTATGGCAGCCTCCTAATTTTCTCCAGCTCCAGGCCCTGCTATTCTTCCAATAAAGAATGCCTGATTTTTGTCATCACAGTGATTTTTAATCTCACTTTTTCTGTCACTCTTGTAGTATAACACTGTTCCATTTGTAGGAGCTTGCCATAACCACGTTTCTCATTTAGCAAGTGATGCTGCCTTCAGGAATATGCAAAGAAGGGATGAGGGTGAGGTGTGGGGAGCAACCCGGACTGGACTGAGTTACTGGAATTAAGACTTATTCTATGCATCTGCTCTCCCACAATATGGCGCTGGGAGAGGAGAAAACAGCTTCTACGCAGCTGCCTCTTGCCAACTTGAGTGATGACCTCCAGGAGCTGATCCTGCTCCTGATTGGAGGAGAGCAGCGTACTCGGCGTGTGGGCAGCCAAGTTGGGATTGGCGGAGGAGGACTATAAAGGAGGAGAGAGACAACATGCACCAGGAACATCTGAGCAGCCCCCGAGAGAGCCGGCCGGCGGTGTGCCGCTCCCCTGCGGAAGTGGGGAAGGTGGCAGGGGGCCCGCCCCTCCACGGAGGTGGAAGGGACGGTAGCCAACCCGGGAAGAACCAGCAGCAAACCCGGGGAGGGCCGAGCAGACAAAAGAACAGCGCAGGGTCCTGTGTCGTTCCTCCATGAAGAGGGGGAGCGACAGTGAGGGTCTGGTTTGATTATACCCAACAGCTGATGTTGACATGCTGCTTTGGGAGACCCATCCTGGGTGAATTGACTGGGTCCCTCTACCAAATGCAAACCATTCTGCTTGTTTCCATTCCTTCCTAATCTTGAGAAATCTTCCTCCCCAAACCATCAATATCCTTCCCTCTGCTTTTTCGGTTTTCTTTAGAGCCCAAAATATGCATACAAGGTCTATACTTTTTTTATTCCTCAAACTTACTAGAAATTGCCTTTCTCAGAAGGGAGATAACTGCCATTAATGTCTGATTCCCACGAAGTTTATGGTACAAAGTTAAAGCAAGAGAAGGAAGAGAGGGAAAAGAAAGGAAGGAAAGAAATGAGGGACAGAGGGTGGGAGGAGGCAAGGGAGGCAGGGTAAATATCAGGGTGATATTTAGCAGGGAAACACTGGCATGGCCGTGCAGGTGATTAAAATGTTGAAACACTTTTATAATAATTGGTCAGTGCTGTTCTGAGCTCCCTGAATGACCCTCATTGGCTTGGTTACCCTAGACTCTCTTTAGGTCCCTGTCCTAGAAATCAAGTAGCCCAAGTGTTAGGTAGGAAGTAAGAAATGAGCTTATGTATGTGTGACAAAGGCCTAAGGAGTTGACATTGACATCTAGGTCCAGCATCCACATCTCAAAGTCATCCCGATAACCTTCCAGGTGCAGCCCAGTATCTGCACTTCAAACTTCCTGCCCAATCCTGATGACCTTCCAGGGGGTCCTGCCCCTTCTACCTGATAACCATCCTTCCTCTAAGGCGGGGTGATGCCAGCCAGGCTTCCTCTATTTGATAACTTCAGGGGGAAAACTCAGAAAGGAATTTTTCATATTTAAATCCAACAAGTCCTTTGTTTAGGAGGAGAAGGAGAGGGGGAGGGAAGGCAAGACCCATTCCCTTAAAAGCCCCAGCCTAAATGTAAACTGTGCACTCTGTCTCAGGTTCTGTCTGGAGAGGTGCCCATCCGTTCTTAATGAACTTTGCTATGTTGCTTTCCCCTGCTGTCTGTCTCATGCCTGAATTCTTTCTTACGCGAAGACAAGGACCCTTTGCTTCTCCAGTAACACAGGATCAGTGTTTGCCAGAGTAGGCTTGCAGGCCATTGCTCTAGTCGTACCTGGTCCCAGTTGTCAATGTCCTTGCCTTACTAGCAGTTAAACACCTGGAATGCAGCCTTGTGTTTACCCACCAGAATGATCACGTAGCTCAAATGGAGAGGAGACGCATCCTCAGATCTCAAGTCCCCTTACCTTTGATGTGGCAGACTCTCCTAGGGTGAGGGGTGTGCCTGACCAGAAAGCAATTTGCATTTCTGGCCCGGCTGCCTTTGCTCTCAAACTGAAGAGCAGCTGCCGGAGGTCTGCAGTTCATGCTCCTAGCTTGCTAGTTTTCTCCTCTCCACTGTCGGCAGAAACGTTCCTGGGATTGAACGTGACTGGCCTCACATCCAGCTGTGCTCAGATCCTGTAACCACAGAATGACAATTGAGGTCCTTGTTTTCTTATCCATCACACTGGTCTCCATCTTCTTGTTTGTACTGAATTATTTCTCATATTTAAGCAATGTGAAGCTATTTTGCTTTCAGATCCAATTTTAGTGAACATTGAAAACAGCATAGGCACACATGGAACACAAGAAGATTTTCCCTGGAGAAATCTTATTCATGAAAATCAAAGTGTGTTTTTAATGGCATTTAAGATCACTTCATTGGCTTATCAACAAAAAAATTATAGTTATTATTGATTTTGATATAATAAATTAAAATAATGGTTTTAAAACACAACACCTACAAATATGCTAGAGATTAAATTAGCTCTGAGTAGTTTTCACATTGTCCTTTAAGAAAGCTAGCATCTTAACTCTGTATCATCGTCTTAGAGTGTGGTAAGACCTGAGGGAGAAAAACAATCCAAAAAATATTATATCTACAAAGGATAAACTGCAGGATCTTTGCCATGCTGTTGTTTACAAAACTCAATGTTCTTTCAATCATCAGCGAACATTTATTAGACACCTACAGAGTCCCAGGGCACTGAAGATGCCCTAGCCTGGAGTGCACATCACTCAGACCCTCCCATGGCTTCTCCCTTCCCTTTGTTCATTACTCTGTCTCCAGGACTGGGCCTTCAAAAGGCCTCCTAACCTCTTGCCTAAAGGAGCATCTAGAACCAGCCCAACCTCAATTACTCTCTAACCCTTTCCCTCCTCAAGCTGTCCTCATGGTGTGTATTGCTCCCTGACTTTTAAAAAACACTTCTTTGTTATTTTATTCTTCTCTCAATAAGATATAATAATCAAGCAGACAATGATATAGCTAAGCTTTTTACCTCCATATTCCTGGTATTTAGAACTTGGTCTGCCACATAGTATATGCTCAGTAAATATTTATGAATTGGGAGAGAAATGTTTTCCACAGATTAAATATTTTAACCCAAAATCTCAGCATATTTTATTTATGTCATTTCCTCAAAATTAGATTTTTCCTTTAAAGATAATATTCTATGTCCTTAAAACAGACTTATTTGGCTTTGTCTTGAGAAGATGCATTTAAAGATCATTAAATAATACCTGAATTTATTGTAATGATGAATTGAAAATGATACCTGAGGATACAAAGCAGATACTGGTTGATAGGAACTCAAGTCTGTTGATACCTTCCCAGCCTTACAATGGGTCCAGACTAAGTTTTTGTTGGTTTCCTTAAATCTTTGTACTCTTGCTGGGAATTTTTAATTGACAAATAACAGCTTAACGTCCAATTCCTCCAAAAGAATACAGCTTCTCCCTCCAGTTTCTCCCACTCTCACTCCATGGAGCCTATGTTGCTCCCTGATTAAGATGCCCTACATAGCTTAGCAACGTGGAAACATTCCTTGAGAGAGATCTGAGTTCCAGAACCTCTTCAGCCATTAGTTCTCTTCAGTTACCTACAGGTCAACAAAACCATGTGGCAGAAATCTGGCGTTTACCAATTTTTGACATATAGTAGAATCGTATCAAATATAAAATAAAAAAGAAAGAGAAAAGAAAAAGCATGGCAAATCACAGTGATAATTACCCCCGCAATTCAGCTTCAAAAACTTGCCATGTAACGTAATCATGTAGGAGTTGTAGGAGTTGTCTACTCCTAAGGAACTGTGGTTTTTCTACTTATTGTTGAATTATTTATTTAGTGGAGGCTTAAGTGATTATAAAGTAAATTGAAAGTATGTGATGGTAAAAACCAAGAGAAAAACAAGAGAGGAAGGAGAGCAGAGGATGAGAGAGAGGGAGGGACAGTAGGGTACGAAGTATCATTATGCTCTTTAAAACTATATGTATGAAATACATGAAATTTGTTCTCTATATATAAATTTAAAAAAATGATGATAAGGTATGAATGATTTTAAAATTTTCTTAATCATTGTGAATGAAACACACTGTTCTAGTCATCAGGATGTTTGAGCCAGTGATTTGTTCAACAGCTTTGAAAAAGTGTTGAAATATCAAGTTAAAAATCATAGAAAAATACACACGTATGTATGTGTGTACTTATTACTTCCAGGAATGTTTGTATTGGTGCTTTCCATTATTTTTCCTTTTCAGAATACACATGGTTTTGAATTTCTGAGTAACAATCTCTGCAAGTAGTGTAGGTAACTTCTGAAAGGCAAATACTACTAAAAATAATACAAGGATAGAGCCCAATTTAGTCTATTTCCCGACTAGCCCTAAGAAGTAAAGGCTTACAACTTCTGTGTGCCTCTAATTCCCTTATGACTGATACCTCTCTGCTTTAATTTATTTTATGGTGGATTTAATTGATTTTCTAAGGTAATTTTGATGTTTTGAGATTTTCATTCCATACTTTGTACCAGTTAGGAAATTTCTTTACATAGCTAACAGCAGAGACCAGAAATAGTGCTTTAATCAAAATAAACACATATTTGCCTTCACATAAAAGAGCAAGAACCCAGAATTGGTTTGGACACTTCGTTGTGTCTTTATGGACTTCACTTTACTGTTGTCCATCTTTCTTAATATTTGGCTTCCATTTTTGAAATTATCTCTTGTTCAAATAGTTCCTGAAATTTCAGCCATCCAAGATGGATTCTACACTTTCAGACATCACATCCATCCTCTAAGCAGGAAACAGGAGGAAAGATAGATCTTGTCAGGCAAGGGCACATGCTGGCTATTTGCTCCATTTGTTTTTTTTTTTTTTGTTGTTTGTTTGTTTATTTTGACAGGCAGAGTGGACAGTGAGAGAGAGAGACAGAGAGAAAGGTCTTCCTTTGCCGTTGGTTCACCCTCCAATGGCTGCCGTGGCCGGCGCACCACGCTGATCCGAAGGCAGGAGCCAGGTACTTCTCCTGGTCTTCCATGGGATGCAGGGCCCAAGCACCTGGGCCATCCTCCACTGCACTCCCTGGCCACAGCAGAGAGCTGGCCTGGAAGAGGGGCAACCGGGACAGAATCTGGTGCCCTGACCGGGACTAGAACCCGGTGTGCCGGCGCCGCAAGGCGGAGGATTAGCCTAGTGAGCCGCGGCGCCGGCCCTATTTGCTCCATTTGTAAGAGCCTTTTCATGAGTCCTAGACAATAATATAGGTTGCATCGGTCACCTTTAGCCACAAGAGAGAACAGAAAATGTAACTTCTTAAGAGGGAACACTGCCATTCCATTCTAAAGTAGGGGTTTGGGGTTGGATGTTTTGTGTAGTGGTCAAGGTGCCACTTGGGATGCCCATATCCTATATTGGCATGCCTGAGCTTGAGTCCTGGCTCTGCTTCCAATTCTACCTTCCTGCTAATGTGCACCCTAAGAGCCAGTGCTGATGGCCCAGGTAGGTGGGTCCCTGCCAGCTATGTAGAGGACTTAGATCAAGTTCTAGGACCCTAGTTTTAGTCTGGCTCAGTTCCTGCTGTTTGGGAACATTTGGGAAATGAATTGGTGAATGTGACATCTCTTTCTCTCTCTCTCTGCCTTTCAAGTAAGTAAAATAAATAAATAAAATTTATAAAATAGGGGTTCAGTTATGAACAATAGAGGGAAAAAATGTATATTGGGTTGGACACAACACTCTACCCAAATCCTGACATCAGCATGAACCCTGTTTAAGAAAGATCTACACTCTTCTGTGATTGTGCCTTCCCTTAGAGAGGGCAATTTAAAATAAACATCTGTGTGGCTATGCAGCTGTACTTGTGCCATATTCCCTTTATGAAGACCCATAGGGGTCCTTTATGTCTCATTATAAAGAAAAATGACAAGCTGACTTATCAGGGAGTAGTTTGTATTAATTCTGTCTAAACTTAGGGACAGAAGGGGCTTTGCTGTACTGCTCAGGACAGCCTAAGTTTCCTTATTGCCTTAGATTCTCTGGAGATTTCTTGTAATATGTGTATAAATTTATGAATGGCAATTAGTGATTTTTAAAACATTGTCCTGGTTAATAGTGGGCAGGAAATGTCACAGGTTGTTGGTTATCCACACATATTTTGAGGTTCATTACAGATTGAGTTATGTCCCCTCAAAAAAGTCATATGTTAAAGCACCAAACCCTGTTGTGACTATTTGGAGATAGGGCTTTGAAGAAGGAAATTAAGGTTAAATGCAGTTATAAGGTAGGGCCCTAGTCTGATACAACTGATATCCTTACAAGAGGAGGCAAATGTATTTATAATTATTGTATAATCATCATGGATTGTCTCATTATTATACAATATATCTATTTCTGTATTTGAGTTAACATCTATTTTGTTGATATTAGTGTACCATTCTAGGTTCCTTGTGGTTTTTGTTTGCCTGATACATCTTCTACTTTCAATTTCTTTGTGTGTTTCCAAATATAAAATGTATCTCTTGTAGGTAGCATAGAGTTTGGTTATATTAAAATAACTTTTCTTTTTCTTTGCATTATTTAATTCATTCACAGTTATTATTATTGACATAGTTAAATTTACACTGACCATTTTACTTATTGTTTCTCTGTGTCTCATGTCTTTTTAATGTGTATATTCTCCCTTTACTGTTTTTTTGTATTAAATGAAATAACAGAAATATTTCCTCAAAACTTTAGATTTCTTTAATAATTTTTCCCACAAAATTTTTTTGTTTTATCCTTACTGATTGCTCTAGGACTTACTATATATCTAAATCAATCAATACAGCTTCAGATTTGTACTAAATCCCCATAAGATATACAAACAATACTTCTATTTATATACTTTTTTTTATTTTGCGGTACTACTGTTATACATGCCCCATCTAGAAGGGTTACAAATCTGTTATTATACTGTTATAATTATTACTTTATATGACTTTTGTCCTTTAAAGATGCTTAAAGATGAGGAAATACATGTAGTCTTTTCTCATGTTCACAGTAGTTAAGTCTGATTAAAACACATGCTCCTGTAAGACTCTGGTCATATTTTTACCAGTAGATCAATACATAGCCTCATTTTTTTGTGTGTTTCTGTTAAAGACATCTTGCTCATTACAAACTGCCAGTCTTGAGTATTAAAATCATGGGCAATACCACTATAACCCATGCCTGAAAGTGGCTGATCTAGCGTGTATTTTCTCCAAAGGGCACATCCAGACTTTCTTGTGCCTACACATGTCTGACAGAACTACATTATTATGCACCAGGGCTATTTTAAAAAATAAACATTACAAACAAAATATAAAAATAAGAAAAAAGTTTATATTTAATAGACCACAAAAAAGGATATTCATTTAAATTGAGAGCTGAAACAAGCAGAGTGTTGCCTTGTCCAATCTCAGGAACAAGTATGTGAGAAGATCAAAGTTTTTGAAGCTCTACATATATCCAGGAATGACTGAAAAAGCACTATGAGTATTGAATATGGGATTATAAAGAATTTTTGTATGCATACTAATTCACAAATAAGAAATGTAGGAATACTGAGTCTCAGTCTTACCTACAGCTTTTGTTATATTAATTTTCTCACTTCTTATTTATGAGTCTCTTCATTTGTTCTTATGCATTCAAGTTACCATCTGTTATTTCCTTAGCCCAAGAGAGCTTCATTGCCAACTACCTCCTTTGTGTTTTTATTGGCGAGCCCATAAAAATTCCATATACCATAGGCTTCACAAATATATGTTTATTTTTATATAATTACTTTTTAAATAAGAGAGGGAAGAAGCAAAAATATTCATTTATACTATCTTTTACAGTTACATAATTACTTTTGATGGTGCTCTTTATTATGTGGATCAAATGACTGCCTTGGCCACTAACTTTCAGCCTTTAAAGAACTTCCTTTAGTATTTCTTGTCAGGGGGGAGAGGCATTTGGCTTTGTGGTTGAGACCCCATTAGAACATCTGCATCCCATATCAGAATCCCTGGGTTGAAGTCCCAGCTTCCTGCTAACTCAACCTTGGGAGACAGCAAAAGATGACTCTGATACTTGGGTTCCTGCAACCCACATGGGAGAGCCGGAATGAGTTTTCTAGCCTGGTGAAGTCCTAACTGTTGCAGGTATTGGGAAGCAAACCAGCAGAGGATGATCTCTCTCTCTCTCTCTCTGTAAAAATCAATTAACTAATAGAAAACAGCCTAAAAATTATTTCTTGTAAGGAAGATCAGCTAGCAACAAATTCTCTGCTTTCATTTATCTGGAAATGTCTTCACTTCACCTTCATTTGTAAAATATAAGATGGCTAAATATGCCATCCTTGGTTCACAGTTTTTTTTTTTCTCTTTTTCTTCACATTTTATTTTTAACATGTTATTTGAGAATAGTGTTAATAATACAGGGAATTTCCATATACCTATCACCCCATTTTCCCTGTTAACATCTCTTAAGTTTTCCTTTGAGCACTTTGAGTGTTACTGCACTACTCTCTAACCCCTATTCTGTCTGCTGAGAAGTGATCTGTTACTCTTACCAGGGTCTCCTTGTAAGTTGTAAGTCATTTTTCTCTTCTTGTTCTCAGAATTTTCTTATTGTTTTTGGCTTTTCGTATTTTTAGCATCATGGGTTTGTTTGAGTTTATCCAGATGGAACTTGTTGAGCTTCCTGACTGCATAGATTACTGTTTTTCTTTAATTTCCAGCCATTGTTTCTTTAAATGCTTTTTGTGCTCCTTTCCTCTCACCCTCCTTTTTTTTTTTTAAAGATTTTATTTATTTATTTATTTATTTATTTATTTATTTATTTATTTGAGAGGTAGAGTCACAGACAGTAGAGACAGAGAGAAAGGTCTTCCTTCCGTTGTTTTACTCTCCAGATGGCCGCAAGGGCCAGAGCTGCGCTGATCCAAAGCCAGGAGCCAGGTGCTTCTTCCTGGTCTCCCATGTAGGTACAGGGGCCCAAGCACTTGGGCCATCTTCTACTGCTTTCCCAGGCCACAGCAGAGAGCTGGACTGGAAGAGGGGCAGCCGGAATTAGAACCTGCACCCATATGGGAGGCTGGCACCACAGGCGGAGGACTAACCTACTGTGCCACCAACCCGGTCCTTCTCACCCTCCTTTTGATACTCCTATTACACACTTTTGTACACCTAATATTTCCTGATGTTTGGTTTCTTCATTCTTTTTCCTCAAATACATTGTTATCCAAATACAGAATTTCTACAAGTTCAATAATTCTTTTTTTTGCCGGTTCAACTTTATTTCTGAGCTCCTCCAGCATTTTCATTTCAGTTATACTTTTCAACTGTATTTTTAAATATATTTTATAATTTCTGTGTCTTAGCTGTAATCTCTAAAGAAACATCATCATCATACTTTCTGCTGTGGTTTGGATGTGTCCTTTGAAAATTCATGTGTTGGAAATTTAATTCCCAATTCAACAATGTTGGAAGGTATTTGGAGATGTATTAAATAATGAGGGCAGGGCTGGGCTCTCATGAATGGATTAATACTGCCTTAAAAATGTTTGCACAAGTGGGGTTGTTCTGTCTTAGTTTTCTACCTTCCATCTGGCTCACACCAGATTTTGTGAGAAATACCTGTTCTTCATAAGTTAGTCTCAAGTATTCTATTATAACAGCACACATGAGCTGAAATGCCCTCCTTTATTTCTTTATTCACGGTTTTGTTAATTTATTTGAGTATATTCATAATGTCAGATTTGAAGTCTGTGTGATGAATACAAATGTTGTTTGCTCTCACAGGCTATTTTTTGCTGCCATTTTTCCCCAGAGAATGAGACATAGTAATTTCTGTGTTTTCATGTCTCATTATTTTTTGGAAAGTGGACATTTTTAAGAATATTGGTTGGGAGAGATCAAATGACCTATCATAGTCCACAAGCTAGGAAATAAAATAAACATAACTCTAGCCCAGTTCTTTGATGAATTTATGATGGAGGATAATGATTTTTTGCACTTATTAAAAGTGAGCTCTTTTGGGCTAGCGCTGTGGCATAGTGTGTTAAGCCTCTGTCTGTGGCTCTGGCATCCCATGTGTGTGCTGGTTTGTGTCCTGGCTGCTTCTCTTCCAATCCATCTCTCAGTTAATGACCTGGGAAAGTAATGGAAGTTGGCCCAAGTCCTTGGGTCCCAGCACCAATGGAGGAGACCCGGAGGGAACTACTGGCTCCTGGTTTTGGATAAACCCAGCTCTGGCCGTTGCAGCCATTTGGGGAGTGAACAAGCAGATGGAAGACCTTTCTCTGTCTCTTTCCCTCTCTCTCTGTCTCTCCTCTCACCTCTCTGTAACTCCACCTTTCAAATAAATAAATCTTTTTAAAAACATTTTCTTTATTTATTTGAGAGGTAGAGTTATAGACAGTGAGAAGGAGAGACAGAGAGAAAGGTCTTCCTTCTGTTGGTTCACTCCCCAACTGGCTGCAATGGCCAGAGCTGTGCCAATCTGAAGCCAGGAGCCAGGAGCTTCTTCCTATTCTCCCATGTGGGTGCAGGGGCACAAGCACTTGGGCCATCTTCTACTGCTTTCCCAGGCCATGACAGAGAGCTGGATTGGAAGAGGAGCAGCCAGGACTAGAACTGGTGTCCATGTGGGCTGCCAGTGCTGCAGGTGGAGGATTAACCTATTGTGCCATGGCGCTGGCCCCATAAATTTTTTAAAGAAAGTGAGCTCTAGTATGTGTTGTGAGATTTGTCACTGAGATATACCATAGTCCTTTGTGTATCAGTCATTTTCAGGTTATAAGGATAAGCTTTTTAAAGATTTACTTATTTATTTGAAAGTCAGAGTTAACACAGAAAGAGAAGAAGAGGCAGAGAGGGAGAGAGGTCTTCCATCTGTTGGTTCACTCCCTAATTGAACACAATGGCCAGAGCTGTGCCTATCCAAAGACTGGAGCCTGATCTTCTTCCAGGTCTCTAAAGCAGGTACAGGGACCCAAGCACTTGGGCCATCCTCTACTGCTTTCCCATGCCATAGCAGAGAGCTGGATTGGAAGTGGAGCAGCCGGGACTGGAACCAGTGCCCATATTGGATGCCATCACTGCAGGCAGCAGCTTTACCCATGATGCCACAGCACTGGCCCCCAAAGATAACTTTTGACTAACGATTATGTATTTATTCCAAGAAATAAAACTAGGCCTCTAATTTTATCTCTAGTTTTCCCTTACCTGTTTCTTCCTTAAAGACAATCTCTGTAATAAATACAAATAGCTCTCATTAATTAGTATCTTATAATTTTCATCATATACCTTCATTTATTTTATGATCATTTTCCTTATACTAAGCTATGATGATATTTGGAGCAATTGCTGATGGCATCAGCAGATTTACTTGTAAAGAAAGAATGAAAAGCCATTTACCAACTCTTGAAGCAGCTTCACAGTATACACAGTGTTAAGGGAAAATTCATTTGTCAAAATTGAGCTGGCTGCTCCACTGGAGAGAAAGTCCGTTTGATAGCATGTGGATTTCCTGTGGGTTATGGGCAGCAATAAATAGTGCAAAGGGACTTTAGTGATTGACTTTTTCCATCATAGTATTCTAAAGCCTGGGTCATAGTTGCTTGCATTTAGTGTTTACCAAAAGCAAGTCAAACTCATCTCTGGGATTCTTCCATCAGACCATTGTGTTTAAAATGTTTAAGGCATAAAAGGGGATGAGGGCATTACTTGCTCCTAACATCCATTTTTTTGCTTACATGGCTATCTTCTTTTTCCCCATTATAGGTTGAGTGGTTTTACGAGTTGTCATAAAATGAAACATAGGAACAAACACAAACTGTTACAAGTCAGCCTTTCTTATTGCTTAGCACATTTAGGGTTATACACCTTAGATTATATCTGTTAGTATCTGATTTCTTGCACACGGAAAAGAATGCTTGGTAAAAGAGAACTAGCAGTTAGAGTTAATGGTGGTAACTCAATCATTAGAATTCTTGGCAGTGTCTCAAAAAGTATAGTAGTTTTCCTATAGTAGTTTTCCATAATCTGCAAGGGATACCTTCCAAGACACCAAGAAGATTCATGATATCATAGATACTAGGTTTTTTTCTGTACATAAACAAGGGAACTTTAAAAAGTTTATAGGAAATGAGGCCGGTGCCGCGGCTCACTAGGCTAATCCTCCGCCTTGCGGCGCCGGCACACTGGGTTGTAGTCCCGGTTGGGGCGCCGGATTCTGTCCCAGTTGTCCCTCTTCCAGGCCAGCTCTCTGCTGTGGCCAGGGAGTGCAGTGGAGGATGGCCCAAGTGCTTGGGCCCTACACCCCATGGGAGACCAGGATAAGTACCTGGCTCCTGCCATCGGATCAGCGCAATGCACCGGCTGCAGCGCGGTGGCTGCAGCGGCCATTGGAGGGTGAACCAACGGCAAAAGGAAGACATTTCTCTCTGTCTCTCTCTCTCACTGTCCACTCTGCCTGTCAAAAAAAAAAGTTTATAGGAAATGAAAATAAAAAATAAGTATCTTAATGCAAAAAATTGTGATCTATGCATATGAGGGTATTCAAAAAGTTCATGAAAATGTATATTATGTTAAAAAATGTATATTATGAAAAATGTATGAATTTAAAAATATTTTGCATCAAAATAAACTTATCTTTTAATTCCATTTTCCATGAAGTTATTGAAGTACTCTTGGATACATACCTACGATAAGGCTTAATTTATGAATTAAGACATGAACATCAATAGTTAATTATAAAATAAAACAATTTTAATAATATACTACAATTAAAGTTATTCAAAACATTCATTTTTATTTCCATAATTTTCCATTTAATATATTCAGGCTCTGTTCGCTGCAGGTAAGTGAAACCATGGAAGGTGGAATCATGGGCAAGGCAGGACTAATGTACTAGCAGAGAGGTAGCTTCTCTTCCTAAGTGGTGCTTTCCCAGGATTAGCCCTTTACAAGAAAGCCGGAATATGAAAAGCAAACATCTGCTGGTCTTCCTTATTCACCTCAGAAATTGAAATACAAACACTTTAGTCTGAGCTATTCTAAAGTGGGGAATAGATAAAGGAGAGAGGGCAGCTCTTCCATTTGTTCTTTGTCTATAGTGATGTCTGTTTAAAATATTTTTGCTCCAAATTTTAAGGGACCTCATTCTATCTGGCAAGAAAAAAATCCCAATACTATTGCTTTTTGCAATTCTCAAGTCTGACATAAATGTGTCACTTTATGAACTACCTATGGTCCATTGATAACCAGGCATCTTGCATGCTCAGTTGACTACTATGAATAGAAAGTCTCCAGAAAGAAATAACACTGAACAAATTACTGATGACATTGACTATTCCTGTCTTAGTATGAGGCAAGCACTTTTGAGCCAATAAGTTTATTTTAACATAAACATTTTGTTGGGGTCAAGATTTTACAAGCTTCTCCTTAGAGAAATATTTGGAACTAACTAGGTGTCATCTCCTTCAAGGGTGAGTAGGTTAAGGGTAAACACTGCAATCCAGGGACTGGTGTTATGGCATAGTAGGTTAAACATCTGCCTGTGGTATCCCATGTGAGCTCTGGTTTGAGTCCCAGCTGCTCCACTTATGATCCAGCTCCCTTCTGATAGCCTGGAAAAGCAGAGGAAGATGGCCCAAGTGCTTGGACCCCTGTACCCAGGTGAGAGACCCAGAAGAAGCTCCTGGCTCCTGGCTTTCGATTGACCCAGCTGTGGCAGTTGCAGCCATTTGGGGAGTGAACCAGCAGATGGAAGACCTCTCTCTCTGTCTCGCTCGCTCTCTGTCTGTAACTCTGCCTCTCAAATAAATAAATGACTCTACCCACATTTCATCGACTTACGCTTCAAGTGAGAACAAGTGCAGGAGATTTGAAGGTAATGACAATTGCTAAATTGATTCCACATTCAAATATTTTATCAGAATTGCTTAGCCTAATCTTGATTAAATGAGAACTAGTATGTATAGATATTAATATACATTTCTCAGGAGTTCTTAGATACTTATTGATGTTTTTCATTCATGGTGAACTAATAAACAGGTAACAGGAGCTGGATACATTGTGGCTTGGTATAATGGAAACTTTTTCTTTATGTGGATATAATGTCTAGGGAGAAGTTACATCTACAGCTACTGCTAATCATTTGGTTTTCAACCCACAATAGAAGATTGCAATTTGTTCTTCAACCTCTTACAAGACTGTGACTTCCAAAAAAAAAAAAAAAAACAGATTTATTTATTTGAAAGGCAGAGAAACAGAGAAAGAAAGAAATTTTCCATGCTTTGGTTCACTCCACAGCAGCAGGTCTGAGCAGGGCCAAAGTCAGGAGCCTGGATCTCCCACATGGGTGGCAGAGGCCTAAATACTTGGGCCATCGTCTGCTGTTTTCCCACGTGCAGTAGCAGACAGCTGTATTTGAATCAGAGACCGCTGGACTCAGACCAGCACTCCCACATGGGATTCCAGCATTGCAGGTGGCAGCTTAATCCACTGAGCCACAAAGTTGGCCCTGAGAACTTTTAACCATTCATACAGTAGTATTTGACATCCCTGTAGGGTATTTTCCATTGTTTAGGGATTTGTATTACATTGTGTAATGTTCTGAGTCAAAGTTCCTTTTCAAAGGAAAGTGGTATTTGAAACATTTAACTATTTAAAAATATTGACTAGAAACATCACCTCTCTCTCTTTCCCAGCTCAAGGAAATCAATCTTGATTTTCTCAACCACTCTTGGTGTCCATGTCCATCCATCCCTTTCCACCTATGTTGTCTTTAGGGTGGAGTTGGCTTTTCCATGATCATGGATTGCAAAGCACTTGGTACTTCCAGAATTATTGGTGTTAGCACCAACAGAAAAAAATATGAGAAGGCCATGTCTCTGGATGCCACTGCGTGTATCATCATATGGATCCTGAGAAGCCTGTCCAACAACTACTCATTGAAATGACTGGCAAGAAAGTCAGCTATTCCTTTGAAGTCACTGGCTGTGCTGAATGAAAGTACACTGCTCACTGAAATTTTGATAGTGGAATTTTTGGTCAGGTGATCTGCCTTCCATGATTGGTAGGAACCTATTTTTTTGTAGCTACTCAGAGTTAGGATGCAACCTTTAAGATGAATGAATCCAGCCTCTATGGAGAGGAGAGATCCTCTTCTTGCTACTTCTGCGTTAGCGTTTACAGTGAGAAATAAGTGATATAAGACAAGGCAGCCATTGCCTTTTCAGAAAAGGGAGAAATAGTTGATAATTTCTCTTAGACACTTCTTCCTTCTTTAACCTGTCCTAAATCCCAAACACAAGGTCTTTTTGTATTCTAGAAGACAGTTTGCTAGCATTCAAATGTATCATTTTACCATCTGTTGGCCTATATTAATAGTCCATTTTCTTAAATTGTTTAGTCTATCTGTGATGGACTTTGCAGAGTTTCCTTATTGAAAACTTGTTTTTAGCTGCTCTTTCCTCATCCTTATTCTTGTATATGACATGGGAGTTAAAATTTAACCACAGTAAAAGCCTCCTCAGTTGTCCACACCTTGCTTGCCTGCTTTGCTTTCTAAATAAGTCTCAAGCTATAACTCCAGCCTTCAGCTTTGGAACACTATTCTTACAGGTCTGGGACTCTTTTATTATACTTGATTATAGTACTGTCCCTGTCACTTGTCATTCAATTCTTTGTTTGAAGAGCTTCAGTACAGCCACATTAGAATCATCACATGTGGGGCTGGTTTTGTGTCACAGTGCTTTAAGCCATGGCCTGTGATGCCCTAATCCCATATGAGTGCCATTTTGAGTCCCAGCTGCTTGTCTTCTGATATAGCTCCCTGCTAATGTGCCTGGGAAAGCTGCAGTAGATGACCCAAGTGCTTGAGCCCCTGAACCCATATAGAACACCTGTATGGAACTCTTAGCTCCTGGTTTTGGCCTGGTCCAGCCCTGGCTGTTGTGACAATTTGGGGAATGAACCAGAAGATGAAAGATCTCTCTCTCTCTTGCTCTCTCTCTTTCTCACTCCACTATCTCTCTTTCTGTCTCTCTGTAACTCTACCCATCAGATAAATAAAATAACCCTCTAATTTTTGTTTAAATTAGGGTCTATTCTTGTCAAAGAATGTTAAATCCTGAAATTAATTGATGCATAGACTAAAAAGAAAGCAGTATCATTACCAGTGAATGATTACCAGTGAGTTTGCATTTAATTCTTTTTAAAAAGCAATATTACATTTAGGATCAGTAGAGATAACAAAGTTACTCCCATTAGAAGAAATGAAGCAGCCAAGGAAGGGTGGGAGGCATGAAGGGCAAGATGGCTGTCTCATCACTAGCAGTGAAGTTGGGAGAAAGCAGGGCTCAGCTACTCCTGGCAGTAGCGAGGACTTTCTTTGGGGCTGGAGAACTATTCAAGAGGTGACAGCGACAGGCTGCTTCCTTTCCCGTGAAGTATAGATTCAGACTGTTTGGAGTTGGGGGCGGGAGGGGCTTTTCCAACAGGAACTGCTCATCAGAATAGCTCCAGAGTGAGAGCCAATGCTCCTGATAAGTGAGAATTAGCTTCAGGGAGGAGGTGTGTAACATGCAGAACCTGAATGGTGTAGATAATTAAGATTGGACAAAGATCAGGGTAGGAACTGATAGCAAGAAGCCAATCAGAACAAAATAATCAACTGTGGGGAGCAACTCAGGACTAGACTAAGTTACTGGAATTAAGACTTATTCTATGCATCTGCTCTCCCACAATATGGCGCTGGGAGAGGAACAAACAGCTTCTACCCAGCTGCCTCTCACCAACTTGACAAGCTGCAGGAGCTGCTCCTGATTGGAGGAGAGCGGCGTGCTCAGCGTGTGGGCAGCAGAGTTGGGATTGGTGGAAGAGGACTATAAAGGAGGAGAGAGACAACATGCACCAGGAACATCTAAGGGGAACATCTAAGAGGAACACCTGTGCAGCCCCCTCGAGAGCCGGCCGGCGGTGTGCCGCTCCCCCGCAGAAGTGGGGAAAGTGGCAGGGGGGCCCGCCCTTCCACGGAGGTGGAAGGGACGGTAGCCAACCCGGGAAGAACCAGCAGCAAACCCGGGGAGGGCCGAGCAGACAAAAGAACAGCACAGGGTCCTGTGTCGTTCCTCCACGAAGACGGGGAGCGACATAATGGTGCCGTGACTCGGATATGAAGCCTAGGCAGGGTTTAGTGTCGTTCCTCCACGAAGAGGGGGAATGACAATCAACGGTACCTGGAATACCACTTTATTCAGACCTCTTTCAGACAATTTTTAATAAAATTCAGTAACAAATTATTTGGAGTTTGTTATTCAGATATGATATAGATAAGCAACTCCTTAAAACAGCAGGAAGGATTTGTTTTCTGGTACTATTGTGATCCAGATAGAGTAGCCCTTTGTGGAAAAACACTTAAAAATGGTGGATAAAAGTAAAGCAGATATAATAGATACGTAGGTGAAGCAGCAAGAAAGAAAGGGAAAGAGTTTTGGCGTGGAAACATTAAGAAAGCACATTTAAACAAGAAGGATGCTCCAGCACTGGCTTTTCCCTGAGGGTTGATAATCCACGGTACTAATTCACAGTGGGCTCAAATGTACGTGTAAGGAACCTCAAGCAAAGGTGTAGAAGATGAATCTGGCACAGAAGCCCTTAGGAGCCTGGGTCAGATACACAGGCATACAGCCAGTGTCTTCTTGAAAGATAGAACATGTAATGAAAACAACTTTTCTTTCACTGTGGCTCCAAATAAACAGGGAAAGAAAAGGCAAGATTCTTCTGAGAATTCTTGGTGTTAAGCAAAAGCCACCTGTGTTCTGGAAATACGATCTACCTTATTGGTGTTGTTACCAGAGAAGCAAAGGATCCTTGACTTTGCGCAAGAAAGAATTCAGGCGTGAGACAGAGAGCAGGGGAAAGCAACATAGCAAGGTTTATTAGAGTAGGAACATCCGTAAGAATGGATGGGCACCTCTCCAGACAGAACCTGAGACAGAGTGCACAGTTTACATTTAAGCTGGGGCTTTTAAGGGGATGGGTCTTGCCTTCCCTCCCCCTCTCCTTCTCCTCCTAAACAAAGGACTTGTTGGATGTAAATATGAAAAATTCCTTTCTGAGTTTCCTACCTGAAACAGG
The DNA here is from genome assembly GCF_051225735.1 of Oryctolagus cuniculus. Taxonomy (NCBI): domain Eukaryota; kingdom Metazoa; phylum Chordata; class Mammalia; order Lagomorpha; family Leporidae; genus Oryctolagus; species Oryctolagus cuniculus. Next base: position 95,426,296 of record NC_142874.1, read on the forward strand.
GGAAGCCTGGCTGGCATCGCCTGCCTTAGAGGAAGGATGGTTATCAGGTAGAAGGGGCAGGACCCCCTGGAAGGTCATCAGGATCGGGCAGGACATTTGAAGAACAGATACTGGGCTGTACCTGGAAGGTTATCGGGATGATTTTGAGACGCGGATGCTGGACCTAGATGTCAATTCCTTAGGCCTTTGTCACACACACATAAGCTCATTTCTGACTTCCTTCCTAACAGTGTGACCCAGAGACTCTTAGGCATCTCCAGATGAGCAAGGTCCTGAGGTCCCTGCAGAAATAGACACAAATCTTTTGTGCAGAAATGCACTGCATTGGTAGGTTGCAAAAAAAGCCATCAGATCGTTTCAAGGCACAAGAGATTTTACACACACACACACACACACACACACTATGAAACAAAATACCACAATCTGTGAAGTACTGAAGTTAAAGTAACAGCAATGGAGGCACTGGCCTTTGTATCTGGCATCCAGCTTGCACCCAGCCCTGCCTCTCCAGGATCTTCCCTAAGGAAGAAGAGTCAGGAGGACTGACACCTGAGCCAGAGATGGCCATTCCCTGGGAGACTTCATCTGCGTAACAAGACAACCCTTGCTCTCCTTCTCCAGCCTTTACAAGCCTGTGCCACCTCCGTTCCCCCTCCCCCAGCTCTCTGTAAGGTTTGGCCATCTTGCTTCTCTTGAGGTTTTCCTGCCTTAGGCAGACAATAAAATCGTGTGTTCTTTTCCTTGATATCTATTATCACGTTGTTTGGTAGACTAAAATTATCAAATCTTCAGAGGGAAATGAGCTTGGACCTAGGCATGCAGAGCTGCCATTCATATAGCTCTGACCCAGTGGACTCTGGAGCCCAGGGCCCAGTTTAGACTCTGAATAAACTGAGAAAAGGCTATTATTTGATATTTAAGTGCTAATTTAAGAAAAAGGTTAAAGAGCAATCTCAGCCAGCTGGGCATCCATATGAGAGATTTCACAGATACTGAATAGTTAGGGTGACAGTCTGTTCCTGCTGTAAAACAAAAAACACTTAAGGAAAAGCTATGACGTGAACAGATAAAAAGAGGAGAAAGGATTTCTTGCACACCTCTTGTAAAAAGTCGCTGGTGGTTTAATATCTAAACTTCTTAAAAGGATATATCAAGGTGGGGTTTTTTTTTTGGGAACAGAAGACTGTTTCCAAAAAACCAATATTGCTTGTTCAATTCTAGCAGTTTATTCTAAGGAGAATTTTATCCCTGCTCTTGGCAAGGTTTGAACATCATACTCACCACTAGGTGGCAGCAAGGTGTTGTATACAGTCATCACGGAGCGCCACTCAGCTGTGGCGGAGAGGAGCCAGAACATAAGCTTGTGGTGGTCGAAAGTGCTGCTGGCGTTCAGTTCCCTCACTGTTAATAAAGCTCTTTGGAAGCAAAAATCAATGAAGGCTTATGTGCAGCACTTTCAGTAAGATCCTCTGGTAAATGGAGCATTCTGCAGAGATTGCTTCCGTGAGTGCAACTGACATTAGGTATCTTGGCACTGCCGCTTACTAGCAACTGACCTCAGTGATGTACAGTTTTCTTTCCATTAAACTAGGAGAACCATGATGCCCCAGGTTAAGCATAGTGAGCAATTAAAATCATTCCTGCAGGGGCCAGCATTGTGGCACAGTGGGTTAAGCTGCCGCTTGTGTTAGGAGTCCCACCTGCTCTACTTCTGATCCATCTTCCTCCTAATGAGCCTGGGAAGGCAGCAAAAGATGGCCCAAGTAGTCTGGTCCCTGCCACCCACAAAGGAGACCTGGATGGAGTTCCTGGCTCCTGGCCTCAGCCTGGCTCAGCCCCGGCTGTTGTAGCCAATCAGGAAATGAACCAATCTCCCTCTCTGTCCTCCCTCTCTCTTGGTTTCAAATAATGGATAGATAGAAAGATACTCATTCCTACAGAAATGTCTGACAGACTCAAAAGTGCTGGAAAAACATGGGCTTCTATTGACTCTTAAGTTGTTGCAGACTGGTCCTAGGAGGAAGAGTGGTCTTTATGCTGGGCACAGCAAAGGATCTCATGAGTGCTTTTGACAGGGAGACTCTGAAGATCTAAGTGTGGAATTCACCCTCTAGGATAACTCCACACATATTTACTGAGTGAATGAAACAGTGAATGAATCTACAGGACAAGTGTGGAGCTGATGAGATGCAGGGTGCTATCCTAGAGAGACTCTTCTGGCTGGACAGCAGGCTAGGGAAGAGAGCCCAAAGACGGGGGAGGCACGGGAAGTCCAGGCAGTGACAGGCACTGTGCCTGTGGAGCAGCTGCATCAGGACAGTTGTGGTGACCCTGAGGGACACCCCCTGCAGAAATCAGCACATTGAGAGTTAACAAGTAAGAATCTTTGCCCGGACTGAACAGCAGAAGCACCTGAGGAGCTTTCTAAAAATTCCATAGACTCTGAAGTAGGGCCTGGACTTAGTGTTCTAAAGCCTTCCCCAGCAGGTGGAGGCAGAGCCAAGATTGAGACAAATAACTGTGGAGCCAGGCCTCAAGCTAAGACTTGTTCTACAGCCAGAAGTCAGCCATCGCTCCCCCAGAACCAGCCACCCTGTGCCCTTGTCCATACCATCACCATCTTTAAGCATAAAAATTCCTTCGTGTTCTGTATTATTGATATTTGTGTCTTCACTAACTGATATGTAGTTTGCTGTTTTTCTTAAAATCTTAACTATGAATGCACCTGGAATTTTTTGGGAACAAAATCGAAGGCTTCTACCTTCAATGCTGGGCAGAATTAACTCCTAACATTTTTCTTAGCAAGGTGGAGAGGATGGATACCAGAGAATTACTCACGGATTTCAGCTGTCCATCTGTTTCCAGGATATTCTTCACATTTAATCTCTTTGCAAGAGTCATTTAATCATCTAAAGGAATTCTCCAAGGGGTGATGCATTAGTTGGCAAGATGAGAGAAAATTCATTTTTCAAGTGAACAAATTCATGAAAATATTTTGTTAAGAGTCCTATAGTCTCTCTCTCTCACACTTTCACTTTCACTCTCACACTCTCACTCTCCCTGCCAGAATCTGATAGTCTTAGCAAAATCATTTAATTGAATAACTCTAGAAAGGTCAGTTATATGACTGGAGGCCAGTCATGGAGCATCCTACATCTCATTTCTTTCTTTTCTTGAAAAAAAAAAAAAGATTTATTCATTTATTTCAAAGACAGAGTTACAGAGAAAGAGGGAGAGACAGAGAAAAAGAGAGAGCTTCCAACCACAGGTTAACTCCCCAAATGGCTGCAATGTCTGGCTTATTCAGGCTGATAACAGGAGCCAGTCCCCCTTGTGGGTGCAGGGACCTAAGCACTGGGGCCATCTTCTGGTGCTTTCCCAGATCCATTAGCAGGGAGGTAGATCAGATGTGGAGCTGCTAGGACTCAAACTGGCACCCATATGGATGCCAGCATCAAAGACAGAGGCTTAACCCATTTTGCTGCAATACTGTCTACCCCCAACATCCCCACAATCCTGGACCCAGGTCAAAGTTCCACTTCTATAATGAGAAGCTTTAACTTGCCTAATTGTCAAAACCTACCAGTTGCAAAATCTGGTTTAGGTACAAAGGGGGAGATAGAGAGATAGTGGTCAGAGACACAGATTAGGTCATCCAGGAGCTCACAGTGACAGTCAATAGTCTTTCACAACATTCATGGTCCTCTTCAAATCCTGCCAAATTATGTCTAATTTCTGCATCACTGCTGCATGATTGACACATGGCAATGAAATACCGGCTTAGCTTCTTACAGACAAATAAGCAACTCCTGTTTTATAAATTTGTCGTTTTTGAACAAGTGATATATACAGATATTATTTTGTTTGTCTATTGCATTAGAAATTATAGCAAATGAGGGACCGGCACTATGGCGCAGTGGGTTAAAGCCCTGTCCTGAAGCGCTGCCATCCCATATGGGCGTCAGTTCTAGTCCTGGCTGCTCCATTTCTGATCTCTCTGCTGAGGCCTGGGAAAGCAGTGGAAGATGGCCCAAGTCCTTGGGCCCCTGCACCCACATGGGAGACCCAGAAGAAGGTCCTGGCTGCTGGCTTCAGATAGGCACAGCTCTGGCCATTGCGGCCATCTGGAAAGTGAACCGGCGGATGGAAGACCTCTCTCTCTGTCTCTACCTCTCTCTGTAACTCTGTCTTTCAAATAAATAAACTAAATCTTTAAAAAAATTTTTAAAAAGAAAGTATAGCAAAAGAAACCAGTTTGTTGGAATATTATGTGAACACTAACCAAAAAAAAAAAAAAAAGAGCCATGATCTAGAAGATGTGTATATCAGATGCAGTCCACTGCTAAATCCCATATCTTAAGTGACTGTGGAACAATTATTTAGTCTGTCTGGGCTGTATTTCTCACACATCAAAGGTCAACACAAGGTAATCTGTCTGTAAGACTTATAATTCTAGCGTTCAATGAAAATCATCCTGGGAATGATTTTCTGCCCATTCATATTTATAATATATATGGAGTCTGTATTTATAAAGATTTAATTAAGACTCATTATAATGTTTTAATGACACTTAAGTTATGAAATGCAGTATGCAATGGGAACAGAAGATACCCTTCTCCACATTGCCCCATCAAAGGTTAAAGTTCACATTAAGATAAGACAGAACCTTGGAGAACATAAGCCTGAAATACTTCCACACTTATACAGAAAAAATCATTGTTGTGAGTTGGATTTTCAAAGGAGATGTTTGCCAAATTTTGGGTATCAATTCTCCTCCTGCTACTTGTCTATTGTGAGGTTGTGGTTATTCTGGTTACGAAATTGATCCATTTAAAATAACAGTGCTAACTTGTTCTACAAGAATACTTCAAAGAGTTCATGGAGAATGGAATTAAGTTATTCTGGTGTGGGCATTGTAGCACAGCCGGTGAAGCTACTCCTTGGGATGCCCACATCCCATATCAGAATGCCTGAGACCAAGCTCCATCTTTACTTCTGATCTAACTTTCTGCTAATATGCACCCTGAGAAACACCAAGTGATCACGCAAGTACTTGGGTCTCTGTCACCCATGTAGAAGACCTAGTTGGAGAACCTTGCTCCTGGCTCAGCTGTAGGGTATTTAGGGAGTGAACCAGAAGATGGAAAGTCTCTCTCTCTCTCTCTCTCTCTCCCTTTCAAATAAATAAATAAACTCAGAATCTTTCAATGGAAAAAAAAATTGCCTAAAAAAGTGTATTTTGCTGGACACATTTTTGGAATCCATGCAATTTTTTTCCATAATATGCATTTTCCAGAACTTTTTGAAGATCCCTTGTTCTTTGGTCAACTTTTTAAAGTATTACTTATTTTTGTTTTTTGTTTTTTTGTTTTTTCTTTTAATTTTAAACAGATTCAATATGGTTTGTAGATACAATTCTTTTTTTTTTTAACTTTTATTTAATGAATATAAATTTCCAAAGTACAGCTTATGGATTACAATGGCTTCCCCCCTATAATGTCCCTCCCACCCGCAACCCTCCCCTTTCCCACTCCCTCTCCCCTTCCATTCACATCAAGATTCATTTTCGATTCTCTTTATATACAGAAGATCAGTTTAGCATACATTAAGTAAAGATTTCAACAGTTTGCTCCCACACAGAAACATAAAGTGAAAAATACTGTTTGAGTACTAGTTATAGCATTAAATCTCAATGTACAGCACACTAAGGACAAAGATCCTACATGAGGAGTAAGTGCTCAGTGACTCCTGTTGTTGGACTTAACAAATTGACACTCTTGTTTATGGCATCAGTAATCACCCTAGGCTCTTGTCATGAGCTGCCAAGGCTATGGAAGCCCCCTGAGTTCACTGACTCTGATCATATTTAGAGAAGGCCATGGTCGAAGTGGAAGTTCTCTCCTCCCTTCAGAGAAAGGTACCTCCTTCTTTGATAACCCGTTCTTTCCACTGGGATCTCACTCGTGGAGATCTTTCATTTAGGTTTTTTTTTTTTCCCCCCCCCCAGAGTGTCTTGGCTTTCCATGCCTGAAATACTCTCATGGGCTTTTCAGCCAGATCCACATGCCTTAAGGGCTGATTCTGAGGCCAGAGTGCTGTTTAGGACATCTGCCATTCTATGGGTCTGCTGTGTATCTCGCTTCCCATGTTGGATCGTTCTCTTCCTTTTTTATTCTATCAGCTAGTATTTGCAGCCTCACCCCAGTTATAATGGCTCACATTCAGAAATCTACCAACAACAGATGCTGGAGAGGATGTGGGGAAAAAGGGACACTAACCCACTGTTGGTGGGAATGCAAACTGGTTAAGCCACTATGGAAGTCAGTCTGGAGATTCCTCAGAAACCTGAAGATAACCCTACCATTCAACCCAGCCATCCCACTCCTTGGAATTTACCCAAAGGAAATGGAATTGGCAAACAAAAAAGCTGTCTGCACATTAATGTTTATTGCAGCTCAATTCACAATAGCTAAGACCTGGAACCAACCCAAATGCCCATCAACAGTAGACTGGATAAAGAAATTATGGGACATGTACTCTTTAGAATACTATACCACAGTAAGAAACAACGAAATCCAGTCATTTGCAACAAAATGGAGGAATCTGGAACACATCATGCTGATTGAATTAAGCCAGTCCCAAAGGGACAAATATCATATGTTCTCCCTGATCGGCGACAACTAACTGAGCACCAAAGGGGAAACTTGTTGAAGTGAAATGGACACTATGACAAACAGTGACTTGATCAGCTCTTGTCCTGATGGTTGATGTACAATGTAATACTTTATCCATTTTAGTATTTTTTTTTGTTCTAGTACTATTGGTTGAACTCTGTAATTAACACACAATTATTCTTAGGTGTTTAAATTTTAACTGAAAAGTGATCCCTGTTAGTAATTTGGAAAACATTATGCTGAGTGAAATAAGCCAATCCCAAAGGGACAAATACCACTTGTTCTCTTTGATAGGTGACAACTAACTGAGCACCAAAAAGGAAACCTGTTAAAGTGAAAGGAACACTATGAGAAACAGTGACTTGATCAGCCCTCACCCTGACTGTTGATGAGCAACTTAATATGTTATCCCTCTTAGTATTTTTTTGTTTGTTCTACTTAATACTTTTGGTTGAATACTGTAATCAATACACAATTCTTCTTAAGTGCTGAAACTTAACTGAAAAGTGATCACTGTTAAATATAAGAGTGGGAATAAGAGAGGGAAGAGATGTGCAATTCGGACATGCTCAAGCTGACTTACCTCAAATGGTAGAGTTAGAAACATACCAGGGGATTCCAATTCAATCCCATCAAGATCAAGGTGGCATGTACCAATGCCATCTCACTAGTCCCAGTGATCAATTTCTGTTCACAATTGATCATAATGATAGGACTAAGAATCAAAGGAATTACATAAACAAGAATAGTGTCTGTAGATACAATTCTAAGAACATAATGATATTCCCTTTCTTCCTCCCTCCCACCCTCTTTCCTTCTCCCTTTCTTTCCATCTTTTTTTAGTTTTTGAGATATTTTAAATTTGTATCAAAGTAGAGTTTATCTCAGACATCCAGGGATGGTTCAACATATGCAAATCAGAAAACATGATACATCACAATAATAGATTGACAAATAAAAACCACATGATTATCTCAATAAATGCAAATAAAGCATTTGATAAAATACAGCATACTTTCATGATAAAAGAAAAGCAACCTTAAGCAAATTGGGTATAGAAAGAACATACGTCAACACAATCAAGGAAATATATGACAAATCCATAGCATGCATCACATTGAATGAGGAAAAACTGGAAGCATTTTCACTAAGATCTGATATATAAGGGGAACCAAAAGATTCCAGTAAGAGACTCTGGGACCTCATAAGAATGTTTGGTAAAGTTGCAGGTTATAAAATCGATGCAAAAAATCAAGAGCATTTATATGCACAAAGATAATTACCATTTTGTTTATGGCCTTTATCTCTACTGTTGAGGAATAGTGTTTTTTTCTTCATACTGCTTGTTTAACTTTTCAGTTACTGTAGGGTTAATCTTATGAGTATAAAGTAAACAGAAAATAGATCTTTGTAAAAATTAAGAGTGGGAGTAGGAGAGAAATTAATCCACACATCTACAAACAACTAATCTTTGACAAATGACTTAAAATCACTGCATATAGAAAAGACAATATCTTCAACAAACAGTGTTGGGAAAATTAGATCTCCTCATGCAGAAGTATGAAAGAAGACCTCTACATTACATCTTATACAAAAATCAACTCAAAATGGATCGAGGATCTAAATATACAACCTTATACTATCAAATTACTAGAGGAAAACTTGGGAGAAACACTCAAAACATTAGGATTGTAAATACTTCTTGGAAAAGACCCCAAAGCATGGGGAATAAAGACAAAGATAGACAAATGAGATTACATCAAGCTAAAAAGCTGCTTCGCAGCAAAGGAAACATTCAACAAAGTAAAGAGACATCTGACAGAATAGAAAAAAATATTTGCAAACTATGCATCTGACAGAACAGAAAAAATATCTGCAAACTGTATATCCAAGATATACAAAGAGCTCAAGAAATTCAACAACAAAACAAACAATCCAGTTAAGAAATATGAAAAGGACATGAACAGACATTTTTCAAAGGATAAATACAAATGGCCAACAGACACATGAAAAGATGCTTGGGATCACTAGTCATCAGGGAAATGCAAATAAAACCACCCCAGTTAGAACGGCTGTCATCCAAAAAAATAATAATAAAAGGGGGAAAGATGTGGAGATAAATGTACCCTAATTTACTGTTAGTGGGAAGTTAAATTAGTATAACCATTATGAAAAACAGTATGGAACTTCCTCAGAAATCTGAAAACAGATTTACCATATGACCCAGCCATTGCACTCCTGGCCATTTACCCAAAGGAAATGAAATCAGTGTATGAAAGAGTTATCTGTACCCACATGTTTATAGCATCTCTATTCACAATAGCTAAGATGTGGAATTAACCCAGTTGTCTATTAACTGATGACCGGATAAAGAGGATATGATATTACACACACACACACACACACACACACACACACGATGGAGTACTACTCACCCATAAAAAAGAATGAACTTCTATTTCTGCAATAAAATGGATGCAATTGGAGACAATTATACTTAGTGAAATAAGCCAGTTTCAAAAAGACAAATATATGTCTTCTCTGATATGTGGTATTTAATATAGAATACAAAAAATGTATAAGAATGAAAAATGACATTTTATGATTTAATTATTGTTTATAGCCCTAATCGGTATTCCTGTGGAATAATGGTCTTTCTACTTTTTACTTGCTGAACATTATTGTTAGTGATGCATTAAGCTTGTGATTATAAATTACTGCAAAAAATAATGGAAAAAGAAAGAAAGGAAGGAAGGAGGGGAATTGAGGGGGGAGGAAAGTATGGTTATTTTCTCAAAGTTGTATCTACGAAGTACATGAAATCTGTTCTTTTTATATCAATGAAAATTTAAAAATGGTCTTACTCCTCAGTTTTTTCTTTGGATGCCTCTCCTTCTACCCTTTGTTAAGTGAATCCCCAGAGGGCTTAACTATAAAAATCTACTTTTATGCCATCATGTGGTAATAGCTGTATTCTTCTCTCACAAGAGCACCAGTTTTGTACCTAAAGGTCACACAGATGACTGTGTGGTACCAGGAGCACTGGTGTCTCATTTCCTAGAGATTTTAGGACATCAAGCAAATAAAATTGTAAACAACACTGGAGAAGGAGTCAGCATGGTGAAACCAAGTATGCAGATGTCAAGTCACAAGTTTGAAGTAAGCAGGCTTTGATTGGCCTGTCAAAAGAATTAGCACCCACTAGGAATTCCTAGAGAGAGCCTTAACACAATTTAGGGAGACAAAGGAAATGTGGAGAATAGATTATACCGAGTGATATCTAATCTAATTTGGCAAAATCTCAACCTTTAGCAAGCAAATCTCGTGGTGCTTATAAATCTTAGAACCTTTTAAGAAATGTTTGCATATAGTCTGTGTTGTGATACAGCAGGCTGAGCCACCCTTGGATTGTGGCAAGCATCATATGAAATATGGGTGAACTGAATCCATATTAACATAGACTTTATTTTTTTTTTAAAGAAATGTCATTTGAAAGCCAGATTGAGAGAGAGTGAGCGAGAGCGAGCAAGAGATCTTCCATCTGCTGATTGACTCCACAATTGTCTGCATTGCCTGGGGCTGGGCCAGGCTGAAGTCAGGAGCCAGGAAATCAACCTGAATCTCCTACATGGGTGGCAAGGACCACAGTACCAAAGTAATTTAACCATCATCTGCTGCCTTCCAGGGTGCACATAAGCAGGAAGCTAGACCAAAGCAGAGGCAAGACTCTATGCCAGGCATTCCTTTATGGAGAAACAGATCTTCCATCTATTCACCCCCCATATGGCTGCAATGGCCAACACTTAGCCAGGCTGAAGTCAGGAGCCTGGAACTCCATCCAGATCTACCACATGAGTTACAGAGTCCCAACTACTTGGACCATGTTCTGCTGTTTGCCTAGGCACATTGACAGAGAGCTGGATCAGAAGCAGAGCAGTCAAGGCTGAAACTGGCACTCTGATGTAGGATGCTGATGTTGTGACCTGTGTAGCAACTGTTCCAAGGTAAAGGAGGGTGTAGTGCATAATGAATAAAGACAAAGACATTTTAATATCTAATTCCCATTCCTTATAACAGAAAGGGTTAGGAAAGGGAGGAAGCTTCAGGGTGGAGGGTACAGATGAAGGAAACAGAGACTGGGACCATGATTCACTTAGAGAGAATGAGAGGCACAGTAACAGGAGGATCAAGAGACTGTCACTGTATAAATAAGCAACTAAAATCTAGGGAGAAGTGTGCAGTGGTGCAGTTCTTGATAGTTATAAAGACCTAATGTTCACTGTGGTCAGAGGCTTACTAAAGATTCCAATAAGGCTGAATGAGTTCCCAGAGGACAGAGCTAGGATCTTACATATTTGCACCTAAATCTAGAACCTGAAATTTAACCATCAACAAAAAATTATATCTCAGTTCTAGACAATTAAACAAGACAATAAACTGGGAGAAAATAAAGAAATATCCAGTTGAGTTTCTGGCATAAGCTATTGACCATCAGAGATCCCAGTGTTAAAATTTATCAAATTGAAGAATAAATGACTTAATGATACTTGAGTGAATGCATTGACTTCCAAACCTCAAAATTCAGGAAATAAATTGAGGGATTAGAATTCCATTACTGAAATTATAACTCCTAGAAAGTGGGTACAAAAACTATGAAACTCAGCTTACAGGATATCAGGTGGCTGAATAGGGAAAAAGATAAACTGTTCTGACCACAGAAAGATACCAGAACAGGGGAGAAACCTCATTTCCATGGACAGTTGAAGAGAATTTTTCTGTGGAAAGTCTACAGAAAGAAGAGAGACTGTTTGGAGCAGTGAAGACTGTACAATCATACAGCAGCTAGCAGCAAACCACTAGGAATCCACAGCTGGTGGAGACACCCTGTTCTCAGACTGAGGTGGGAGGAATCTGCAGCAGCCAGCATGCCACTGGTGATCTTGACTGAGGGAGAATCTAGTGGTACCCACTGCTTTTGAGTCCAGCCTGAAGAGCTGGCAGGAGGCAGGGTGCTCACCTAATACCATAAAAGGAGGGAACATTAATTCCCCCCCACACACACCAAGACACCCAGCAATCAGGGGGAAGGAAGGACCATCTTCCAAGAATAAGGAGAGTGAAGTTTGCCGTGGCCCACACACAACTGGTGGATTCTACCTGAGGGAGAAATCCATGGTCCTCAGTGACTTTGAGTCCAGCCTAGAGAGGTGGAGGGGGCAGGGTGTCTTCTTACTTCTATGAAGGGAGAACACTTTGCTCTCTTCCCCTCACCCAACCAACCTTTGTCAGGCAGGTGGCTGAATCTGGGAATGGGGTGGCTCTCTCCATGGATGGAGAGGATCACAGGGCAGGGAGTGGATCCTCTGCACTCTGTGACTGTGGGAATCCTGTGATTTTAATAGGGCAGAAAACTGAAAAGGCTGTGTGTGCATCTTTGTGCAATCTCTGGGTCTGACTCCACAAGCTCAGAGCGTATAGATCCTTTGTGTGGTTCCTGTGCCTGAGTGGGTGGGGTGCTCAGGCACTCGGGGCTCACCCTGGACAGCTGGCTTACCTTGCAGGGAGGCTAGTGTTGTGAAACATGCCAGCCAATGTGATCATATCCTCTTTCCTGCTGACAATAGAGGGCATATACCACATCAAACTTGGGTGTCTCTGGATTCTTGCTCCACCCTTGAGCTCTGCTCAGAGCTCCCTATCCCCATCCAGCACACACCTCTGGATATCTGCTGAAAGAGAAGGCATTCCACTAAGCCAAAGAGGAACAAAGCCTTCACAGGAGATATGAACAGGTATTTACCCGTATGTGCAAAAACCAAAGTAGAAATGCAAGAAACATAAACAAGGAAGACAATATGACACCCCAAAAGGAGCACAACAATATTTCAATATTAGTCTGTGAAGATGAGAAGATTGATGAAATGCCTGAAAAAGGAATTTAAAAGAATGATTGTAAGATTACTCAAAACACAGATAAGCAAATACATAAGTTGAAAAAAAATCTGTACATGACATGGATAAGGAATTCTGTCAGGAGATTGAGATGGTAAAGAAAAATGAAACCGCAATGTTAGAAATGAAGAATTCAGTATGCCAAATGAAAAAATACAGTGGAAAGCCTTAACAACAGACTTGGTGAGGTAGAAGAAAGAATATCCATCAATTGATGGATGGATAAAGAAAATGATATATAAAATGGAATAATACTCAACCATTAAAAGAACGTAATCCTGTCTTTTGAACAAAATGGATGCAACTGGAGACCATTATGCTCAGTGAAATAAGCCAGTCCACAAAAGACAAAAATCACGTTTTCCCTAATATGTGGCAGCTAACATAGAATTCATAAAAGTGTGAGATTGAAACTGACATTTCATGATTTGACTGCTATTTATAGCCTTTTTGTAGATTCCTGGGGAACTGTGGTCTTTCCATGTGTTGAACATTACAGTTAGTAGTGTAGTAAGCCTGTGATTATAAAGTAAATTGAAAGTAAAAAAAATTGTAAGCATTCTTTTCTATATTTGGATATAAATTTGAAAAATTACTTGTTGGGGCTGGTGCTGTGGCATAGTAGGCTAAGGCTTCACTTGTGGTGCGGGCATCCCATCTTTCTGCCTATGGCCTGGGAAAGCAATGGAAGACGACACAGTGCTTGGACCTCTGCACCTGCATGGGAGATCAAAAGAAGCTCCTGGTTCTTGGCTTCCCATCAGCTAAACTCTGGCTATTGCAGTGACTTGGGGAGTGAACCAGCAAATGGAAGACCTCTCTCTCTGTCCCTCCCTCTGTTTGTAACTCTACTTCTCAAATAAATAAAATTCTTTAAAAAAATTAGTTGTTATAAATTAACTTGAATTAGTTGTGAAATCAGTTCATTGCATGGTATGTATCACTTGATTAGGTTAAGAAAGAACTTGGGAAATTTGAGTGAAGGGCACTCTTTTTAATGACTAACTTTTTCTTTTTTTTTTTGTTTGGACAGGCAGAGTGGACAGTGAGAGAGAGAGAAAAAGGTTGGTTCACCCTCCAATGGCCGCCGCGGCCGGTGTGCTGCGGCCGGCTCACCGCGCTGATCCGATGGCGGGAGCCAGGTGCTTCTCCTGGTCTCCCATGGGGTGCAGGGCCCAAGCACTTGGGCCATCCTCCACTGCCTTCTCGGGCCACAGCAGAGAGCTGGCCTGGAAGAGGGGCAACCGGGACAGAATCCGGCGCCCCGACCGGGACTAGAACCCGGTGTGACGCCGCCGCAAGGTGGAGGATTAACCTAGTGAGCCGCGGCGCCGGCCTTAATGACTAACTTTAAGAATTACTACATGACTTGGTAAAACTGAAAATATAAATTTTAAGAGTGTATGGGGGCAGGCATTGTGGCATAGCAGGTAAAGCCTCTGCCTACGGTGTCAGTATCCCATATGGGATATTATATTATTTAATGAGTACAAATTTCATAAGTACAACTTTAGGAATATAGTGATTCTTTTCACCATACCCATCCTCCCACCCCTACCCCAGCCCCACATCCTCATCCTTCTCCCATTCCCAGTCCCATTCTCCACTAAGATCCATTTTCAATTAACTTTATACACAGAAGACCAACTCTATACTAAGATTTCAACAATTTGTGCACACACACACACAAACTAAGAACAAGTTCTACAGTTAATTCTCATAATACAACTCATTGAGGATAGAAGTCCTGCATGGGAAGTAAGTGCACAGTGACTCCTGTTGTTAATTTAACGCTTAACACTCTTGTATGACATCAGTGATCACCTGAATCACTTGACATGAGCTGCCTAGGCTATGGAAGCCTTTTGAATCCACAATCTCTGTCATATTTATTTATTTTTAAAAGATTTATTTATTTATTTAAAAGTCAGAATTACACACAGAGAGAGAGAAGGAGAGGAAGGTGAGACAGGTCTTCCATCTGCTGATTCACTCCGCAGATAGCTGCAATGGCCAGTGTTGCGTCAATCTGAAGCCAGGAGCCAGGAGCTTCTTCTGGGTCTTCCATGTGGGTACAGGGGCCCAAGGACTTGGGCCATCTTCTACTGCTTTCCCCGGCCATTTTAGCAGAGAGCTGGATTGGAAGTGGAGCAGCCAGGACTCACGAACTGGTGCCCATATGGGATACTGGCACTGTAAGTGGCGGCTTCACCTGCTACGCCACAGTGCTGGCCCTGACAAATGATGTTATTTTAATCAAAATGAATTCTGTACAGTGAAGAAAACAACAGGGTGAAGAGACAACCTACAAAACAAGAGCAAATATTTGCAAACTATTCATCAATAAGGGATTGATATTCAGAATGTATGAGAAGTCTTCAAAAACTTTTGGAAATGCATATTATTAAAACTCTATGTATGAATTTTAAATAAGCTTATTTTTAATTCTATCTGCCTATGAACTCTTTGACATAATCATGTATAAAGATCTAAAAGGAAACATTTACAAAGAAATAAATAATCAATTTAAAAATGGGCAAATGACCTAAATAGCTATCTGTCAAAAAATAAATGATCAAGTATTTTTTTGAAAAAATATTCACCATCACTTATCAAGTTAATTCAAATCAAAACTACAATAAGATAAAAGGGCACTTCAAAAAAAGTTAATAGAAAATAGAATAAAAAGATATGTTTATTTTGTTGCAAAATATTTGGAATCCAGGTGGGGTTTTGTCATATCATTTCAATGCAGTTAGAATAACTATTATCAAAAGATAAATGCTGGAGAGGAGGCGGGAAGTGGGAAGTCTTCCTACTATTAGTGGGAATATAAATAATTATAGCCAATATGGAAAACAGTTTGGAGGGTCCTCAAAAACTGAAAATAGAACTACCATATGACTTAGCAATACCAATTATAAAGTATATATTCCAAGAAAATTAAATCAATACATCAAAGAGATACCTTCCGGGCTTATTGCATACATATGCATATGTTTTCTGACACTATTACAATAGTGGAATTATAGAGGATAACTAAAATTTGGTGTGTGTATGTGTGTGTACACAATGAAATATTATTCAGCCATATAAAGAATGAAATTGTAATTCTCAGCAACATGGGTGAGCCACTGAAGGACAGTACATTAAATGAAACAAGCCAGGTACAGAAAGATAAATTTTCTATGTTAAATCTCTCTCTCTCTCTTTATATATATATATATATATATACACATATAATGTGTATATATATGTGTATATATATGTGTGTATATATAATGTGTATATATATATGTATATATAAATGTGGTGGAATGAGAAGGCCATGCCAAGGTGGCCACTGGCAAGTGAGCATCAGTTACTCAGGAATGGCTTTGAAGCCCACGTGGCAACGGAGCCTGCCTGGCAACAGGCTGTGATTGGATGGCTTTGGAAACTGCCTGGCAACAGGCTGTGATTGGATGGGGCATAGACCGTCCTTTGACCAGATTGGCTGGTCTTGGCTATATAAGATATGGTACCAACTGTAATAAACGAGTCTGTGGGCTGCTTGCCTCAAGCCCGCTTTCACCCAACTCCTGAGGTCTGTGGTCTGTGTGGTGACTCCTCGCCTCTTGCCCCCACCACGCTGCTCCTCTCAGAAATGAACCCACTGCAACATTGTTGAGAAATCAATGGCAACATCTATCTATCTATCTATCTATCTATCTATCTATAATTTCCCATGTATTGTAAAAATATTGATCTCAAAAAATAGAGTAGAAAAGTAGTCACTAGAAAGGGTTGGAGGGCAGCAGGGGTAAATATAGGTTGGCTAGCTGGCACCAATATGCAGTTAAATAGGAGGAATAAGTTCTAGTGTTTCATGCATAGGTTTTTCATTATATGCATTTTCATGAACTTTTTGAAGACCCCCTCATATGCAAAGATTTCAATTTCTTGCACTGTTGTACCTGAGCGAGTGTAAACAAAGGAGCACCACACATTGATAAAATTTGATGGTTCTTTATTGCCGGTGGTGGAGAGTGGGCTCATGCCCTAAAGAACTCTCGACTCTGAAGCCCAAAGCAACAGGGTTTATAAAGGCAAAAACCACAAAATTGGGAGGGGAATTCATGGTTGCTAGGAACAGGGGGGAAATACATGGTTCCCTGGGTCAAGCTGACCTAAAACCTATGTGAAACTAGTATCAATTATAATCTTGACAATACCAGTTACAATCTTCTTTTTTTTTTCTTTTATATTTTGACAGGCAGAGTGGACAGTGAGAGAGAGAGACAGAGAGAAAGGTCTTCCTTTGCCGTTGGTTCACCCTCCAATGGCTGCCACGGCTGGCGCACTGCGGCTAGCGCACTGCGCTGATCCGATGGCAGGAGCCAGGTACTTCTCCTGGTCTCCCCATGGGGTGCAGGGCCCAAGTACTTGGGCCATCCTCCACTGTACTCCCTGGCCACAGCAGAGAGCTGGCCTGGAAGAGGGGCAACCAGGACTAGAACCTGGTGTGCCAGCGCCGCAAGGTGGAGGATTAGCCTAGTGAGCCGTGGCGCCGGCTACAATCTTAACAATTTCAATTATAATCTTGACATTCATGCTAGGGGGTTTCTATGCTCTGCCAAGTGTGATGTAGTGGACTGCTATTGTTCAACTGTTTTAGATCACAGTTTCAGACCACGGTGTGGGGGGGCACCTTCCCAGAATGGAGTCTCAGGTGCTCCAAAGTGGAGTCCCTACTGTCAAAGTGTTACTTCAGCACCAAAATAAACTTATTTATAATTCAACTTTCTGTGAACTTTCCATTAAGGTACCCTTGTTTGTATGTAACTTGGATACAATACACTTCCTTCAACCATTGGCCATACCTGTTTCTAGACTTCCCACCCAATTAATGAAAGAAAAACTGCCTCAAAAAAGCATTTTTAACAAAAAACATATGTAAATATGTTGCTATGGATTCATTCTGAGAGGAGGAGTGTGGTGGGGGCAAGCGGTGTGGAGTCACTGCACAGACCCTGGGAGTCAGGTGAAAGCGGGCCAGAGGCAAGCAGCCCACAGACTCGTTCATTTCAGTTGGTACAGCAGCTTAAATAGCCGAGTCAGCCAATCCAGTCAAGGGGTGGTTTATGCCCTAACCAATCACAGCCCGTTGCCAGGCAGGCTCTGTTGCCAGGTGGTTTCCCAGGGGGTTTCTGAAGCCATTCCTAAGTAACTGATGCTAGCTTGCCAGCGGCCATCTTGGCATGGCCTTCCCATTCCACCACATAAATGAATTAATTTCTTTGTGTCTCAAAATTTTAAAAACAGGCGAAAAAGGACATGTAGTGTTATATTAACTAATAAGTACATAAAAATAAATAAATGCCAGAATGAATAAACACATTTATATTATCGGTCCATTTTTTAAAATTAAATCTCTTTTAGCCCAGAGTTTCTAGTGAATTATATGCTTACAAATAATGTTGCATATCTGGCAGTTCCAGATATTTACTGTTTATTATGAAATTTATAGCATCATCCCTAACTTCTAAGCTTGTCATTGCTACATAGCAAACAGAAAGGTTTTCAGCCATGTTACCAGGGAAGCCTTCCTGTGAGTGGCTTTCTGAGTTATCAGTAAATGCTGGTTCTAAGCAGAGATCATAACATTGATTGTTCTCACCATTTCCCTTTCTAGTCCTTGAAGCCACAGTGTACTGTCAGGTTGAGTTCTTGAATATTAAACCATAGGATAAATGAGCAAGAAATAACTAACAAAAGAATGTTAAAAGACATATCAGCTTCTTTTTTTTTAACTTTTATTTAATGAATATAAATTTCCAAAGTACAGCTTATGGATTACAATGGCTTCCCCCCCATAACGTCCCTCCCACCCACAACCCTCCCCCTCTCCCACTCCCTCTCCCCTTCCATTCACATCAAGACTCAGTTTCGATTCTCTTTATGTACAGAAGATCAGTTTAGCATACATTAAGTAAAGATTTCAACAGTTTGCTCCCACACAGAAACATAAAGTGAAAAATAATAGATGATTTTTTAAATGATGATGAAATCAGATCAGACCTATTGTCATGTTTAATCCCAGTGAGAGTCAAGTTGGGAATTGATAATTTCTTCTTTTTTTTTTTTTTTTCAGAAGATCAGTTTAGTATACATTAAGTAAAGCTTTCAATAGTTTGCACCCCCATAGAAACACAAAGTGAAATATACTGTTTGAGTACTCGTTATAGCATTAAGTCTCAATGTACAGCACATTAAGGACAGAGATCCTACATGAGGAGTAAGTGCACAGTGACTCCTGTTGTTGACTTTACAAATTGACACTCCTGTTTATGGCATCAGTAATCTCCCCATGCTCCAGTCATGAGTTTCCAAGGCTATGGAAGCCCCTTGAGTTCTCCGACTCTTATCTTGTTTAGACAAGGTCATAGTCAAAGTGGAGGTTCTCTCCTCCCTTCAGAGAAAGGTACCTCCTTCTTTGAAGACCTGTTCTTTCCACTGGGATCTCACTCACAGAGATCTTTCACTTAGGTTTTTTTTTTTTTTTTCCCCAGAGTGTCTTGGCTTTCCATGCCTGAAATACTCTCATGGGCTTTTCAGCCAGATCAGAATGCCTTTAGGGATGATTCTGAGGCCAGAGTGCTGTTTATTTAGGACATCCGCCATTTTATGAGTCTGCTGAGTATCTCGCTTCCCATGTTGATCACTCTCCCCTTTATCTATTCTATCGGTTAGTATTAGCAGATACTAGACTTGTTTATGTGCTCCCTTGGACTCTTAGTCCTTTCATTATGATCAATTGTGAACTGAAATTGATCACTTAGACTAGTGAGATGGCATTGGTACATGCCACCTTGATGGGATTGAATTGGAGTCCCCTGGTATGTTTCTAACTCTACCATTTGGGGCAAGTCAGCCTGAGCATGTCCCAAATTGTACATCTCTTCCCTCTCTTATTCCCACTCTTATGTTTAACAGGGATCACATTTCAGTTCAATTTAAACACTTAAGAATAACTGTGTATTAATTACAGAATTAAACCAGTCATATTAAGTAGAACAGACAAAAAAAAACTACTAAGAGGGATAATGTATTAAGTTGTTCATTAACAGTCAGGGCTATGCTGATCAAGTCACCGTTTCTCGTAGTGTCGATTTTACTTCAACAGACAGGTTTCCTTTTTGGTGTTCAGTCAGTTGTCACCAATCAGGGAGAACATATGGTATTTGTCCCTTTGGGACTGGCTTATTTCACTCAGCATGATGTGTTCCAGATTCCTCCATTTTGTTGCAAATGACTGGATTTCGTTGTTTCTTACTGCGGTATAGTATTCTAAAGAGTACATATCCCATAATTTCTTTATCCAGTCTACTGTTGATGGGCATTTAGGTTGGTTCCAGGTCTTGGCTATTGTAATTGTGCTGCAATAAACATTAGGCTGCAGACCGCTTTTTTGTTTGCCAATTTAAATTCCTTTGGGTAAATTCCAAGGAGTGGGATGGCTGGGTTGTATGGTAGGGTTATCTTCAGGTTTCTGAGGAATCTCCAGACTGACTTCCATAGTGGCTTGACCAGTTTGCATTCCCACCAACAGTGGGTTAGTGTCCCTTTTTCCCCACATCCTCTCCAGCATCTGTTGTTGGTAGATTTCTGTATGTGAGCCATTCTAACCGGGGTGAGGTGAAACCTCATTGTGGTTTTGATTTGCATTTCCCTGATTGCTAGTGACCTTGAACATTTTTTCATGTGCCTGTTGGCCATTTGGATTTCCTCTTTTGAAAAATGTCTATTGAGGTCCTTTTTTAAAGCATAACCTAAACTTTCAATCACTTAAATTAGATGTGAAACATATTAATTAGGCAATTTTTTTTTTTTACTTCAGTCAGGCATTAAGCACTGAGCTAGTGTAATGAGTAAAACAGATATGGTCTCCACACTCAATAAGCACATAGTCTAATAGGAGATCCACTTGAGAAGAAAGTAGGTAAACCTGTAAGCCCATTACTTAAATTTTTGATAGATGTTAAATTGAGTAATGACCAAGGTGTTACAAGAGAGAGAGAGAGAAAAAAAATGGAAGATAGAGAAATGTCATTAAGGCATTTTGGAAGACCTCTCTGAGAAGGCAAACTGTGGGTCCTTGTGAAGACAGAAGCAAAATCTCCCAGCTGAGGGGACAACATACCAGAAAGTCAGTGATTAGGGGAACAAAACCATCTCCTCCTGGGAACTGTAAAAGGCCACTGTGACTGATATTGTCCTCAAAGCATTAGTGATGCTAAGAAACTGGCAAATGTTAATTCTTTATGGACATTTCAATACATTTATGTATCTAGTAGTCAGCTCCCTCTTGAGCTTATCCAGAAAAGAATGTGCTTTCAACAGTACCAAGACTGAAAGCATTTTCACTTAGGAAGGAGAAGGCTGCGTGGCCAGCTTCCTCGGGAGCAGTCTCTTGCCTGGGACTCCAGTCTCAGCAGACATTTCTCCCATCAATAATTTCTTTCTTGTTTCTCACTCCTCTTTTTATCTAAAGTTGTTCCTGCTTCTCTGTAATAAGTGACTTGTGCCTCGTAAACTAGTCTGTAGCGTTCGTCTTGCTCCTGTCTATATATTTGTCCATCTTTTTGTTCCTCACTCCCTCACAGAGTCGGACTCCCTTCACAAAAGAGAGTAAAAATCCCTCTTACACTGGCAAGCAGCCTTAGGTGCCAGCAGCTCTTTCTACTCCTCTTCTGACATCGTCACTCACCTCAGAGACAACAGGGAACTCACTGAGGGCTCAACCCATTATACATGTAAAGTTTTAGAAAATAAGAACTATGCTCCAAGTGAAACAGTGCCTAGTAAAGCATTCTTCGCCCTACACAGGCATCCGTGCATATTCAACAACTGAATTGGGAGGATAATATTTTCTGGCTGTGTCAAACGTGTAATTCATTAAAAGCACCATCATGATAGCCAAAAAAGTGAATGAAGTAGCAATGGCATGTTCTTGGCAGCTGCTCTCTCGGATAGTCAAATATTTCATTTTAAATTTGGATTTTTCTCTGCTTGAATCTTACCTCAGATTGAAGTCAACATGTTAACGAAAAGGAATGTTTACTTCAATTTGCAATTTTACATTTTAAAACTGCTGATATCATGTGTCAACTTTGCTAGGATTTTATACATTTCAACACAAGTTTTGGCAAAGAACTTTACACTTACATAGCTACTTGGCATGCCAAAAATGCAGTCCCATTCACTCAGCAAGGCCTCTGGGGAAACAAACTTTTCTCCTCCCTTCTCTCTCCTCTCGCCCACACACAAAACAAGATGAAATGACTATGCTCTGTGGGTTACAACTTCTGTTGAGAGCATGATGTAGTAGTCTGAATCAGGCAGTCTGGGTTTGAACCCAGCTTCACCTCTAGCTAAAACTCTTAGCACATGTTTCCTAAGGTCCTTTGTAGCTCTCCAACACTCTAATTAGAATGGTTTCTTTACGTCTGAATTGGTTTCTTTACATTTGAAATGAAGACTGAAGGGGGTCTCCTTAGGAAAAAAGGTTTTCAAACACTTTCAATTAGCTGCTTCAAAACCAGGGACTCTTCCAGTGCCCTGGTTCCTGCAAGTGAGAAGCACAGAAATAAACTTCCCTAGGAAGCCGACAACAGTTCTGGGGAGCAGTTGGCTCAATTCAACAAATGCTCCTGAAAGCCGCTTGATCAAGGGCTAAATCCCCAGCAAGCAGATCAGGGAAGACCGAGCTCTAGCACCTCAGCTCCAGCCCTAACAGGAGGCCCAGTGTTAGCCCTGCCTCTGGGAGGCTTGGCATGGTTATGATACGATCCTAATTCAGACTGTTACCCCTTTGCGATATGAAAGTATTGTGATAATATCTGCTATTTTTAGTCCATTTTTAAAAGCACATTCGGTGCTTTGTCTTATTTGAATACTCAGTCTACACTCTTCCCTCAAGTTTCTTAAAGCAGTTAAACCATGAGAAATAGCTCATGGTCCCTGCATCACTTCTTTTAATGGTTGTAAGGGTAAGATGGAGAAGTCAGGCTCCATCCTGACCCCGCTGTCTCCATCAGAATCTAAATTGGCCCCTGGCTACCTAAGCAAGGACTTTCCATGGTGAGGCTGGGTGTAGTCCTTCTGTGTCTGTGCATTTGGCAATGGTTCTGGGCTTAGTGAGAGTCCCTGAAAAGGGAAGCACCTAATCATTCCCAGAAGTCTCCACACCTACACAGGAGCCCTTTCATATGAGATCTCCACCATTTACACAAGAGTGTTTTTTCTCCTTATCAAAATCTGCACAATGGAAATGACACGCCCAGTTCTTTGCCTCAAAATAGCAGGGCATTTTTATCTGTCCCGTGGGGGTAAACTTCCCAATTAATAAAATAAACAACTGAGCACTCTTGGGTAACTCAGTCTTACAAGACCCAAGCCTGTCATTCTCCCTCTCAGTTGATCTACTTCCTGGCTTTGCGAGTCCTGGTCCTACTATCCTCCTGGATATTTAACTGGACATTTGGGCACTAATCTCCATGGGTAATGACCCACTGTTAGCTCCAAATCTTCCAGGCCCATGGGAATGTCCAATTGAACATTCTTTTTCTGTTCTTTTTTGAACCACGAAAGTTTTTTTTTTTTTTTTTTTTTTTTTTTGACAGGCAGAGTTAGTGAGAGAGAAAGGTCTTCCTTCCCTTGGTTCACTCCCCTAATGGCCTCCATGACCGGCGCTGTGCTGATCTGAAGCCAGGAGCCAGGTGCTTCCTCCTGGTCTCCCATGTGGTGCAGGGACACAAGGACTTGGACCATCCTCCACTCCTTCCCGGGCCACAGCAGAGAGCTGGACTGGAAGAAGAGCAACTGGGACAGAATCTGGTGCCCCAACTGGGACTAGAACCCGGTGTGCCGGCGCCACAGGCGGAGGATTAGCCTAGTGAGCCACGGCGCCGGCCGAACCACAATGCTTTCTGAGAGCAAACTGGTGAAACAAAGTTGGTGAAAGAGCACCAAACCCTTTCCATGTGCTCACTCACCTTAAACCTCCAAGCAAGTCCTGGTGTGGGCAGTATGTGCAGGGTGGAGACAGCTGGTTCGTTGTGGACCAGCTCTGCAGGAGTCCCCGGGGGTTGTTCCTGTGGGAGAGAATCAGACCTCCACCTGGCAGGGGTGACAGCAATGCCAAGCACAGGTGCACTCCACAGCCAGGTTCAGATCCCATCGCCACCTTCCTCCCCCTCTCCATCAGAGCAAGAAACCACTCTTACTCCCCCATTTTCCCTTAGGTAGAAAGGGACTTAACTTTCCTTGGCTTATTTCCCCACTTAAAACCAAGACAGCATTCTAGTTCTACTTACTACGGGCTTAACTGCTTTGCCATTCATTAAAGATAAGCTTTGTGATGCTTTCCTCTAGTCAGAATTACTGCATTTTTTAAACAAATGTTGGTTCACTCCCCAAAATGGCCACAATGACCAGGGCTGGGTCAAGCTGAAGCCAGGAGCCAGGGGCTGCTCCCGGGTCTCCCAGGTGGGTGCAGGGACCCAAGGACTTGGACCATCTTCCGCTACTTTCCCAGGCATATTAACAGGGAGCTGGATCAGAAGTGCAGCAACTGGAACATGAACCTGCGTCCGTATTAGGATGCCGGTACTAGAGGCGGTGGTCTTACCAGCTATACCACAGCACTGGCCCCTGCATTTTTAAATATAGGTTTAGTCAGTACTTGCCAAGGCATAGTTTGTATGATTTAATTTTCACTGTTCTTTGGGAAATTGCCAGTACTTAAACATGTTTTGATAGGCTTTTGTTTTTCTCCAAGGTAATCACAAAAGAAAACATTGAGAAAGTCCACGTACTTGGCTTCTTGTCTTATTCCCTCAGATACATCTTCCCACAGTCACCAGAGTGATTCATCCACAGGGCAAATTCAACCACACCACTCCTTTTCTTACCAGTCATTAGGGGGCTCCACTTTGACCCCAGGATTATTAACAGGCATTAGAGATTTGTTTATTTATTTGAAAGGCAGAGTTAGAGAGAGAGGAAGAGAGACATTCTACCCTCTGGTTCATTCTCTAAATGGGCACAAGGGCTGGGGCTGAGGCAGGAGCTTCATCAGGATCTCCCATTTGGCTGCCAGGGGCCCAAGCACTTGGGCCATCTTTTGCTGCATTCCCAGGCACATTAGCAGGGAGCTGGATTGGAAGTAGGGGAACTGAGACTTGAACTGGCACCTATACGGAATACTGGCCTTGCAGGCAGAAGCTTAACTCTGTGCTACAGTGCTAGCCCCAATTAACAGGCCTTAATAATGCCTTGGGGTGGGCAGGCTGCCTCCCCATTACCCTCTGTACAGCCCTCCCTGCTCAGGCAATGTCAGAATGTTTTCTGTTGACCTGCACCCACCATCCTGGGGTTTCTTTGCTTTGCTTTCTCTTGCTATCACTCTTCCTAGAATATCCACCCAGCATTAACCTCACCTCCAACTTTGTCCTAGCAAACTTCTGCTCATCCTTTAAGACCTAGTTTAGTCTTCACTCCTCTAGGTCTTCTCCTCACCTGTCTGTGTGATATTCCATATGGCAGATTTTCATTTTTTATTTGTGTTTCTTCATGGATCAAGTCATCTGTCTCCAGCTGCTGGCAGAGGGGCTAACCAATAGACATCCAATAGAGTTTCTTTTTTATTTATTTTCATTTTGTTTGAAAGGCAGGGAGAGACAGAGAGCGAGCTTCCATCTTATGATTTACTCCCAAACTTTCTGTAATAGCCAGGACTGGAGCAGGCCAAAGCCAAAAGTCCAGAACTCCTTGTGGGTCTCCCACGTGGGTGGCAGGAATCTAAGTACTTGAGCCATCATGTGCGGCCTCCCAGCGTGCACAGTAGTAGAAAGCTGGATTAGAAATGTAGGTAGGATCCAGGACATTCTTACACGGGATGTGGATATCCTAAATGTTGCTTTAACGACTGCATGAATGCCTGCGCCTCCAAAGAGTCTGAAATAAATGAATAGATGAAAGGTCCTTGATCCCAGTTGAAAGTGTTTTTCTCTGCAGAACTTCTGAAGGCCTGAAGGTGGCAGTATACAGCTAGAGAAAAAAAGCCATGCGCTTGCTCACGGCTTAGTAGCTGGAGAAATCAGTCACACCACTCTGTTTCATATTTGCTTTGGAAAAATTTTCTAGATGTCTTGTTTGTTTCTCTTTTCCAATAGAATCAGCTGAAAACCTTGTGCCTCATAGAGACATCAAATCTGGGAATGCTGGACCAGCCGAGTAAATTGTGCAGAACTCATCCTACGGCTTCTGTCCTGCAGGGCCAGGGAACTGCATCAGGCACCAGAGCAAATGGTTTAACCAGTATGTAGATCATCTTCTGGCTTACAAACACTTTCACAGACTGCAGAAGTTATTGGTAAAATTTGGTAAAATATTGGTAAAGTTAGTGGATATTTCCATTGTGACCCAAAGTATTTCTTTTTATACTTTAATTACATTTATTAGTGTTTAATCCTGAATAATCTCATTCTCTGATTTTTATTTACTCATCTCTAGGTTCTAAATAAATAAACATAGGTTAAAGGAAAGGTTTAGTTCAGTGATCCCCAAGCATTAGCCCAGGTAGTTGCTATCATCTTATTTTTATTTTCTCTCTGCTCCTTATGTTGATAAAGTTCTAAATGAGTAAGTCAGAAACTTGAATCTTCATAATAGTGATCACATTTGTCGCTCCCCCTCTTCGTGGAGGAACGACACAGGACCCTGCGCTGTTCTTTTGTCTGCTCGGCCCTCCCCGGGTTTGCTGCTGGTTCTTCCCGGGTTGGCTACTGTCCCTTCCACCTCCGTGGAAGGGCGGTTCCCCCTGCCACATTCCCCACTTCCGCAGGGGAGCGGCACACCGCCGGCCGGCTCTCTCGGGGGCTGCACAGGTGTTCCTCTTAGATGTTCCCCTTAGATGTTCCTGGTGCATGTTGTCTCTCTCCTCCTTTATAGTCCTCTTCCACCAATCCCAACTCTGCTACCCACACGCCGAGTACGCTGCTCTCCTCCAATCAGGAGCAGGTCCTGCTGTTTATTGGTTGAACTGGAGGCAGCTGTGTAGAAGCTGTTTCTCCCTTCTCAGCGCCATATTGTGGGAGAGCAGATGCATAGAATAAGTCTTAATTCCAGTAACTTAGTCTAGTCTGGGTTGCTCCCCACAGATCCCCCTTTCTTTTTATTTTTGGCGTTGATACACGCCTGTCTTCGGTGCCCCGCAGCACACACTCTGCTCTGCTTGCTAGAGTTGCCCACAGGTGCTTACAAGCCCTACCAATCAGGCAAACCGAATCCGGGTCCTCTCTTCGCCATGTTGTGAGGAGGTTTTTAGGCGCTGATGCATGCCTGTGTTCGGTGCCCTGCAGCGCATGCTCTGCTCTGCTAGAACTGCCTGCAGGTGCTTACAAGCCCTATCAATCAGGCAAACCGAATCCAAGCCTTCTGATTGCCGTATTGTGGGGAGACTTATTAGTGTTGATTCGTGCCTATCTTCGGTGACCTGCAGCTCATACTCTGGTCGAGCTGCCTGCTGGTGCTTATCGCCTTACTAATCAGGCAGACCGAATCCAAGCCTTCTCATTGTGGTATTGTGGGGAGACTTATTGATGTTAATTCATGCCTGTCTTCGGTGACCTGCGGCGCATAAGCTGCTAGCCGCCCGCAGGTGCTCACCACCTCCCTAATCAGGCAGACCGAATCCAAGCTCTCTCATTGCCATGTTGAGGGGAGGCCTTATTTTTCTCTATTTCTCTATCTCCGGGCATTCCTATCTTTCCCATTTTACTTCTATCTTCCAGCATTCCTATTTCTCTCATTTTACTTCTATACTTCTGTTTCTCTTATCCCTGCGGCTTCCCGGCGCCCGCCCCGAGGCTGCTTCTCGGCGGCTTCCCGGCTCTGAGCTGCTTCAGCCCGCGCTTCTCTCATCTGCGCAGCTTCCCGGCTTCGCGCGCGCACTACGGCCTCGCACTAGCCCCACGTTCCCTATCTATTCACGCCCCGCGCGCTCTCTCTGCATGTGGCGGCTTCCGCGAGTCACACAGCGTAGCTTACGTTTCCGCCACCACCGGCATTCAGTCCAAGTTCCCCGGGCTAACCTGGCGAATTCCAACCTGGCGGCCCACGTCTCTGCCTCTGGTTCCAGATTTTCGCCTTTTGCTCCCCGGGCTGACTTGAAGAATTCCAAGATAGCTTACGTCTCTGCCTCGGCCTGCCCCCACGGCTTCAATTTCCCTAACATTTTTCTCTACCCGGTATGTTTCCCTAACTTTTCTTCCAACAACAATATTCCTCCCTCATTTCTCCCGGCTTCTCCCCACAGTCCGCATCCGAGTCCAAACCTCCTCCAGGTTTCACTTTCGCTTTCAATCTCCTAGCTTCCCCGCCATAGTCCGCATCCGAGTCTATGAAAGCTTTCACTTTCGCTTTCAATCCTAACTTCTTTCCCACAGTCCGTATCTGAGTCTATGCCTAGGCTTTCGATAGCTTCTTCCGGCACCTTTTCCGTCCAGCTTTTCCCTAGGCTCTTTGCTAGTCTCTCTCTCCGGTATTTTCCCACTTCTTCCCGTTTCTTCCCTCCTAGGTTTGCTATCCGAGTCACGGCACCATTATGTCGCTCCCCCTCTTCGTGGAGGAACGACACAGGACCCTGCGCTGTTCTTTTGTCTGCTCGGCCCTCCCCGGGTTTGCTGCTGGTTCTTCCCGGGTTGGCTACTGTCCCTTCCACCTCCGTGGAAGGGCGGTTCCCCCTGCCACATTCCCCACTTCCGCAGGGGAGCGGCACACCGCCGGCCGGCTCTCTCGGGGGCTGCACAGGTGTTCCTCTTAGATGTTCCCCTTAGATGTTCCTGGTGCATGTTGTCTCTCTCCTCCTTTATAGTCCTCTTCCACCAATCCCAACTCTGCTACCCACACGCCGAGTACGCTGCTCTCCTCCAATCAGGAGCAGGTCCTGCTGTTTATTGGTTGAACTGGAGGCAGCTGTGTAGAAGCTGTTTCTCCCTTCTCAGTGCCATATTGTGGGAGAGCAGATGCATAGAATAAGTCTTAATTCCAGTAACTTAGTCTAGTCCGGGTTGCTCCCCACAACATTGACTAGTCACTGTTTATTGATTTTCTGGTGAACAGCTGTACCCAAAATCTATATCCTTCAGGGTCCTGGCAGGAAACAGCTTATTCAAATTAGAGTTCAACTGAAGATAGTTTTAATTAAGTTTTCTTTTTTCCCCTAGAGGCGTAGGAATGGCTAGTCACTCAAATAAGGAATGATAAAATATATGGGTCTTGCTAAGGAAATTCTTATTACCCCTAGGCCTGAAGGTCAAGGACAGAGAAGAGACTTACAATAATCTGGCAAGAACTGGAGCCACAGATGGGGGCTGCTGGCAGGAGCAGTGGCCAAAGATTTCGAGAATTGGTGGTGCAATTATTCACTAACCAAAGACAGAGGGAAATCCCTGAAACGTGACTTTGGGTCTCCTTTTGGTTTCCAGCAATTCAGGACTAATTTCCTTTCATTACTTCTTGGGAACTTCAGGATTAGAGGTCATTTGCCTAAAAAATGAAATTTAAAAGCAAAAACTAATTTTCTCTTTGATAATAAAAACCATATTACTGCCCAGCTTCTTATCAGCACAAAACAGCTGATGTTAATAGGCTGAGTTTATACAGCCCAGCCAAAAGGAAAACAATTTGACTTCTTGTTACCCTCTGCAGTTTTATCTAGAAAATAAAACACATGCTTGTTTGCTATGTAAACTTGCTCTTTACCCCAGGATTCCCTTTCCTCAGCTGCAGGACTTCTAAGATCAAGAACCAAAGCATGAGAAGTATCATTATATCCTTAGAACTGTATCTATGGACTACATTGAATCTATTCTTTTAGTATTAGTATCACATTAACATGAGAATTGATGAGAATCATGAGGTAATAATATGCATTTGCTGTAACCCTGAGAATCTAATGTATTAATCGTCATTAAAAAAAAGAACCAATGCAGCATATCTTAAGATTTAATAAACTGACGTTCTAAGGGAGAATTAAGGTCACCATGGAATCTAATGCGAATATATTACATGTTCATATTCATGTATGAAATAATTTTTTTCAGAACTATAGAATAATGCACTGCTTAAAAAGAGATTTGTGGGTAGACATTTGGTAGATCAGTTAAGAAATGACTTGGGACACCTACATCCCAAATCAGAGTGCCTGGTTCAAGTTTGGTTCTTCTTCCACATCTTGGGAGGCAGCAGGTAATGGCTCAAGTATTTGAGTCCCCAACACCCACTTAGGAGGATTATATTTAATTCTCAGCCTCTGACTTTGACTGGCCCAATCCTGGCTGTTGAAAGCATTTGGAGAGTGAAACAGAGGATGGAAGATCTTTTCCTGTCTCTTTCCTGCCTTTCAAATAAATGAAAATAAATGCTTTTTATTTAAAAATTCTTTTATTTATTTCAAAGACAGAACTATAGAAAGGGAAGGGGGGAGAGAGACAGAGAGGTCTTTGAACCACTGTTTCACTTCCCAAATGGCTGCAACGGCCAGAGTTGAGCCAATCTGAAGCCAGGAGCCAGGAGCTTCTTCTGGGTCTCCCACATGGATGCAGGGGACCAAGGACTTGGGCCTTCTTCTATTGCTTTCCCAGGTACATTGGCAGGGAGCTAATTAGAAGTGGAGCAGCTGGGACTTGAACCGGTGCCCATATGGGACGCTGGTGCTGCAGGCCAAGGCTCTAACCTGCTGCGCCACAGTGCTGTCCCCAAAGCTTTTTTTATTTTTAAAAGACATATTCATATCTTGAAGAGGAAAACTACTGAAATAAAACAATCTGTTTTCTCTACCACTGCAGCCAACTAATGGATGAAACACACTCCGGCACTAAGCAGGGTATTTCCCTCCCCATTTTCTCAAATCATACCCACTATATGTTGTGTAGCTGGATTCTGTCTTCTTGTTTAAAACACAATTTCTTTCCTTAGCGACTGGGAATGAAAAATCTTGCTCTTTGAAAATCAAGATGGGAACTTTATCTACTTTTATATGATGCTATTTTGAGTATCAGTTTTGAGATGAGTTTATAAGATAGTTTTCAGAATGTGGAAAACTATAAGGTCACATTCAGTTGCCAGAGTTACAGCTATTGCAGGCCCATGTTAGGTAACATACTGGGTTAGCAGTTTATTTCACACCTAGTATTGGCTGATTTCTCTCTTGAACTTTATATCCATAATCTGGATTTGGGGAGAATCTAGAACATAACAATTTTTATCATTAATCATTAACTTTTAAGGTATAATTACTTGTGTATATGATTAGCTCAGCTTTCAGCTACCCAAAGTTCAGAAACACAGCAGAAATCACCAGGACAAGCTTTGTTAGGCTTTAACAAGTGTTACCCACGTGCAAATGAAAGCCTGGGCTGAATACTCCCTGGGGAGGAAGGAGGTGCGGTTTTGCGGGATTTAAGAACATTTTTGCCAGCTGCTTCACAACTTGGTAGAACAAAAGTCACGTTAGAGGTCAAGAGTACTGCAGGAGCATTTGAGAAGTGGCTGCAATGGTCTCAGTTGACCTGGCCCTGGTCTCAGGAGGGCAAAATGAGTCCATGGCCTTGGTCACAGTGGAGAGTGCAGGCTGATTAGATCTGAATACAGCTGACGTGAGTTCTAGGCTTCGGTTGTTTGCCACATAGAATACAAAAGTGGACTTTTGTCATGGGGTAGGGAGAAGTAAGGCTTTGTGTAGAGCAAAAGAGCTTACCTCCTTCTCCTGGCCATGGACATGGGTTTCGCTAAAGAAGGAGGAGATTCTTGGGTTTGGAGAGGCTGAGAGCCGGGTAGGCAATGTCCTTCCAAGAGAGGGACACATGGGAGATGGATCATTTCTGTCTATCCGGGAGAAAGACCCTTCTGTTGGCCTTACAGCTCTTGGATCCTCAAGGCTTAAATGTTCCTTCTCAGCTGGGGAAAGAGATGAAAACTGGCTCCTGGAGAGCTTGGTATTTCCTCAGCGTTGTGTGAAAGGATGGAGGTGAGGCCGTGTCTGCGCACCCTTGGTAGCTGATGTGGGGGAGAAAATGCCCTCAGTCTCCACTGCGTGAGAGAGAATCTCTCACATCTACCAGATGTCCAGTTGCTGAGTAGCTAGCAATGGTAGGTCAAGTTCTAAAATTCACATGTTGATCATGTTTGTGTGTAGCCAATGGAGTACTCAGGCCCCAAAGAGACCAATTGGGGTGAATAAACATTTCAGTGAGAACTGAACTGACTCCTGCCTGTGAAGTGTTTACCTGTCGCTTCCCCTCTTCGCGGAGGAACGACACAGGACCCTGCGCTGTTCTTTTGTCTGCTCGGCCCTCCCCGGGTTTGCTGCTGGTTCTTCCCGGGGTTGGCTATTGTCCCTTCCACCTCTGTGGAAGGGCGGTTCCCCCCTGGCCACTTTCCCCACTTCCGCGGGGGAGCGGCACACTGCCGGCCGGCTCTCTCGGGGGCTGCACAGGTGTTCCTTCAGATAGATGTTCCCCTTAGATGTTCCTGGTGCATGTTGTCTCTCTCCTCCTTTATAGTCCTCTTCCGCCAATCCCAACTCTGCTACCCACATGCCGAGTACGCTGCTCTCCTCCAATCAGGAGTAAGTCCTACAGTTTATTGGTTGAACTGGAGGCAGCTGTGTAGAAGCTGTTTTCTCCTCTCCCAGCGCCATATTGTGGGAGAGCAGATGCATAGAATAAGTCTTAATTCCAGTAACTTAGTCTAGTCCGGGTTGCTCCCCACATTACCATGGCCTGATTGTTTGTGTCCCCCCTCACCCCGAATTTTTATGTTGAATCCTATCCCCCAAGATGATGGTGTTAGGAAGTGGAACATTTCAGAGGTGATTAGGTCATGAGGGCTGATCACTCATGGACAGGATTAGTGTCCTTCTAAAGAGGCCTGAGAGATCCTCTCACACATCTACCAGGTGGGGATAGAGCAATAAAGTAGCCATCTGCAGCCCAGGAAGAGGACCCTTACCATTTACCCAATCTTCCAGGGCTTTGATGTTGGACTTCTCAACCTCTAGGTTTATGAGATACAAATTTCTGTTCTTTATAAGCTGTTGGTCTGGGGTGTCTTACTACTGTGAATGGTTTGAGGTAGCATTCCTGTCCCCATTCACGTATGTTAGTGTACATGACTCTGAGGATGTATGAGGCTGCTTCAAAGAGCTAATGTAAAGATGGAATTAAAAGATGGTGCGCATTTTCCATGAGCTTTTTTTCCGAGAAAATTCATATCCTTAGGTGCTATTAGTGTCTCCCTCCACCCCCAAATTTCTCTTATCATGAAGTAGGGGAGACTCAAAATGTTTCCTAAAGCCCAGAAGTCCGTGCTAGGTGCATGCAGCCATGTTGTGGCCCAAGTAGGCATGTAGCTGAAATTCATTTACACATAAAGATAAATAGTTGAGTACTTTGGATAGTTTTCATTTGTTTTATAGATATGTCATATAATTAAATTTTGCCATTTCTTTTGTGATTCCAATGCTTAGAGTAATTTGTACCAACTACTTAAATACTTAAATATCCTTCCCTTGGCTACCAGGCCTATCGGGTAGCCCAGTGCTTCCTCACTTGAGGTCTTAGAATCTCCCTGACAAAGGCCTGGGAACACCTGAGTTGGAGGTGGCCTCCAGTTCAGTGCAGTTTCCATTTCACTTGCCAATAAAAGCCTGCAAGGAGTCCCTGCGGCCTCGCAGAATCCTTTAGGAGATGGTGGTCCAGAGTGTAGCCTCTGCCTAAAATCTCACCAGCTCAGGATTGACCTTCTGTCATTAGCATCTCTGATGTGTCTGTGCGCAGGGAATGGGCAGGATGGAAGGGACATGGCAGTTGCTAGGATTTGAAGTGCCAAGAAGAGAAGAAGAATGGTCAGAGTTGTCATGTTCCTTTGGAGTAGCTCTGTTTTCTGTCTATAAAATAGCTGAGGGACAGGTTCTGGAATAGCACTTAAGTTACTGTTTGGGGGTCTGCATCCTATGTTACATGCCTAGACTCAAGTCTTGGCTCAAATAGTTGGATTTCTTCAACCTGCATGGAAGACCCAGATGGTGTTCCCAACTTGCAGCTTCACCCTGACCTAGCCCAGGCTAATGTAGGCATTTGTGGAGTGAACCAGTGTATGGGAGTGCCTTCTCTTTGTCTTTCAAATAAATCAAATTAATTAAATAAAAATTGAGAAAATAAAGGAAAGAAGATAGGCGAATCCCATTTCCCTTCTCCTTCCTGGGGAAGTGGTGGGAGGTAGTAGAGTTAGGAAGGATAATCAGGACATCAGTGGCATCAGTGGACTCATAGTCTGAACTCTCATGGTCAGAGCTAGACAATAGTTCCTCTGAGATTTAACTCTCCTTTAGGAGATCTGCGGAGAAGTCATGAGAATGCTGTGAGGAAGGGCAACTTTCAGATAGAGGTGCTTCCTGCCTGACCTTCAGAACCTGCAGGTCCTGTGGTCCTCATACTCTCTCCAATAAAACTGTGGCCTCGATTGCATCACAGGCTCAACTTCAGGTTCAGCCACTAAAGGGTGTAATTGTCCTCCCGTGTATCCTGTGAGCGTAATGAAAGCCTTCTCAAGTACTGTGTGAGGTGAGGGTGAAGAGAATTCAGCGATACTGATGTGGGTGCTTGAGCTCATTGATTCTATCCCCAAGCTTGTTTGACACTTGATGACTTTCTGGGTGAACTCAATTTATGGGAGAGGATAATCTCTTTGTCATTCTTGTCCTCTCCTCTCTGTGTCACCAGGCACTTCCAAGTCACACTGCACTAGCCCTTAGCCTACCTGATGGCTTCATTTATGTGCAAAATATCAAGCTATCCACTTTTCACATGACAAGCCTGAAAGAAGGCCCAACTTTATCAATCCAAAATAAAAGAAACCCACCAAAACTAAAATACACATATTAGTTAAGGAAGGAAAACTGAACTGATAAGACCAGATGGCAAGCAACTGCTAGTGTAAACCTGTTAGCATTACACATGGTGAGAGGACCATGTCTTCAAACTCAACCTCTTCATTTTATAGACAAGAAGAGTGGAGAACAAAGTTGAAAGGCTGGTTGGTTCCAAGCAGAGAAGGGAACTCATGTATTCTTGTTATAGGTTCTTCTCTGTTCAGTGGGATACTCTGCTTTCCAACTAGCAGCTGTGTCTTTTCATTGTTAAACCACAGAACACAAAGAAATGTTTTCTGCTGGCTGCTTGGAAACACTCTGTGTCCCCAATAATCAAGAGACTCTAATCTCTGGTTAGAAAGGGCTTTGGAAAACATCTGTTAGGACCACCCCTCCCATCCGGTATTGGACTTCTCCCCCACTAGAATCTGCCAAGGTATTGTGTAATCTCTGCTAGAACATCTCCCAGCCTGGGAAATCATTAGCTATGTCCACAATTGTGTACTAATGCATGCAGCTAGACTTGGGACATTGTTCATCATATCACTCTCAGCTACCTCTTTCCAATTCCTAGCTTTGCCCTGACCCAGCTGGTAGGAGCTAGAAAAGGTCTGATCTTTTTCCCACATGTCTCCACCTCCATCCTAGGCCTTTACCTCTCAGATTCCTTTGACAAGTTCCTGACTCTGAGTAGGCAGGGCAGGGTGCAAATTGACAAAACATCCTTGGAGACTTGGAGGTCTAGCAAAGACTATGTTCTGTGTGGTCTCTTGGTGCTCTGAGTGGAAAATACATTTAGAAAGAAATACAATATTAAGGAATTTGAATTGATCACATGTAAAAATAAAAGTCTTTGTTTTTCTGTTTCAATAACTATTTAACCTTCCTGAATCCAAATTCCCTCATCTACACAAGGACGATAAAATAACTTATGGGGCTGGCAGAGAGAATGCCTGCAAAGCATTCAGTGAGTGCCTACAGAGAGCGGTTCTCAGTCCTCTCCTGATTGTTACCTGTCACCTCTCCTGGGCTCCCCTCACATCCTTACACCTCTCCTCCCCCTGCAGAGCCAGAGTTCACTATTTCTTCACAACTCTTCCAGCTGCTGCCATTAACACTGCTCTTCCTTTCCTCTGCATTTCCATTCCAAATTAGCATCAAAGCTACCCCTAGATTGAATGTTTGTGTCCCCAGAATTCATATATTGAAATCTAAGCCCCACTGTGATGGTGTTTGAGGGAGGACTGGATGTTGATTGATCATGAGGGCAGATTGTCTCATGCATGCAATCAGTGCATTTGTACAAAATGAATCCAGAGAGCTCCTCTGCCCTTCTGCCATGTAAGACCACAGTGAGGAGTCAGCCATCTACAGACCAAGAGGAGCACCTCACCAGATACTGCACCTGCTGGTGCCTCCATGTGGTACTGCTCGGCTTACAGAACTGTGAGAAATAAATGACGGCTGTTCATAAGCCACCCAGTCTGTGCTGTTCTGTTTAGCAGACTAACAAAGAGACTCTCCAGCTGTCCTGTGCTTGTTTCCTAACTCACTCTTGCCTCCTCTGCTTCCCACTCTTAACCTTGCCTCACTATAATATACAGTCTGTTCTCATCTGACAGAATAACTCATTTATAATCAGACTAGGCCATGCCACGCCTCAAAACCTTCCTGTGGCTTTCGATTGCAATCAGACTAAAAACAGAATCTCCTCAAAATAGCCTCAGCACTCACACTGCCTCACCTCCATTATTTCTCCGAGTTCCTTCCTTTGCTATCTTCCCTCCCTTGCTCCCTGTGCTCTGTCCACTCTGGTCCCCTTGCTAATCCCGAGCCAGCCTGGGAGACTCCCAGCTCTATTGTTCACTTTGTCTGGAATGATCCTTGCCCAGGCAGCCTGGTGTCTCTCCTCCAATTCTGTCAAGTCCATGCTGAAATGGAATATTCTGGAAGAATCCTTGAAATTGCAGGTGTGTCCCCTTCCAGGAACCTCTAGACCTCTTCCTGATTATATTTTCTTCTCAGCACTTACTGCTATCTAACTTCTTACGTAAACAACTTGCTCTGTTTCCTCCCTAAAAGTCTTCATTAGGATATGGGTCATACAAGGACAGTTTTTTTTTCCTAGAATAGCACCCAGTATATATTACACACTGTGTTTGTTTACCTAAAATGAACTTTCTTGTGAGAAGCAAGGTGGTATGGTGGGAGAGCTGTCGGTTTGGACTTTAAATTCCTGTTCTTCCACTCTTTAACCCTTGTAAATGATACTGGATCCTGCTCAGTTTCAATTTCCTCATGTGCAAAAAGTAAAGTAGACCAGTAACTAACTTGCAGCACTTGTGGGTGGTCTGTTGAGATGGTGAGGGAAGAAAAACACACCACCAGTGTCTTTTCACCACCTCTCCATGTGTATTTGCCACCCCCCTCCCACAAGAGTGGAGAGAAAACCTCCTTCTTTAAGATTCTTTTCTCTTCTTTTTTTTTTTTTTAAGATTTATTTATTTGTTTGAAAGTCAAAGTTACACAGAGAAAAGGAAAGGCAAAAAGAGAGAGAGAGAGAGAGTCTTCCATCCAATGGTTCACTCCCCAATTGGCTGCAATGGCTGGAGCTGTGCTGATCCGAAGTCAGGAGCCAGGAGCTTCCTCCAGGTCTCCCACATGGGTACAGGGGCCCAAGGACTTGGGCCATCTTCCACTGCTTTCCCAGGCCATAGCAGAGAGCTGGATCGGAAGTGGAGCAGCCGGGACTCGATCTGGCGCCCATGTGGGATGCCAGCACTGCAGGTGGCAGTTTTACCCGCTATGCCACAGCACTGGCCCTTAAGATTATTTTCTTAAAATTCCCAAAGAAGAACTCCAAAAGAATATCTTGGGTCATGTGACCCTCCCAGAGCCACTCCCTGTGCATAGAAGGACACACTGCTGTGCTTGGCCAGCTTGGGGTCTTGTTCTCATTCCCATAACCAGCGTGTGACAGAGCCAGTCCCCTGAAAAAAAAAAAAATGGATTCAGGGAAGAGTAATTCCCAGATGAAGGACCTTTAGTTTATAAAGAAGGAATAATGGAATGCTTTGGATTCAATAACAAGAAGTGTCAAAGACCAGAGAATATGCTAACTCCAAGAATGCAAGGAAGGGCAAACCATCCAAAGGCACCTGGATCTCAGTAACAAGTAGACCCAGGAACCTGGCCTCAGTGCACACTTTCTCTTTATTGTTATGTCTACTGCTTTGTGTGTTTTCTTCATTTTCTGTCACTGTAGTGTGAATTTCTTCACATGACGTAAAACATAATAGGAGTTAGTACCATTCCCACCAATGACTCATACCCTACTGTAGATGAATTTATATCACAGGCGATTTAGGCAACCCTGAGACACAGAAGACTTTGACTTTGTGTCTCTCATATTCTCCTTCTGTTCTTTTCTCCATCTCTGGAGTCATCTACCTCCTGTCTTAACCAGCTGTGGTATGTGACCTTATAGTTTACTATCCAAATCAGTACAATTTTAAGAATTAATGGAAGAGTTAATGTTAATTTTTCTGAAAACACAAAACATCAGGATCTCACTAAAATTATGACATATTTTCACCTTGCCTTTTAGCTTTATACTCCTTACTCTTTGAAGGGGTCTTATAAGAGAATATGTCCAAGGGTTTGTGGAAAAATGTAATCAAAAGGCAAGTTTATTGTGGTGGTGCAAAAATTTTGAAATCCACACATAATTTTTTGTATGCATTTTGCATGAACTTTTAGAAGACTCCTGTTATCTGTGGTGGAATGAGAAGGCCATGCCAAGATGGCCGCTGGCAAGCCAGCGTCAGTTACTCAGGAATGGCTTTGAAACTCACCTGGAAATGGAGCCTGCCTGGCAACAGGCTGTGATTGGATGGCTTTGAAACTCACATGGCAAACAGAGCCTGCCTAGCAACAGGCTTTGGAAACTGCCTGACAACAGGCTGTGATTGGTTGGGGCATAGACTGCCCCTTGACCGGATTGGCTGGTCTTGGCTATATAAGATGTTGTACCAACTGAAATAAACGAGTCTGCGGGCTGCTTGCCTCAAGCCTGCTTTCACCCGACTCACGGGGTCTGTGGTCTGTGTGGTGACTCCACGCCTCTTACCCCCACCACGCTCCTCCTCTCAGAAACGAATCCACTGCAACATTGTTGAGAAATCAACTACAACAGTTATCCATCTTTTTTTTTTTTTTTTTTTTTGACAGGCAGAGTTGATAGTGAGAGAGAGAGACAGAGAGAAAGGTCTTCCTTTTGCCGTTGGTTCACCCTCCAATGGCCGCCACAGCTGGTGCACTGCGGCCTGCGCACCACGCTGATCCGAAGGCAGGAGCCAGGTGCTTCTCCTGGTCTCCCATGGGGTGCAAGGCCCAAGCACTTGGGCCATCCTCCACTGCCTTCCCTGGCCACAGCAGAGAGCTGGCCTGGAAGAGGGGCAACAGGGACAGAATCCGGCACCCCGACCGGGACTAGAACCCGGTGTGCCGGCGCCGCTAGGCGGAGGATTAGCCTATTGAGCCACGGCGCCGGCCAAGTTATCCATCATTTATGTCTGCATGAATCAAACTGCATTGTCATCCAGGTAAATTTTAAATATTAACTGACATATGAAAATAAATAATTTTGTTTCCTTTATAAAGGAGGTAAGGAGGGTTGCCTTCTACATATTTAACTTTACAATGTTTTAGAAAGATAACTCAGTGCTATTAATCAAAGGTGTTCCTACTGTGGTGTAAAGTTCTGTTGATTTTTTTTTAATTTGTCCTATTTGAGACCATAAATATAGCTGAATAAAGCCAGCCTGGAAACTGTGAGAGAAGTAATGTAAATTTCCCTGGCCAACCTCACAAGGTGCATTCAAAAAGCTTTTCTGGAACTGTGATTGTTGTATAATAAACTGTATAGATACAAAGTATACAATTTGATAAGTTTTACTCTATGCTCACAAGCAAGATAATAAACACATCTATTATTCCACAAAGATTTCGTGTACCTTTGTGATTCCACCATTCAAACCCTTTCCTGTCTTCCCGCACCCCAACACAGCCATTGAGCTTGTGTCTGCCACTCTGGAGTTTCCTTCTGCCTGAAGGAATTTTTTTTAATAGTATTTGTACTGTAGGTCTGATGATAATGAATGCTTTCTGCCTTTAGGGCTGAATATAGTCTTCATTTTGCCCTCATTTTAGAAAGATATTGAGGGAGAAGTAGGCCTGGTGGCACATCATTTTAAGCCACCAGTTGGGACACCCACATTCCATATTGGAGTACATGTATTGAGTCTTGGCTACCTCTCACTTCAGATCGGGCTTCCTGCTGATGTGCCCACGAGGTAGCTGATGATGGCCCAAGTACTAGGCTTCTTGCCACCCACATGGGATACCCAAATGATGTCTGGGTCCTGGTTTCTGCCTCGCCAAACCCTGGCTGTTGTGCAACTGAGGAGTGAATTAATGGATGGAAGATCTCTCTCCTCCTCCTCTTCATCTCCCTCCTCTGCCTCCTTCTTCCTCTTCTTCCTCGCTGTCTCCCTCCCTCTCTCATTCTCTCACTCACTTTGCCTTTAAGATAAATAAATAAATGAACATTTTTTAAAAAAAGATATTTTCACTGGGCATAGTATTCTAGATCTATGTCTAGATATTGTTTTTTGAATCTTAAAGATATTTCTACTAATTTGCAGAACTTACAACAATACATCTGCTGTTTTTATTATCTTTTTTCTTTCTTCTTTGCTTTTAAGATTTTCTTTTTAGCACTGGTTTTGAGCATTGTGACTATGATATACTTGCTGTAGTTTTCCCCATATAGTTTGTGCTTGAGGTTTATTAAACTTCTTGTATTTGTGCATTTATATTTTTTATCAAATGTTGATAATTGTCAACAATTATGTCTTTCCTCCCAGGAAAACCTAAGGGATAACATCCATGGGCCTTAATAAATGCATGGTCCCACAGGTTGTTTCTTGCTCCTCATCTACTGGTTGAGTTCTTGCTGCCTCCTAACTTGCCTTCAGCCTCTGCTTGAAACCCACTGGAACTGTGAGTACTAAATTTATTCTGTTTATACATTTGGTTTCATTCCCTCATTGTGTCTCACCTAACACACTTGCACCTACCTTTTCCCTAGTCAGGATTCTCCTAGAGTGGAGACCTTGGTTTATGACTTGAGAAAGGTCTCAAGTCCAAATTACAAGGAAATGATAGCAATGAAAATCCCAACAACTCAGGTGCTACAAACATTTAAAATACAGTAAGACAGACAAGCATTTGGCCTAGTGGTTGGGCTGTTGGTTGGTATGCCCACGTCAGGACTAACTGAATTCAGTCCCTGACTCCAGTTCTGGCTCCAGCTGCTGCAGGCACTTGGGGAATGAACCAATGTTCTCTCTCTCTCTCTCTCTCCCACTAAAGTAAATAAATAAAACATTTTAAGATTATTTTTAGATTTATTTGAAAGTCAGAGTTACACACAGAGAGAAGGAGAGGCAGATAAAAAGAGGTCTTTGATCTACTGGTTTACTCCCTAGTTGGCCGCAACAGCCGGAGCTGTGCCGATCTGAAGCCTGGAGCCAGGAGCTTTCTCAGGGTCTTCCCGTGCCGGTACAGGGGGTCAAGGACTTGGGCCATCCCCTATTGCTGTCCCAGGCCATAGCAGAGAGCCAGATTGGAAGTGGAACAGCTGGGACTCGAACTGGCTTCCATATGGGACGCCAGCACTGCAGGCGGTGGCTTTACCCACTATGCCACAGTGCCAGCCCCAAGATTATTTTTATAAGAGTTTAGTATATGATAAAGTTGACATTTTAATCAATGCAAAAAGGACAGATAGGTAATTTATATTGCGATACTTGATCATGTTCCTACCTCATTCTGTATATGTAAATAAGTACCAGAGATGTTAGGATTATATGAGTGGCCTCCAAAACATTCATGGAAAATGAAAAACTATGCATACATTTCAAATTTTTTATACCAAATAGACGTATCTTTAATTTCACTTGTCCATTTTTTTTTAACTTTTATTTAAT
This sequence comes from Oryctolagus cuniculus, assembly GCF_051225735.1. NCBI lineage: Eukaryota > Metazoa > Chordata > Mammalia > Lagomorpha > Leporidae > Oryctolagus > Oryctolagus cuniculus. Next base: position 95,467,953 of record NC_142874.1, read on the forward strand.
GAATATAAATTTCCAAAGTATGGCTTATGGATTACAATGGCTTCCCCCTAACGTCCCTCCCACCCGCAACCCTCCCCTTTCCCATTCCATCTCCCCTTCCATTCACATGAGGATTCATTTTCAATTCTCTTTATATACAGAAGATCAGTTTAGTATACCTTAAGTAAGGATTTCAACAGTTTGCTCCCACACAGAAACATAAAGTGAAAAATAATAGATGATTTTTTAAATGATGATGAAATCAGATCAGACCTATTGTCATGTTTAATCCCAGTGAGAGTCAAGTTGGGAATTGATAATTTCTTCTTCTTCTTTTTTTTTTTTTTTAACAGAAGATCAGTTTAGTATACATTAAGTAAGGATTTCAACAGTTTGCACCCCCATAGAAACACAAAGTGAAATATACTGTTTGAGTACTCGTTATAGCACTAAGCCTCAATGTACAGCACATTAAGGACAGAGATCCTACATGAGGAGTAAGTGCACAGTGATTCCTGTTGTTGACTTTACAAATTGACACTCCTGTTTATGGCATCAGTAATCTCCCTTTGCACCAGTCATGAGTTTCCAAGGCTATGGAAGCCCCTTGAGTTCTCCAACTCTTATCTTGTTTAGACCAGGTCATAGTCAAAGTGGAGGTTCTCTCCTCCCTTCAGAGAAAAGTACCTCCTTCTTTGAAGACCTGTTCTTTCCACTGGGATGTCACTCACAGAGATCTTTCATTTAGGGTTGTTTTTTTTTTTTTTCTTTTTTTTTTTTTGCCAGAGTGTCTTGGCTTTCCATGCCTGAAATACTCTCATGGGCTTTTCAGCCAGATCAGAATGCCTTTAGGGCTGATTCTGAGGCCAGAGTGCTGTTTATTTAGGACATCCGCCATTCTATGAGTCTGCTGAGTATCTTGCTTCCCATGTTGGATCACTCTCCCCTTTATTTATTCTATCGGTTAGTGTTAGCAGGTACTAGACATGTTTATGTGCTCCCTTTGACTCTTAGTCCTTTTATTATGATCAATTGTGAACTGAAATTGATCACTTGGACTAGTGAGATGGCATTGGTACATGCCACCTTGATGGGATTAAATTGGAGTCCCCTGGTATGTTTCTAACTCTACCAATTGGGGCAAGTCAGCCCGAGCATGTCCCAAATTGTACATCTCTTCCCTCTCTTATTCCCACTCTTATGTTTAACAGGGGTCACATTTCAGTTAATTTTCAACACTTAAGAATAACTGTGTGATAATTGCAGAATTAAAGCAGTCATATTAAGTAGAACAGACAAAAAAAACTACTAAGAGGGATAATGTATTAAGTTGTTCATTAATAGTCAGGGCTATGCTGATCAAGTCACCGTTTCTCATAGTGTCCATTTCACTTCAACAGGTTTCCTTTTGGGTGTTCAGTCAGTTGTCACCAATCAGGGAGAACATATGGTATTTGTCCCTTTGGGACTGGCTTATTTCACTCAGCATGATGTGTTCCAGATTCCTCCATTTTGTTGCAAATGACTGGATTTTGTTGTTTCTTACTGCGGTATAGTATTCTAAAGAGTACATATCCCATAATTTCTTTATCCAGTCTACCGTTGATGGGCATTTAGGTTGGTTCCAGGTCTTGGCTATTGTGAATTGAGCTGCAATAAACATTAGGGTGCAGACCGCTTTTTTGTTTGTCAATTTAAACTCCTTTGGGTAAATTCCAAGGAGTGGGATGGCTGGGTTGTATGGTAGGGTTATCTTCAGGTTTCTGAGGAATCTCCAGACTGACTTTCATAGTGGCTTGACCAGTCTGCATTCCCACCAACAGTGGGTTAGTGTCCCTTTTTCCCCACATCCTCGCCAGCATCTGTTGGTAGATTTCTGCATGTGAGCCATTCTAACCGGGGTAAGGTGAAACCTCATTGTGGTTTTGATTTGCATTTCCCTGATTGCTAGTGACCTTGAACATTTTTTCATGTGCCTGTTGGCCATTTGGATTTCCTCTTTTGAAAAATGTCTATTGAGGTCCTTGGCCCATCTCTTAAGTGGGTTGTTGGTTTTGTTTTTGTGGAGTTTCTTGATCTCTTTGTAGCTTCTGGCTATCAACCCTTTATCTGTTGCATAGTTTGCAAATATTTTTTCCCATTTTGTCAATTGCCTCTTCACTTTCCTGACTGTATCTTTTGAAGTACAGAAACTTCTCAATTTGATGCAATCCCAAATGTTAATTTTTTCTTTGACTACCTGTGCTTCTGGGGTATTTTCCAAGAAGTCTTTACCAGTACCTATATCTTGCAGGGTTTTTCCAAATAGATGTATCTTTAATTTCACTTGTCCATAAACTTTTGAAGTCTCATGCTGTGTATTTATTCACATATATATACCATATAGGATACCATATATATACCATTAGTAGTAGAAGACATGGGCTCAAATGAAAAAAAAATTATCTACCAAAGAAATTTTCAGCAAATAACTGCCATACTGAAGTGTCTGGATTCCAGTCCAGGCTCTGCTTCTGGATCCACCTTCCTGATCATCCTCAGGGTGGAAAATAGCAAGTGACGACTCCAGTGCCTGGGTCCCTGCAATGCATGTGGGAAATCTAGATTGAGTCCCTGGTTCCTGGCTTTAGCCTGGCCCAGTCTCCTGGAAGCTATAGGAGTTTGAAGAGTGAACCAGTGGATGGAAGATCTCATTCTCTCTCTCTCTCTCTCTCTCTCTCTTTCTCCTTCAAATAAAAATAAATAAATAAATTTTTTTTAAATCCTGGAAAAACTAATAAAATATTTACATTTTAAAATAAGCCTCTAAAAATAAGGAAATGAGACTAAATTAATCAAATTAAAAAATTTTAAAGACCAAGAATATTTAATTTTGGCTTGAATACAGATTCTTATGCAATTGTTCAAAAGTTATGATACATCCATATAATAAAAACAGTTTCACATATTAAATAATTTGTATAACCATTGTGACATAAAGCTCAAAAGTGCTAAACAGTATTAATCCTATAAAATTGTTTGTACAAAAATTCTGGAAGTAAATAAGTTACTATTCATAGTTATCTCTGGGTAGTTGTATTTTGCTATTTTTATTATCAGTATTTTCTGCTATTTCAACAATAAATATGCATTGTTTTCCAAAATGTTAATATATTAACAAAATTTTGAGTTGTTTTCATAATTTCTATCAAGATAAAACCTTTCTGAGGAAATTATTTACTTCAAATATTTCTCTATCAACAAGAGTTTACTGAGATTTCAAGGAATATTACTGGTACCTATCTCACTGAGAACCATATGTAGTGTGTATATTTTGATTGAATGTTTGATTTCTTCAGAATTTCTTGTGTTTAAGGCAACTGTCACAAACACTTTGTTTTCAGTAGATGCTAGATGTTTCCATAGATGTTCCCATCATTTCCTTTAAGCTGTAGCTTTTTGTTCACTTTGTGAATAATAAATTTCATTTATTTACTTGTCCACTGGTCTTTTTTAAAAAGATTTATTTGTTTACTTGAAAGGCAGAGTGACAGAGAGAGGCAGATACAGAATGAGAGAGTGAGAGAGATCTTTCATTACTGGTTCATTCCCTCAATGGATGCAAGAACTGGGGCTGGGACAGGCTGAAGCCAGGACCCAGGAACTCTATCCAGGTCTTCCATGTGGGTGGCAGGGACCCAGTACTTGGGAAATTTTCTGCTTTCCCAGGCACATTAGCAGGACGTTTAATTGGAAGTAGAGCCACCAGAGTACAAACTGCTGCTCTGATACAGATGCTGGTGTCTCCTGCAGGCAGCTTAACCCGCTGTGCCACAATGCCAGCCTTGGTGCCTATTTCTGTTCTTATGCTAATACCACGCTGTTTTGATTATTTTAGGTTTGTAATTTATTTTGAAATCACAAACGTGATGCCACCAGATTTGTGATTTCTCAAGATTACTTTGGCTATGCCAAACCTTTTGTGGTTCTATATGAATTTTAGGAATGTTTGTTCTATTTCTATGAAAGATGTCCTTGGACTTTGATTGAATCTACACACATCTTTGGTTAATATAGACATTTTGACAATATTAATTCTTCCAATCCATGCACACAAGATAACTTTACTATTTTAAAAAATTTCCTCTGTCAATATTTTGTAGTCTTCAGTATATACATTTTACTTTCTTTGTTACATTTATTCATATTAAATATTGAAATTTAAGTTGAATTAAATATGGAAATATTTTGATTTTAAAACATTTCTTATGTATTTGATGGGTGGGGTGGGGGGGGAGTGCTCTAATATGCTGACTCACTCCCCAGAGCCTGGGAGCCAGGAATTCGATCCAGGTCTTCTAGGTGGGTGGCAGGAATCCAACTGCTTGAGCCATCACTGATGCCCCCTGCCCCCTGGGTCTGTGTTAGCACTAGATTCAGGAGCCAGCTAGGTATTGATCCCAGTTTCTCCTGTATTGGACATGGGCATGTTAACTACTAAGCCAAATACTCACTCTTTGATTTCTTTCTTGGGTAATTAATTGCTAATGTTTAGAACTACAACTGGCTTTGGTACATTGGTTTTTGTATCCTGAAACTTGCCTGAATTTGTTCATTAGTTCTAAAGGGGGCATCTTCAGGGTTTTTCATATACAGAATCATATCATCTGCAAACAGAGGCAATTTCACTTTTTCAAATGTGGATGCCATTTTCTTGCCTAATTGCTGTGGGTAGGGCTTCCAGAAGTATGCTGATCAGAAGTGTCCAGAGCAGGTATTGGGCATAGCAGTTAAGATGCCACTTGGGACACCCAGATCCTAAATCGAAGTGCCAGCTCCACTCCCAATTCTCGTTTCCTTCTAAGACAGACCAGGGAGATAGCACTGATGGTTCAAGCAGTGCGTTCCTGTTACCCACCTGGTAGACTTGGATTGAGTTCTTGGCTTCTATCTTCAGACTGGCCCATTCCCAGCTGTTACAGGCACCTGGGGAGTGAACTAGGCAATAGGAGAGCTCGCTCGCTCTCTCTCTCTCCCTTCACTCTCTTTTCCTCTGTCTTTCAAACAAATTAAATAAATAAATAAAAACCTTAAAAAAGCAGCAAGAGTGAGTATGCATCTTAGAAATACAGATGAGAATTTAAGATTTATCTGGATCTTACATAATTTTCAAGGTTCCTTTCCTAGAGACCTCCTTTCATACATTCTGCACAGCCTAACCATGCCCCACGGTTCGTGCCTTCCAGAAAGGCATTCCTCCACTTGGAATTATTTTAACCTCACACACCTCTTGTCCAAATAATGTTGTCTCCCTCACAGATGTTTCCCAATCACACTGATTATGCTTTCCTAAGCTTCTCATAAAGGATTCATTTGATTTTTCCCTATATGATCTTCTAAGTTTCCTGAAAGGAGAAAGGAGCTCTCTTATCTTACTGTGTTTGTATCTGGCCTCATTCAGCAATAGTTGTCTGAACTGCATTTCTTACAGGAAGGAAAAAGGAAGCCTTCCTCTATGTCTCCTGCCTTCCCATCTCATTCAGAATTTTTCTTAAGCTTTAATAAAAGACAAGGACCACAATTCCCAATCTACTTCTATGTAGATCACTAAATCTCACCTAGAAAACGTCCTCTGCAGAAACCCAACAGGACCTGGTTCTCATCTTTACCAGTTTTTATTTTAACTGCCTGGCACAACTGTATCACAGCTTCTTTGAAATCTTCTTATAGGAACAGGATGTGATGGACAGCTTTTATTTTCTATTGTTCTTAAGCAAAGTATGCCAAGGGTTGGGCACATTCTCTGATAAATTTTGAATATCTACAGTAAGAGGAGTAAACATGCCTTCTGCTCACACCTCTTTAAGATTCTCTATTGATAAATGATACATATTTCCCTTTTATTTGTTCGTAAAACTTAGAAAGAAGCTTGTCCTTTGTATCCTAAATCAAAGCAAAATAATGTTGTGCTTGAATTTCATTCTGGACCCACATTGTTTGCCCTGAAAAAGTAATAAAAAGAGAACACTCTCTTCCTCCCTCTTTCCTAGGAAGAGCGTCAGCTTGTTCCAGGGAGGCTCAATTGTGATCTGCAGTTGGGCGGCCTTTCATTAATGAGTGAGTTACTCTAGCTCTGAGTCTCAGAGTTTTGGGCAATCAAGGATTGTCTTTCAGGCAGAGGGTTGAGCACAGTATGGAACCACTGGAGTAGCAATTCTCTTTAAAGCCAATGTAAAGAAGAGATAACGCTGTAGTTGGTTAAATATAACTTACAAGCTACCCAGACAACAAACTTGGTTGTATCTGTTTTGCCACCAGGCATGTGTCTTGTCCTTGACTGTGGGGAGCAACCGGGACTAGACTAAGTTACTGGAATTAAGACTTATTCTATGCATCTGCTCTCCCACAATATGGCGCTGGGAGAGGAGAAAAAAGCTTCTACGCAGCTGCCTCTTGCCAACTTGAGTGATGACCTCCAGGAGCTGATCCTGCTCCTGATTGGAGGAGAGCAGCGTACTCGGCGTGTGGGCAGCCGAGTTGGGATTGGCGGAAGAGGACTATAAGGGAGGAGAGAGACAACATGCACCAGGAACATCTAAGGGGAACATCTATCTGAAGGAACACCTGTGCAGCCCCCGAGAGAGCCGGCCGGCGGTGTGCCGCTCCCTTGCGGAAGTGGGGAATGTGGCCAGGGGGAACCGCCCTTCCACGGAGGTGGAAGGGACTGCAGCCAACCCGGGAAGAACCAGCAGCAAACCCGGGAAGGGCCGAGCAGATGAAAGAACAGCGCAGGGTCCTGTGTGGTTCCTCCACGAAGAGGGGGAGCGACACTTGACCATTCTATAAAACTGTCATAGGCTTTTATCTAAGAACACAGACGAGAGCATTTTATAAATCTTGGTATGAAGCTTTCTCAAAAGTCCACAATTTTATTTTTAATGTCTTCTTTGAGATAATAGCTAGCTAAGGTTTTGTTTATTGGTTGGTTGGTTGATTTTTTCAACATTGGTGTAATTAAATTTTAATCTAGTTTTCAGACCACATAACTTGCACAATTTCTGCGTTTTGGTGGTGAGAAGAGTTTTGTCTATAGCCTAGTTAAATGTTCAAAAAAAGAACATGGTCTCTGTTGGTAGGGTAAGTAGCACATACAATTTTGCCTCATTAACTTTATTACTCAGAATCCTCACATACCAAGTAAGTATATGTCTGACCATGAGTGAATAATGTGCATGTGAATCACCTGAGCATCTTGTTAGACCGTAGATTCTGCTTCAGTGTATGTGAGAGGGGCTCCAAGATTCTGCTCCTCTAATGAGTTCCCCAGTGATGCCCATTCTACCCACCTGTGGACATTGTTTTGCGTGGCAAGGGCTTAAGCAAGATGTTGTTAGTATTTTGTAACTTAGTACCTAGGCATCCTCATGCAGAGATGTCCAACCCATATGCATTTCTATCCCTTGGAGTAGGTTGCAACTTTCAAGTTTCCACTAAGTGCTTACTTTTCTAATTTTCTCCATAATTCTAACTTTTAAAATATTACATTACTTAATGCCAGGGCATTTCATGCATAAGCATTTTTTTTTTACCAATACAAAATGATCCCCTCTCTCAGGTCTGTATCTTCTTTGCCTTCATTTATACTCTGCATGATGTTTATTAAACCATTCTGATTTCTTTTTTGTATGAATTTTCCCAGCATGTACCTAAAGCATAATAGATGTTAAATAGCTATCAATTAAATGAATTAAGTTGTCATCAACTATTAGATTATTATTGACCTTCATCATTTTGTTTCAAGAAATCTCTGTCTCTGTTTCTCCTTTCTCTGTCTGTCTGTCTTAATTTATTCTAGGACTTCTTGGTGAATATCTCGAGTTCGCTCCCCAGATTTCTGATTTGATGTCAGGAGTGTTAGTTATAGTCCTTAGTACTTCTAGATGGAGGGTTTTAGTTTTAGTTTTGCTTTTCACTATTTTATCTCTTTTTTACTTTTACTTACATAAGTTTGCCATTCAGTTGGGTATCATTTGTGTCATCTTAGCCTAATGGTTCAAAGTACCCATTTCATGGAAGCTACATCATTCCTACACTTAGCAGAGACCTATGAAACAATTGCTTTCTAAAGTTAGAATTCGCTTCTTATATAAAATTATTTTCTCTTACATTTTGAGATAGTCTTCCCTTCTCTTAAGTATCTACTATAAGCTCTATTTCATTTTTTTCTCATTTTTAAAAAAAATATTTATTTATTTGAAAGGCAGAATTACAGAGAGAAAGTAGGGAGAGAGGGACAGAGAAATCTTCCCTTCCCTGGTTCACTTTCCAAATGGCCACAGTGGCCAGGGCTGGGCCAGGCCTAAGCCAGGAGCCAGGAGCTTCATCTGGGTCTCCCATGTGGGGTTAGGGACCCAAGGACTTGAGTAATCTACTGATTTCCCAGGTGCACTAGCAGGGAGCTGGATCAGAAGTAGAGCAGCTGTGACTCGAATCAGTGCCCATTTGGGATACTGGCATTGCAGGTGGCAGCTTAACCCCACAGGCCACAGTGCCAGCTCCCATTTACTTTTTCTTAAATGACTGATAATGCATTTGTCAAAAGCTGGGATGAATACAGCAGTGTTAAGTTTCTGCTCTGTGCACTTAGGACTTTGTTTCATAGCTCAAGCAAAATATCTAATTTATGAGCACAATTCCTAGCTCATGTTTAGCAGTGAAACTACCACAAAGTATGAAGTTCTTTACTGAACAACATAACACATGGGACTAGGACTCCTCATGAATTTTTCTAATGTGCTAACTGTAGCCACATTTGCAATACTTTCCTTGGGTTGCTAAGCATATCAGATGGCTTTTACTTTCTCCAGACCCCTGTCATACAACGTATCACATTCATGGAAAAGCCTGCATGGAGAAAAGGAGGCACTGATATTGCAAGATCTGGCTAGGGAGAGTAGAATAATTCTAAAGGGGTAGGGAGAGTTTGGCCTGGTGACTAAGTTTGCATCTCAAATCAAGGTGGAGTGCTTGGGCTTGGTGCTCATCTCTGGCTTCTGGCTCTAGTTGCAGTCCCAGCCATTGCAGGCATTTGGGTAGTAAACCAGCAGCACATAGGAGTGTGCTGTCTGTCTCTGTTCCTCTCCCTCTCAATCTCGGTGGGCATCTTTGCCTTTCCAATATATATGGTTGTTTGTTAATATATATGTTTGTTAAGAATAATTAAATACATGTTAATAGTAAATATATAAGATGAGTTAAAATGTTTGTTAGGAATGGTTCTAATGGGTAAAATCAATATTTCAGGAGACCTGCCTTGTGGTATACAGGGTTGAGCCACCACTTGTGATGCTGGCATGCTGTATTGGAGTCCTGGCTGCTCTGCTCCACAGCAGGGGTCCCTGCTAATACGCCTGGGAAGGTAGCAGAAGAGAGCCCAAGGTCCCTGACATCTTGTATGTGGGAGAACCGGATGGAGTTCCTGGCTCCTGGCGTGGACCTGGCTCAGCCCTGGCTATTGTGGCATTGGGGAATAAACAAGTGAGTGGAAGTCTCCCCTACCCCAGCTCCCTCTCTCGCTCTAACGCTGTCACTCTGCCTTTCAAATAAATAAATAAATAAATCGTTTTAAACAACATAATACTTCATTGTCAGATCAGGAATCCCAGTGGATGGGCGAACCCTCTGTTCAGAAAAAGGCACAAAGGAGACACATAATACTTTCCTACTTCCTTTCACACTATTCAGTACCAATCAAGTTCAAAGGCTTAAAATCACAATATACCTCAAGGAATAAGCTTCTCCCTACAGAGGGAAAGCCTATTCTGACTATAGACTTCTGAGTTTATACTGTGGCTGCCATTTTTCTGTAGTTATTGGTTTTGTTGGGTAAAAGTGTGGAAGGCACGCTGCTTTTATATCATGTTAACCCAATAATTTAACCTCAAAAGGCAGTAACTTAGTGAACTAAGAAATCCGTTATCAGACACTGATATTAGTGAGGTTTACGAGAAAATGCAGACAACCCATTTCAAATATTGCACCAAATATTTGCAACCAGAATAAATTGCATAACCTTGGAGGACCTTTGATTTTATCACGTGTAAGATAATTTAGACTAAATGATCTCATCCAGCTATAGAATGTTGTAAAAAAAAAATCTCAAGGTGCAATGGAAATGTTTTTATTTTTTCCTACAGAGTGTTGGAGTCAGAAAAACCTTTTAGTAGGGCAGTTGTTTGGCACAGCAATTAAGAGGCAGCTTGAGATGCCACATTCCATATCGGAGTGCCTGGGTTCTAATATTTTCACATTCGGTACAAGTGTACACCCCCCCCCCCCCCCCAATTATCTATTGGCTTCTAGAAGAATTTTACCAACTGGCCTTATGATTGACTTCGCTGAGCTTTTGTTTTTGACTCTTGAAAACACTACTTTATACCAGGCGGCCAAATTCACCCAGCTTTAAAACTTGTTGGTTAACACATTATTCCCTTCACCGATTAACACAATTAAGCAGAAACCTGGAAACTGATTCAACGGCTCAGGCACTTTGCTTGATGTTTTTCTGGTTACCATGTGGTGTTCCAACTAGATTTTAATCCGTGAAGGTGAGATATGCAATTTTGTTTTGTTTGTTTCTCCTTTTGAAGGCAGAAGCTGTGAAACCCAGTTGAAATGTGTAGTGTCATTCCACCTGGAACACAGCCACACGGCCGTGTTGGTTTGGGCAGCAGTGCAAACAGAGTGAACATAGATGAATACAGGAAGCACAGATGGCTACGTGTTTTATTGGGAGATATGCACCTCTGGAAGGGCTTTTCTCCTAAAGACCAGGAGCTTTCTTTTATTTTTCATGCAGTAAGCTCACAGTTAAGTAAGCACAACAAATCACTTGGTAAGCGTGCAATAAAACTCACAGAACACGATGACAGAGCCTGGTGTCCAGAAGGAAGGTAAGCAAGCGTTTCCATCCAACATCAAGTCCTTCAACTCTGGCAAGAAAAAAGAAAAAACATTTAAAAGACTCTAGGATTTTTCCATCCAGCTCCAAGGCTGGCCTCCTGTATTCGAGTTGTTTGGTTCTCTGTGGCGCTATCTCCTATGGCCTTTTTCTCAGTTGACATGAAACATCCATATGCCTCATGGCCAGAGACAAAAATGAATCAAAACAGTGCTTCATTTGTGGACATTTAAAATAGGACCTGAAATAAGGCAATAAACCTAAAACCAAAGCTTTGTAGGGAGTAAAATTTTCTAAGTCTCCCTCCCTCCCTCCCTCCTTTCCTTCCCTCCCTCCTTCCTTCCTCCCTCTCTTCCTTCCTTCCTTCTTTCCTTCCTTCCTTCCCTCCCTCCCTCCCTCCCTCCCTCCCTCCCTCCTTCCTTCCTTCCTTCCTTCCTTCCTTCCTTCCTTCCTTCCTTCCTCTCTTTCTCTCTCTCTCTCCTCTCTCTCTTTCTCTTCTCTCTCTCTCTCTCTCTTTCTTTCTCTTTCTTTCTTCAGGGTGTGCAGAGAAAGGGAGGAAACCAATCCTCCGGGGCTGGGGGTGTTGGGATTAAAGAGGAGAGGGAGGAGGAAAGGCAAGAAACAGATGGAAGTGCTCTGACTTCCCCCTTCTGGCTACAACCAGAAAAGAGAGGGATCCTGGAGAAGAGAGCTGTTGAGTCTTGTCTGGGTGCAAAGAGCCCAGTTAAAGGCTGCTCAGCTCAACCTGGAGCAGCATCTCATATCAGAGTTGATTCAGTTTTCTCCAAGCAATTGAAACTCTATCAAGACAATAGAAAACACAAGAAATGTTCCCAGTGGCATATAAGATCCTGTTTCTTTCTTTTTTTTTAAGATTATTTATTTGAAAGTCAGAATTACACAGAGAGAGGAGGAGAGAGAGAGAGAGGTCTTCCATCCGATGGCTCACTCTCCAATTGGCCACAATAGCTGGAGCTGCGCCGATCTGAAGCCAGGAGCCAGGAGCCTCGTCCAGGTCTCCCATGCAGGTGCAGGGGCCCAAGGACACGGAACATTCTCTACTGCTTCCCCAGGCCACAGCAGAGAGCTGGATCAGAAGTGGAGCAGCCGGGTCTGGAACCCGTGCCCACAGGAGATGCTGGTACCTCAGGCCAGGGCATTAACCCCACTGTGCCACAGCACTGGCTCCAGATCCTTGTTTCTTAGGTCAGTTTCAAGAATAAAGCTTTGATTAAGAGGATTAGCACATGGCATCATTCCATTATTTAGGGCAGTTAAATACATCAAGAAACAAGGAGGTATGAAATCAGATAATAATTCATCTGGTCTACTAAGACACAGGAACTGATTTAAAATAATTTCCTTTTAATATCACACAACATTCAACTTCTGCAAACATTCTACAATATTCTTATTTACTTCAGTTTCTTTTTCTATAAAAAAAATCTCTTTCTTAACCTTCCTCACCAAAAGTACATTCTTATGCTTTTGGCTTTCTCCACATTCTCTTTTTCTGTCCTACCTACTGGTTTCTTGAATCTACATTCTTGAAGAATCCTCTAACACTTCTAAATTAAGAGAAAAATTATTATTCTAAATTAAGAGAAAAATATCTTCTAACAAAGAACACACAGAATTGTCCTTTAAAGTAGTTTTTGAATTTTGGAGGAATTAAGTAGGAAAACAGATAAATGTTTTTATCTTTGTTTACACAACTATACTTTACCAAGTGTTGCAAACCCTAGAAATCTCAGGAAAATCTTTAAGCCTAGAAAGGAAAACATTTAAGCATAGAACCAACAATGTTTTCAGTAAAAGACATAACACCCTGAGTCCAATTGCAAATATTTCCAGAGAAGAATCAAAACTGTGGATGACAAAAGACTTAAAATAGTCGTGCTCACAATTAGAACAACTCAGCAATTTCTGTGTTTCAGAAAGCACAACAGGGCTTCAGGGACTATTCTTTCCTTTCAGACCTTGGACCTATAATGGGGGAAGGAGGGGCATGACAGACAAGGTATATATTGGCCCTGACCTCAGAACAGAGGGCTCTTAATAGATAGGCAGAGAAATACCCATAATTTAGAAAGCCAGAAAATGAGAGCCTTTTGAGGAGCTGGCCTCACTAGGCTAATCCTCCGCCTGAGGCGCCGGCACCCCGGGTTCTAGTCCCAGTTGCGGCACCAGATTCTGTCCCGGTTGCCCCTCTTCCAGGCCAGCTTTCTGCTGTGGCCCGGAAAGGCAGTGGAGGATGGCCCAAGTGCTTGGGTCCCTGCACCAGCATGGGAGACCGGGAAGAAGCACCTGGCTCCTGGCTTCGGATTGGTGCAGCACGCCGGCTGTGGTGGCCATTTGGGTGGTGAACCAATGGAAGGAAGACCTTTCTCTCTGTCTCTCTCTCACACTGTTTAACTCTGCCTGTAAAACAAACAAACAAACAAACAAAACAAAACAAAACAAACCACCTTTTGAGTCAGAGGGGCCAGAAGGCCTGCCCTTGCCAATCTAGAGAAAAGATATAGGATGGAGTTGGAAAACAGGTCTATGCAAGGTGAATGGTCAGTAGTAAAACCAGCTGTTTAAGACAAGCCATATAAGACCAGTTCTTGCAGAGCTTTTTAAAACAGTGGCCCATGGTTTCCTCTAGCAGGGAATTTAACATATAAAGATAGTGCCAACTAACGCTGGGCCTCGGGCCTCAGCTACTGAGCAGGCACAACATTCCTGCCCCTTCCCAACACTTGAGATGCAGAGGGGGTAGCAAATACACACCAGGAAGTCGTAAGCAAGATGGGCCTTGGTAGTCAGCTGGAAAGACAGAGAGTGAATGGCCTCTGTCTCCTTTAAGATATTCCTGATGGGATCATCTGCAGGGAGTGGATGGGTGTGTGGTTGGCCGGGTGCCGAATGTAATTTTCCTGTTCCACACCCAGATTATTCTGCTACAGGAGCCTTCTTGCAGCATGTGCCCTAACTGCATTTAACTACACGACCTGTGCCTGCATGTGTGCAGCAAGAAGACTGCATGGCTGACACTGCACAGGACAGAGAAGGGAAAGGCCAAGGTGGCTAGTTAAAAAAAAAAAAAAGAGTGAGAGTGGGTAAGCCTCCGTCTCTGTAATAGATTCCTAACAGCATTGGCTTCAGGCAGTGGACAGGTGCATGATTTACAATGTGCCTATGGAATGTGGACACTGAATTGAGGCAGTGGGATGCCTAATGCAATCTTCCCCATTGGGCATTCCCAGCTTATCCCACCATGGAAATCTTCTGGAAGGGAATGCCCAAATAGCATTTACCTGCTTGACCCATTATTGTGTGGGTGCAGTGAAAAGAGACTGGGGCCGCTGTTGAATGAGATAGACAAGGCAAGAGAAAGGACAGAAGTAGGCCTGACATGGAGCATTCCGCAAGTCATCAGCTGAGGCTGCTCAGACTTATCCCCACTTTTGATCTGCCCCGGCTGGCTTGCCAAAGCTATGTTACTAGCCATGGCTGGAGTAGGTACTTGTCTTCCCATGAGAATGGTATTTCAGACATGAGCCAGAGACTGGAAGGAAAAAAATGGTGAGTTTTGATGAACAAACTTTACCTGGCAGGCCAGGAGGGTATCTCAGCAAAAAAAAAACAACAGCCCAGTCTGCATTAAGATTGAAGTTTTTATGGGTATGAGCCCATTCTTTCTCTTCCCTCTTATTCTGGGATGTTGCTGGACAGAGGGCTTTCCAGGTGTGGAATTTATCAAACTCCTCCAAGGGCTTTATCAGCACAATGTTATTGGAACTAATATTACTCCTGACAGAGCTTGGACAAGTCCCCTGAGGTGCCCCTGGGAGAGGGCTGGGGGCCCACATATAAGGTTAGCAGATGTGGGCAAGACCTTTGATGTGTGAATGCCACACTGCTTCCAAGGCATGCCTCTTTGTTTCTTCCCTCATTCCACCATGAGGGAAAATTCTTCCCATTTTTCTTCTTTGCTTCTTTTCATATACATAGGCTAATGTCTACTTTCCTACCTAATAAAAATAGGTGAGGAGCTAGGCAAGGAAAGTTGGAAAATCATGGCACAAACTTCCAAGGGTTGTGTGGGTAAAGGGGCTGTTGCCTGCGAACAGACCACCATAACTTTAGTTTTGTTTACAGTGGTGAGAAAAGAGATGGGTTGAAATTAAAGTCTTTAGGAAGGTAATTATGCACTAAGTCAAAGTGCTGTATTGCCTCAGTAACAAAAAACCTGACTTCTAGAGCCAAGAGTTCTATTTTTGTTATTGTCCCCCACAATATCATTCTTCGAATCTACACAACTATTGGTGCTAATAGGGGCACTGATGTTTTTGCTTACTGTTATAAAGGTGAAGGAAAATGTCACTTCAGCCCTATGAGAGTTCAGATGTTCAATAATAAGACATACAGATTTATTCATGTGCAAAAGCATAAAATCATGGCACAGACGAGAGCCATAGGATATCATTCTCCTGTGTATGTAACATTATTCCAAAACTTGCATACCCCTTTATCTATAGGGGAGGGGAGGAAAGAGGAGTGTAGGCAATTCCGAGGGCTATTAAGTGATTACTAGGGGAATCATGACTTCAGAGGTCATCTCTTTGGAATTTGCACAGGCCCAAGGGACAGACAGTATCTGGTCATGGAAGTCCACTGAACTGTGGTTACTTTCCTCAGTCCTCTTTTCTGAGATAGGAGAGGATTTCCAGGTGGAGATAGAAGGGCATTTTTCAATTCGGTCTTAATGCAGATAAGGAGAATTCCAGAGAGCCTTCTTGCTCTTGAAGGGACAGGAATAAAAAAGATTAGAGTAGGTTCATACGCCTAGCCGGTCCTCGGTAGTTGCATTCTCTGCGTTATCGAGCAGAAAGGACGATTGCGCCGCTACGATGAAGCTCGTGAGATTTTTGATGAAATTGAGTCATGAAACTGTAACCATTGAATTGAAGAATGGAACACAGGTCCATGGAACAATCACAGGTGTAGATGTCAGCATGAATACGCATCTTAAAGCCGTGAAAATGACCCTGAAGAACAGAGAACCTGTACAGCTGGAAACACTGAGTATTCGAGGAAATAACATTTGCTATTTTATTCTACCGGACAGTTTACCTCTGGATACACTACTTGTGGATGTTGAACCCAAGGTGAAATCTAAGAAAAGGGAAGCTGTTGCAGGAAGAGGCCGAGGCCGGGGTAGAGGAAGAGGACGTGGCCGTGGCAGAGGAAGAGGGGGTCCCAGGAGATAATGTCTCTCAAGATTACTGTTTCAGAGTGATGAGTGATTGGGGATTTCTTTTGTACAGGCTTTGTTTGTTTATGTCACTTTTTAATAAACATAAATGTTGGGCAGAATTGTCTATTGACTGTATCATATTGAGGTTCTAGTAGTTTCATATTCATGAAGTTGCCCTGTGAGACCTGAGCATTTCTTAGATAGTTCCCTTCTTTGATGATCAGACTTTAATTTTTTAAGTACAGTTTTTCTATTATGAATATATATATATAGAAAGAGAGCAACCACGTACCTTTTTACTTCACATGCTCTGAATATGTATTTTGTTACTTTACTCTTGACTCCTGTCTGTGGAACCTACCTATAGGTGAAACCATAAATTCTTTTTGATACTGTAGAAACTCAAGTCATTATTTTGGCGCCATGGCTCACTTGGCTAATCCTCCGCCTGCGGCGCCAGCACCCCGGGTTCTAGTCCCAGTCAGAGTGCCGGATTCTGTCCTGGTTGCTCCTCTTCCAGTCCAGCTCTCTGCTGTGGCCTGGGAAGGCAGTGGAGGATGGCCCAGGTGCTTGGGCCCTGCACCCGCATGGGAGACTAGGAGGAAGCACCTGGCTCCTGGCTTCGGATCGGCGCAGCACACCGGCCGTAGCGGCCATTTGGGGGGTGAACCAACGGAAGGAAGACCTTTCTCTCTCTCTCTCTCTAACTCTGCCTGTCCAAAAAAAAAAAAAAAAAAAAAAAAAAAAAAAAAAAAAAGAAAAGAAAAGAAAAAAAAGAAACTCAAGTCATGATAGAATAAGGGCTAACATTCATTCTGCTTTTCTGAGTTTCACTCTTTGGAGACTTGGGTACCTGGTAAAAGGTGGTAATCATCTTTGAATCAGGAGTCATTGATTGTGTTGTCATAGATAATGTTTTTTGTTTTTGTTTCTTTAGTTTTATAGAAGTTCTGAATAGAACATAGTTTTACGTGCCTCTGAGTTGAAACTGCAGCTAATATTCAGTAGATTATCAGTTATGAGCAATAATGAAACCTGTTGATGTGGAGGCACCTAAGTGGCTCCCCTTTCCAGCACTTTTTCAAGGAGTCCTTAAAAACAGAAGGGAGAAAAATCTTTATTTGACAGCAAAATGATTTTTTTTTCTATTATTAAGGATTTAATTGGTTAAGCTTAGAGAAAAATGCTTCTTGGTGTGTATAATTCCTTGTAAAGCTTACTACCATTTGTTTATATGTTAAGAAAAAACCTTACTTTGAGGCATTTGGGGAGCCTAAATCTACATTTCTGCTCAATATGCCTATGGATTTTTGTTTATTTTGTAAACAAGAAGATTTTCTGCAAAGTGTTATCTAAAAGTTTAGGCTTTGGGGGAAGGTTATATACAAAAAAGTGATAGCAAGGAGATGGTGTGTGTGTGTGTTTTTTAAAGTTACCATAAATCTTGTCATAAATATTTAAAGGTATCCACTCTCATCAAGTAAATTTAAATTTCTTGATTATTCCACAATTGACTGTCCTCTTGTTCATAAGTTAACCCATAG
Source organism: Oryctolagus cuniculus (assembly GCF_051225735.1). NCBI lineage: Eukaryota > Metazoa > Chordata > Mammalia > Lagomorpha > Leporidae > Oryctolagus > Oryctolagus cuniculus. The sequence continues at coordinate 95,485,660 of NC_142874.1, forward strand.
TGAATTACCTGTTTTATTACAGATCAGCCAGTTTGAATACAAATTCTTTGATCCAAAAAAGAATGTATAAAATTAATAATTAAGACAACTTTATATGAATATTCAAGTTGAACTGGCATGGGCAAAATACAATCAGTATGTAATTTTTCTCCGCATCTTTTGTAAATTTAGAAGTTGAGGGAATAAATATCTGGATCTTAAAAAAAAAAAAAAAGATTAGAGTTAGTTCATTTCTGAGCTTCCTGCTTTTAAGATCTGCAATTTACTTTAACTCAGATTGTTCAACATGCTCAAAAATTGCCATGTTTTAGGGCATCATTCTCCAAGCTCCAAAATAATGTTAGTCCCCTGAAAAATTATAAATGATATGTATTTAATGATTAATAAGTTCATGGTCTACATAACTGGAGCAAATACTCTCCTGTGTTACATTCACACTTTAAAAAAATGTATTTACTTGAAAGGCAGAGGGGCAGAGAGAAAGGGATATTCAGATAGACACACACACACACACACACACACACATACACACACATACACACACATTGAGAAGTCTTCCATCCACTGGTTCACTCCCCAGATGCTCACAACAACAGCAAGGGTGAAGCCAGGCTGAAGCTATGAGCCAGAAACCCCTTCTACCTAGTTCTTGAGCCATCATCTGCTGCCTACTGGGTGCATTAGCAGGAAATTGGCTTTGAAGTGCAAAGTAGCCGGGACTCTAACCTGGCACTTTGATACGGGATTCAGGCATCCCAAGTGGTAACTTAACCTGCCACAGCACAGCACCCGTGTCTACACTGACATTTGAGTACTAAACAACCATTGCATAATCCTCATTTAATCATAATGTATTATCATTTTATTTACATATTTTTGACTTTCATCTGTAAATTTCATCTGCTAATTCATTAAGGATTTGTGCATCTATATTCATAAAGCCAGTGTTTTTTTTTTTTTTTTTTTTTTTGTCTGACTTAGACATGAGGAGTTGGAAAGTGTCCCCTCCTCCATTTTCTGAAATTGAGTAAATGGCATTATTTTCTCTTTAAATGTTTCACAGAATTTATCATTGGAGCCACACAGCCATGGATTTTATTTGTGGAAGGTTTATAATTAAGAATATATGGGGGGTGAACATTGTGGCACAGCATGTTAAATAGCCATTTGCAATGCTGGCATTCCATATCAGAACACCAGTTCACATCCTGGCTGCTCTACTTCCAATCAAGCTTCCTGCTAATGAGCCTGGGAAGGCAGTGGAAGATGGTGCAAGTGCTTGGGTCCCTGCAACCCATGTAGGAGACCTGGATGAAGTTCCAGGCTGTCGGCTGTTGGCTGTTTGGCTTTGACCCTGGATGAAGTTCCAGCCAGGCCACTGTGGCCATCTGGGGTGTAAACCAGTGGATGGAGGATAGATCTCTCTTTCTTTCTCTGCCTCTCACATAAGTAAATAAATAAATAAATAACTTTTTTTAAAGAATCAAAATTTTAAATGGTCATAGTGATCTTCAAATTTTCTTTTTTCCTTGGTCAGTTGGTTATCTGTGTCTGTCAAGGAATTTTCATATTCCATTAAAATTGTCAAATTTGTTGGCATAAAGTTGTTTATAATAGTCCCCTGATATTTTTTAATGTCTCCAATACATGTACTACTGTCTTCTTTTTATTTCTAAAGTTGATATTCATGCCATTTTAAAATTGATCAAACTAGCTAGAGGTTTCTCAATTATATTCATTCTGCTATTTTCTAAGAATTAGCTTTTGATTTCATGGGTTTTTCTGTAAATTTTCTTTATTATTTATATTTAATTTTATCTTATTTTATTTTTTCCACTTACTTTGAGTTCAGTTTGCTTCTTTTTTATTTTATAAGGAGAATGCTTGGTTTCAATCCTTTGTTTCTATTGTTTTCATCTAGAGATATATGATTTCTATCTAAGTCCAGGTTTAACTGAACCACACAATTTTTAATATGCTGCGATTTTATTATCATTAAGTTTTTTTTTTTTTGACAGGCAGAGTGGACAGTGAGAGAGAGAGACAGAGAGAAAGGTCTTCCTTTGCCGTTGGTTCACCCTCCAATGGCCGCCGCGGCCGGCGTGTTGCGGCAGGTGCACCGTGCTGATCCGATGGCAGGAGCCAGGTACTTATCCTGGTCTCCCATGGGGTGCAGGGCCCAAGCACTTGGGCCATCCTCCACTGCACTCCCTGGCCACAGCAGAGAGCTGGCCTGGAAGAGGGACAACCGGGACAGAATCTGGGGCCCCAACTGGGACTAGAACCCGGTGTGCCGGCGCCACAAGGTGGAGGATTAGCCTAGTGAGCCACGGCGCCAGCTATTAAGTTTTAAATGCTTTGGATTTTTTGGCCTCATAATTTCCAAATACCTTGGGTTTTTTATAGATGTATTGCTTTTATTGTTTTCTATATTAATTCTACTGTGGTCTGAGTACATCCTGTATATGATTTTAATAATTTCAGAATTGTTGAAAGTTATTTTAAAGTACAGGATAGGGCCCATCTTTTTTTAGATTTTTTAAAAATTTTATTTAAGGTCCACAAATTTCGTATATTTCATATGTACAGATTCAAGAACATAGCGATACTTTCTACCCTCCCTCTCACCCACACTCCCACTCTTCTTCTTCTTCCTTCTCCTATTCCTGTTCTTATTTTTTACAAAGACCTATTTATGGTCAACTTTATGCTCATAAGATTAACCCTACACTATGTAGAGAGTTTAACAAATAGAATGAAGAAAAAAAAATAAAACACTGTTCCTCAACAGTTGAGACGAGGGCTGTTAAAAATCATGGCATGTCGTTCCAAGTCGTTGGAAAGAAACACATGCTGTATTAGTCAAGTTGTCATCACTGTAACAAATGCCTGAGAGAAGCTACTCAGCCAGGAAGGTTTATTTTGGCTTCTGGTTCTGGAGGTTCACAGTCCGAGATAGGGTGGCCCCATTGGTTCAGTGTATGCCGCAGGCAGTGGATTGTGGAACATGGGTAGAGGGAACATCAGTTGGTGAGCCAGGAAGCAGAGTGGGCAGCTGGGCCAGGCACTCAGAGTTTTACAATCAACATTCCCCTCAGAACGACTTTCCAAGGGCATGATTCTAATAACCTAAGGACTTCCATCAGAGCCCTCTCCTAAATCCCGTAACTGGATCAAGGTTCCACCCTCCTAGCACCATTAACTTGTGACTCTGGGTGATTCAGTGACTGCATGCGTGTGTTGAGAAGCCAAATTTTGTTTAAGCATGGTATTTCATTGTTGGACATAAGGTTCTGTTTATGGTAATTGGCTCAAGCTGGTCAGTAAGGAGTTGTTCAGGTCATATCCCCACTGGTTTTCTTTTGACTTCTATCAAGTACTAATATGAGAGCACTGACTCTCTGCTTTAATGGTTAGGTTTGCCTGTTCCCCTTTTTAATTATAAGTCACTGCCTTAAATATTTTGAAACAGTACTGTATACATACACATTAATGACTAAAATCTGATGTTAACTATGGGTTTGTCATATATGCTTTTTATTGTGTTGAGAAAGTTTCATTTTTTTTAAAGATTTACTTATTTATTTGAAAGGCAAAGTTACAGAGAGGCAGAGAGAGAGAGAGAGAGAGAGAGAGAGAGAGAGAGAGAGGTCCTCCATCCACTGGTTCACTGTTCAAATGGCCACAACGGCCAGAACTGAGCCAGGAGCCTGAAGCTTCTTCCAGCTCGCCCATGTAGGTGCAGGAGTCCATAGACTTGGGCCATCTTCCACAAGCTTATGTATTTTGACTGGAGAATTTAGTCTGTTTACATGCAAGGTAATTTTTAGTGCCATTTGTTCACTGTTTTCTAGTAACTGCAGAGCCTTCCTTCCTTTCCCCCATCTTCCTTTGTGATGAAGTAATTTTCTCCAATAGTATAGTTTGTTTGGTTACTTGGTTTTATTTTTAGTCTATCTGTTACAGGCTTTTGTTCTGTTCTTACCATCAGGCTTATCAAAATATCTTGAAGTTATAATAGGTTATATCAGGTTATTTTAAACTGATAAAACTTAACTTTGTTTAAAAGGGAGGCATTTGGGAAAGCAGCTAAGCCACCACTTGGGATGTCTGTGTCCCATATTGCATTGCCTGTATTCAAGGTTAGGCTCCACTGCCAATCCAGCTCCCTGCTAATGTGCACTCTGGGAGGCAGCAGGTGAACACTCAGGCAGTTGTGTCCCTACCACCTTGTGGGAGATCCATGTTAAGTTCCCAGCTCTAGGCTTTGGCCTGACCCAGCCTGGTTGTTACAGGTGTTTGGGGAGTGAACCAGCAAGCCAATTGGAAATCCTCATTCTCTCTCTCTCCCCCTGCCTTTCAAGCAAAACAAACAAATCATTAAAAAAAATGAAAACCTTTATACATTAACTCCATTCGTCTTACCACATTTAAAATTTCTTTTTATATTCCATTTTCCTCAACAAATTATTATAGCTACTGTTATTTTTAATAGTTTTGCCTTTTAACTTTCATATTGATTTACACATCATTGTTACAGTACAAGCATAAGAGTATTCTGAATTCAACTGTGTGCCTGCTTTGTTTTGAGACAAAGATAGAAAGAAAGAGACAGGGTTTATCTGCTGTTTCAATCCTCATATGCCCAAACAGTCAGGACAATGCCTAGCTGAGAAGCTGGGAGCCGGTATCTCAATCCAGATCTCCCAAGTGAGGGCAGTTAGTTGAAAACAAGCACTGCTGTGGTCACCGACATGACTACCAAGTGACTAACAGGCATATGGTTACACAGTGCAGATACCCTGGGCAAAGGCAGGGCTCACCTCCTGGGTGCAGTGGAGCAGGACAGAGTGAAACTTCATCATGCTACTCCAAATGGCATGCAGTTTAAAACTTACTAGCTGTTTCTGGAATTTTCCATCGTGTATTTGCCGACAACCCTAGTCCATGATGGATAATTGAAACTGCGGGAAGTGAAACCATGGATGAAGGGGATTTGTGCAGTGTGTGTGTATGAGTGTGTGTGAATTTGGACAGCTGCAATCATCAAATAATGAGAAATAAGAGAAATACTGGCTAGGTATTTACTGTCAGTTTTAGACTTTGCTATTTTTTCTGTAGAAAAGAGTCATTGAAAATGCAGGTTAAAAATGCTAAGCCAATTGAAACTCCACAAAAACAACTCTAAAAAATAGTAGAGTGCAAAATAGAGAGTGGAGAAGACTAATTAGGGGACCGTTATAATGAATCATCAGTTCAATGACAATGAAAGCAAATGCAAGAATCATCACGAACGCTAAGAATTAAATTATCATTATGAGAAAAGTCAAAAGTCAAAGGGGACCATAAGGTCACCAGCCAAGAAAAAGGAAATAGGAAAGCAAAGATATGAACATTTTAAAACAGATTGTTAACATTCACCCACTCAGGGTGTGGTATTGGAGGAAGTTGGAGTGGCATTAATTTTTAATTATAGTATGGTTTCTTTGTTTCTGTTTGGTTGCAGCAATAATTGTATATTGAAATATAATAATATGGGTCTGGTGCTGTGGTGTAGTAGGCTAAGCCTTGGCCTGTGATGCTGGCAACCCACATGGGCATTGGTTTGTGTCCTGGCTGCTCCTCTTCTGATCCAGCTCTCTACTATGGCCTGTGAAAGCAGTGGAAGATGGCAAGTGCTTGGGCCCCTGAACCTGCATGGGAGACCTGGAAGAACCTCCTGGTTCCTGGCTTTGAATTGGCCCAGGTGTGGCCATTGTGGTCATTTGGGGAGTGAATCAGAGAATGGAAGCCCTTTCTCTCTGTCTCTCCCTCTCTCTGCCTGTAACTCTTCCACTCATTAAATAAATAAATAAATAATCTTCAAAAAGAAAAGAAATATGATAATGTAAAATGCTGTAAAGTAAAGGTAAATTTTTCAATTCTTGACATTCATATATAACTGTAAAATAACTTGCACATGGTGTCTTGTTTCTATTTTTAAAGAAAAGCTTGGGCAATTATTGTCAAAATAAGACAAACTACTCTTAGCTACCTCTGAAGCACTTATAAATTTTTCAAGGACTCTTATAAGATGCAGAGATAAAGAAATATTACTTTTTTATTGGATCATTAAGAGGGCAAAAGCCAAATTTATATAAAACAGATGGTAATTCAAATAAGCTGATTATATTCACAAACCTTAAAACACATGTGAGTTATTTGACTCTTTGTTTTCAGGTTATCATCATGTTGATGTGGACTTTAAAGAATTCTGGTTTATAGATTTAAGAGATTAAAATGACCAGACTTTGTGGGTTAGCCTGAATAGTCATGGGTTGCTACAGTTTCCTCCAAATGGTTTGTCATCTCCCCATCTGTCTCACATGGGGTTTACAGGCATTCTTTGAGAAAATTCACCCTCCACTATGTTCCTAGAATGCTGGTGAGTGGAAACATAATTTCTTTTCTTGGGGAAATGGGGAAAAAAAGGACCTAAAACATCTGAACTTGAGGTTTTTCCCAGCCACCAAACCACGCTGTAATGTATTAGTAGTGGATGGAAGCTCAGAACTTTTTTAAAATAAAGTATTTATTTTATTTTAATGGCAGAGTTACACAGAGAGAGAAGGAAAGGGAGAGGGAGAGGGAGAGGGGGAGAGAGAGAGAGAAAGAGAGAGAGAGAGAGAGAGAGAGAGAGAGAGAGAGATCCTCCATCATTGATTCACTCCCCAAATGGTTGCAATGGCCAGAGCTGTGCTGATCCAAAGCCAGGAGCCAGGAGCCTCTCTCAGGTCTCCCACACGGGTGTATGGCCCCAAGCACTTGGGCCATCTTTTACTGTTTTCCTAGGCTATAGCAGAGAGGCGGATTGGAAGTGGAGCAGCCAGGACTAGAACCGGCGCCCATATGGGATGCCGGCACTGCAGGAGGCAGCTTCACCTGCTACGCCACAGCGCTGAACCACTCAGAACTTCTAAAGAAGATGAAAAAGAACAACAGAATAGCAGAAGGGAAGTGAACATGAAAGAAATAGTAACTATGAAGGAAGGGGAAATGAAAAAAAATTATCTGAATATGAAATATATAACTTTTATAATATAAATGTATATATGCATATTATGCATATACTAGACATGCATATATTCATTTACATTTATATTCAGAAGGACAAAAAATGGCTCTCCTATGTAAAATATAAAGAACAAAAGTAAGTTCTTCATAATGAAAATATTATAGCATAAATTAAAAACTCAATAGACATGTTGAAAGGTACGTTCAGGAAATTTCCCAGAAAGTAAAGCAAAACTCAAAAAGACATGAAAAGGGGAGAATGAGGGGTGGGAGGGAATTAGAGTACCATATCAAACACACTGTCTTAGTAGTAAGTTCCAAAACGAATTCATAGAGAAAATGTGGCGGGAGGGGCAGTGAATGCCAGCTAAATGGACAAAAATAGAACCACCCCAAATGTATTATTATTTCAGACTACTTGGGATAAACAAACTGTCCTACAGACTTCCGAAGACAAGTAGATGAAGGGGGAGGAGGGGAAAGGAAAGGGATGGGGAGCAACAGCGCTACAAGCCAGGCCGTGCTAGCAGCTGTGGGAGCGGAAAAGGCAAGGCAAGGACTATTTCCCAGAGCCTCTGAGTCATGCTCCTTAGCCAACAGCTCGCCTTGGACCTAGCAATTTTCATTTCAGATCTCTGACTTCCAGCACCAAGAGAAAAATAAACCTCTGTTGCTTTAAGTCATCCAGTTTGAAAAAAAAAAAAAAAGAATTGTTGGGGCAGTCACATGAAAGGAATACAGCAGGTGTGGACCAGATGCAGAACACATGCAGGTCTTACCAAAGACTCCAATAAGAAACTCCAGGAGAAATTTCCTTCAAGACAAATGGATGAGGTACCTGACGTGTCTGTAGAACTTTGTGGGGAGAATTAGACAGCTGGTGAGATTTGGGGAATTGGATACGTCAAAGAGAACCTAAGCTAATTTTTATTTTATCAATTTGCAAAAGATTTATTTATATATTTAAAGGGCAGAATGAGAGAGAGAGAGAGAGAGAGAGAGAAAGTGTCTTCAATTTGATGGTTCACTCTCCAAATGTTGCAACAGCCAGGTCTTGGACAGGCTAAAACCAGAAGCTGGGAACTCAATCCTGGTATCCCACATGAGTGGCACTTAGGCCATCCCCCACTACCTTCCTAGGCACATTAGCAGGGAGCTGGATCAGAAGTGGAACAGCCAGAACTGGAACTGGCACTCTGATATAGCATGACTATGTCACAGTGGCTTAACTAACTGTGCCACAATGCTGGCCCCTATGCTAAATTTTATAAGGTAGCATTTAATTCTAGGGAAAAAGAAAATTGTTCAGGTCAATAGAAAAGAAAATCATTGCAAATCACATGGTTCATCTGTAAACAGCATTTTCATAGTCATAATAGTGAATCATTCTATTGCTCTATTGGAAAATGGAGAAGTAGGGTCTTATTATAGTAGTGATTACCCTAAATCTTCAACCTCCCAAAAAATGGGAGATCCATAGAACTGTCCAAAGAACAACACATACTACATAGAGATATACAGATAAAAATCTATAGAATAAGTTTCAAAAGTCGAATGCAGTGGCTTCTAGGGAAGAATAAATGTAGGAAGAGGTGAGAAAACACCTCTTTTTTCCATTAAAATTTTTTTTATTTATACAAAGGGAACAAATTTCATGTATTTAATGTGTATATGGTTTTAACAGCACAATGATACTTCTCACCCTGCCATCCCTCCCACTCTCCTCTTTCCTTTCTTATTTTTCTTTTGATTTTTTGCAATGACATACTTTTAAATTACTTTATAATCACAAGCTTAACCCTCCACTAAATAAAGACTTCAACAAGTAGTAAGTAGAAAAACCACTATTCATAAGAAGCATTGTAGAAAAAAAATAGTATATTGTGAATATTCATGTATGTTTTTATAACAATGAAAACTGGGAAATAAAACTGGAAAGATGATGACAACAAGACAAGCATTGGTTACATTCTAAGATCCACAAAATGTAAAACGCATGAAAAATTTAAAACAAGCTTCAAAGCATTTTGCAAATAGGTAGATATGGCTGGGAACAGCATTTTCAGTGACTACTTCATACAAGGGTTAAAAAAAGTATTACATGTTTCAAACACATTGGCAGGAAATGGAGGGCATGCAAAACATTGCAGGCCAACGCTTGTTAACAAATCTGTAATGGAAAAAAGCCACTTGACCCTGTTGGGCACCTCTACTGGCTTCCACTCGGTTGAATATTCTGGGTCTTTCCCTTTCTTCTCAAGTCCCGGAAACATACTCACTGCAGTGCTTTCTATTTCAGCAAATGACAACCATTAGAAGACATCAACTCAATCTGTGTAAACACAGATGTGTACTTCAGAGTCTGCTTCCGAGACCACTGCTGGTGGCAATTACTAAGCAATGTTTCCAGTTACAGAAGACTGGAGGAGCAGGTGTTTCGCCTACTGGTTAAGACACCCACGTACCATGTCAGAGTACCTGGGTTTGATTCTTAGCTGTGGCTCCCAGTTCCAGCTTCCTGCTAGTGCAAACCTTGAGATGCAGCAGTGATGGCTCAAGTAGTTGGATCCCCACCACCTCCATGGGAGACATGGATTGCATCCTCAGGTCTTGGCTTCAGCATGGCCCAGTCACATTCATTGTGGACATTTGAGGAGTAAACCAGCAGATGAGAGTGTTTTCTCTGTCTCCCCCCATGCTCCCCAAATAAACAGGTGATTATATTTCAAAGTAGATTTATTACATAAAACTGATTATAGACTTGTTGGAAGCTTGACAGATTATAAAGGGCATGCTGAGGTCACATAGAACACTAATGCTCCCTGAGGGTTGGGAGAAGAAAAGAAAGGGACAGGGTTACCAGAACCAAGGTTTCAAAGAAAGCGCTCTGGGAGTTTGGGGTGTGGACTTCTGAAGAAAGTGTGTCGCCCAGGGATTTCTCAGAAGGCAAGCTGTGTATTTATGTGGCTGAGAGTGTGTAGCCCAGCTGCTGCTGAACCCGCAGAGGGAATCCGGCAAGTCTGTGCCTGGAGGATTGACAACCACTGGAGGACAGAACCCACTGTGTGACATGGACTGGCACTAATGGGAACTGGGAAGAAAGGACCCTCTCCCTCCTCCTGCCCTCATGAATCTCTAGTGCCTTTCACTGGCAGAACTGTTAGGGAAGCCAAGTGTCAACAGGATGTGAGATGTTGCATTTGGAGGGTCACAGTTCAGCAGCATAGAGCAGGCGATAAAAGAGTAAATTGTGTAAGATAATAGGTAAATAAACCATATGTTATTTCTATTTAAGTAATACCCGGATGCACTCATTTCTGCTTCCCTCCAATTGCCACATTCACCTGCAAGGCAGCTCTGTCTCAGAAAGCTAAACTCTCCCACTGGCCCTTCCCAGCAGGGGGGGGGACCCATGTCCACAGGTACTCCCTTCTCCTGCGTGGAGAGGGCCTCCAGGCCTACTAGCTTTCCCCCACTCTGCCTGCACAGACCACTAACTGCTGTCAAAGAAACTCCCACACAATCCAGCATTCCTTCAGCTCTGTTTGCTTCCTTCCCCAAGCATGACTTGCACCCTTTCTGGCTCCCCAGTCTTCTGGCTGCAGTCTCCCCTCTTCCTCAAAGAACGACCTCACAGAGGTCCTCTGGGAACCAAATTCCTGTTTCCCTACTCTGCTTTCCACTTGTCGTCCTGCTGCCGAGTTCTCACTGTTCCTTCACTCTGGGTCAGGTAACTGTCCACACTGTTTTCAGATTCTTGATCATCTTTTGTTGTTTTATTTCCAATTTTCTTGAATCCTGCTCTTTGCAAAACTTCTTTCTCAAGAAATCAGTTCACATGGGGAGCTGAGAATTATCACCTCTTTGTGGTGTCAGATCCATTTTGTGTTGGCCATAACCATTCCTGTGTTCCACAGCACCCAATTGTAAGTGGCATTTAGAGGATTTCAAGGTTATCTAAAATTGCATGTGTTCAAATCTACCTCCCCTGTTTGTCAATAAAACCACTGGTTATTCTACTCTCTGAAGCTGGAATGTTTGCAGTTGTATTGCTATTACTGCAAGTACTTTAGTTTTTCCTTAAAAAACTATTTCTTCATCATGCCTTCTTTGCCATTTCCACTAAGCCCCAGGACTAGAACAGTGGTGTAGACTTGTGCTAATCCTAATTGGACCACAGACAGGCTGGGGAGCTTGGTTCTGGGCCTTGCTTTCTGTACCCATCAGAAGGAGTAATAATAATCACACCTACCTCTTAGGTCTGATGTGAGACTGAGTTAGTAAATGAAAAGTACTTGGAGCTGGTGCCATGGCTCACTGGGTTAATCCTCCGCCTGCGGCGCCAGCATCCCATATGGGCGCCGGATTCTAGTCCCAGTTGGGGTGCCGAATTCTGTCCTGGTTGCTCCTCTTCCAGTCCAGCTCTCTGCTGTGGCCCAGGAAGGCAGTGGAGGATGGCTCAAGTGCTTGGACCCTACACCTGTATGGGAGACCAGAAAGAAGCACCTGGCCCCTGGCTTCGGATTGGCACAGTTCCGGCCGTAGTGGCCATTTGGGGAGTGAACCAATGGGAGGAAGGCCTTTCTCTCTCTCTCTCTCTCTCTCTCACTGTCTATAACTCTACCTGTCAAGTAAATAAAAAAAATAAAATAAAAAAGTACTGAGACCACTGCCTCCCCCATTTGGAGGCCCCGGAAGTGTTGGCTGTTATTCTTGTCATTATTAATTCTCAGTTAGAAACTTCAGCTCTGGGGAAAATATCTTAGACTCTTAGTTCATGCAATTTGCTTAATCTCTCTGAGCCTCAGTTTCTCTGTAAAGCATGACTTATAATAAAACTTTCCAAGTAAGAGTTAACTTCAACAATATAAGTAAGGCATTTCATGATTTCTCAATAAATCGTGGCTACTACTACTGACAGAATGGTATCCTCAATGAAAATAATACTACCCCATGAAACATCACTGAAGATTGTTTATCCTTAAAAAGCTCTCTTCGGGGCCAGCATGTGGCGTTGCAGGTAAAGCCTCCAGCTATGATGCTGTGATGTGACCCAACGGCTCCAGTTCTGATCCAGTTCCCTGTTAATGGCCTGGGAAAAGCAGTGAAAGATGGCCCAAGTGCTTGGGCCCCTGCCACCCATGTGGGAGACCAGGAAGAAGATCCTGGCTCCTGGTTTCAGCCACTTGGGGGAGTGAAATAGCAGATGGAAGATTTCTCTGTCGCCGACTCCCCTACTCTCTCTGTAAATCTGATTTTCAAATAAATAGATAAATCTTTGAACAAAACAACTTAATAGAGTGTTTATAGAATGCATTCTTCTCTGGTGTGTATTTTGCTATCTGTGTTTTTATATTATTGGGATTATGGGATTAATGCTATTTTGCATTCTATTAAATCATTATATAATTTTTGCCTCTGCATGTTCTTTTTTTTAACTTTTATTTAGTAAATATAAATTTTCAAAGTACAGTTTATGGATTACAATGGCTCCCCCCCCATAACTTCCCTCCCACTCGCACCCCTCCCATCTCCCGCTCCCTCTCCCATTCCATTCACATCAACATTCATTTTCAATTATCTTTATATACAGAAGATCGATTTAGTATATATTAAGTAAAGATTTCATCAGTTTGAACCCACACAGAAAATAAAGTGTAACATACTGTTTGAGTACTAGTTACAGCATTAATTTACATTGGACAACACATTAAGGACAGAGATCCCACATGAGCAGTAAGTACACAGTGACTCCTGTTGTTGACTTAACAATTTGACATTCTTGTTTGTGGTAATCTCCCTAGGCTCTAGTCATGAGTTGCCAAGGCTCTGGAAACCTTTTGAGTTCACCGACTTCGATCTTAGTCAAAGTGGAAGTTCTCTCCTCCCTTCAGAGAAAGGTACCTTCTTCTTTGATGGCCCCGTTCTTTCCACTGGGATCTCACTCTCTGCATGGTTTTTTTTTTTTTTTTTTTTTTTTTTTTTTTTTTTTTTTTTACAGGCAGAGTGGACAGTGAGAGAGAGAGACAGAGAGAAAGGTCTTCCTTTGCCATTGGTTCACCCTCCAATGGCCGCTGCGGCCCGCGCGCTGCAGCTGGCGCACTGCGCTGATCCGATGGCAGGAGCCAGGTGCTTATCCTGGTCTCCCATGGGGTGCAGGGCCCAAGCACTTGGGCCATCCTCCACTGCACTCCCTGGCCACAGCAGAGAGCTGGCCTGGAAGAGGGGCAACCGGGACAGAGTCCGGTGCCCCAACGGAGACTAGAACCTGGGGTGCCGGCGCCGCGAGGCGGAGGATTAGCCTAGTGAGCTGCGGCGCCGGCTCTCTGCATGTTCTTAAACCTGGTCAGTTGCCTAGCACTTCGTCATACTAATGTACAGCATTTCACAAAAATGTTTGCTGAACATTTAAATTTTTGAGTTTGAACACTCAGAGCCAAGAATATCTGTACAGCTCTGCCTTTGGGCTTCTTTGTGAGCATTCTTGGGGAAATCTACAAAAAACATTTCCAAGATTCTATACAAGCTCTTTATGATAGCATCAAGAGCTAGGCTGGCAACCCATGTTGTAAATTGTGGGAGAGGCGGTAACTAATTTTTCTCACCAACTTTGGCTTTAATGTTAAAATGAAATGTTAAGTAAGGACTTGATTTATAGCGATGGATTTGGGTAGATTAAACACGGTGTTCCAGCAACTGAAATCTTGTGCTTTTTCCCCCTGTTTAAATCCTATAATATTTGAAAGCCTTTCTTTGCACTCACAAGAAGCTACATGTTTTTTTTTTTCTTTCCAAATATCTTTCAAGTAAATATTAACCATATTATATTGCCAAGTCCCTTGACCTATAAACGAAGGAATTTGGACAGAATGATTTCTGAGCACTTGCCAATTCCTGTGCTTTTTCTTAGGCCTTGCAAAATGTGGGGGTGGCCTTTGTGGGCAGACAGCTCTATAGCTCACTCCAACCCTTCTCTGCCCGGCCTCCTTTTGCAGAGTAGACGACAGAATGTGGGCTTCTGAGTCACACAGATGTGACTTGGGATTCTGCCACTGCATACCATTTTCCCAGCGCATTTCAGGATGGTTTCCTATACTCACATAACCTCAGCCCTCTGATCTGAAATGATTGTTCTGTGGCCAGACATCTGACTTAGGCTGCACACTTGACCCCACTGAGTGACTGAAAGGCTCTAATTTAGACAAAGAAGAATTGGGCCCAGGGTCTACTGAAGGGATGGGGGGAGGAGAGAGAAAATGTGAGACAGTCAGTCAGTTAGCTCCTGATAGGCAGTTAGTTAAGACACAGTACCCACTTCTTATCCTTTTATGCTAATGCGATTTCCCAATTTTCACTGTAAAACTCTTATTAACATTATCCTGAATACAATTCTGTTCTTGAAGCTAACTTCTCTGTCTTAGGAAGGACATTTAGGGACCTATAACAATTGGGCTTCTCTTACCTCATCTGTAAAGTGGGAAAAATAACAGTAATACCTTCCTTGTAAGGGTGATCTGGGGTTTATACATGAAAATGCAGGAATAACTTCCCATAGAGTTCTGGAGACATAGTAGGTGCTCAATAAATTGTGGTCAGTAGCTTTCTGTAAACTTATACCTCAACTAACATTGATTTATTAAGAAATGAAATGGTTCTTTGCCATCTTTTCATGCCTGTCTATCACCATGCAAACACACTAAAGAGTCCTTCAAATGGATCTGGACAAGCAGCATCCTTGATACTATCCAGATCATATGCTAAGTGGCCAGACTCCCTTCTTTGCAATGGTCTCCACAAGTGAAGGTAGGTGGATGCGAGAGGAGACTGAATGCCATTCTCTGGAAGTGATGCCAATGAAATGAAAAAAAGATTCTACTTATTTATTTCAGAGGTAGAATTACAGACAGAGAGAGGGAGAGGAGAGAAAGGTATTCCCTCCGCTGGTTCACTCACCAAATGGCCACAATGGCAGGAGCTGGGCCAATCAGCAGCCAAGAGCCAGGAGTTTCTTCTGGGTCTCCTATGTGGATGCAGGGGCCAACCACTTGCGCCATCCTCCACTGTTTTCCCAGGCAATAGCAGAGAGCTGGAACAGAAGAAGAGCAGCCAGAACATGGACTGGCGCCCATATGGGATGCCAGTGCCTCAGGCGGAGGCTTAACCCACTATACCACAGTGCCAACCCCTATGCAATGAGTTTAAGACCACAACAAAGAAATGAAAGACCTTCTGTCCCTGCTTGGTGGAATGGAACACCCCAGGATGGCTCTCTGTACCTGCATAAGTATAGGTGGACACAGACACAATGTTGCTCCTTTGGCAAGTCTAGATAAATATATATTTTTTGTGTGTATGCTGACAGACTATAAATCATTACATGACTATGTGCATTGTGGCCTCCAGGTGTTGGCAGAAGATTTGAGATTTATTAAAAATTAAGCCCATATTCTCTTTCCATATTCAAAGCCCTGAACAAGGGATAGGGAAAGGCCTAAGTGAGCATTTGGTCTATTTGCCAAGACAATCCTTGGGCCCTAACACAAAGGGCTGTTCTTTATGAAGCCTCCTTTGAGTCCTTCAGTCTGAATGCCCTGCCTTTAATAAGCTCTGCCCAGAGAGGCTGACTTGCTTGCTTGTGTGCCTTTCTCCTCCCTGGATGGTGAGTTTCCTACCTGCCAAGCTCTGTGATAAGTGCTTAACTTGTTTTTTTTTTTTTTCATTTATGCACCAAACAGTCCTTTGAACTGGTACTATTATTCATTCTAGTCTTATAAGAAAACTAAGAGGAGGAGCAGTTCAATAAGTTCAAGTTCACACAGATAGCAAGGAATCATGTGTTAGATCCACAAGTTATACAATACCCATTGCCCCATGTTGCCTATTGGCACTGGTACATGTCACCCAAGGGCACCAGTTCAGTGCTTGGAACAGGGAGGTGATTAGTCGATGCTGACTGATGTTGTGTGGAGCAGAAATACCAGGGACAAGTGAGCACCTTTGCTAGGACAGAGTGGGTGCCTAATTTCCTCTCTGGAGAGAAGAAGAGAGCTGGATCAAACGTGCTCTTCCAGTCCTATATCCTTCTGTCCTGCTCCAGGTGTCCTGCTCCCCCTTCTTCTCCTCCTTCCCAGCTGCACCACGTGCATTCACAGTTGGCAATTGGAGCAGACAGAGGGAAATAGAACTCGGAATAACCTCAGTGGGATTGAGAGAGGAGAAACATGGAATCACCAGGGAGAGAGAGTAAGAGAGAGACAGAGAGAGACAGAGAGAGACAGAGACAGAGAGATAGATTAAAATTTACGTGTAGGGAAATATTTAACCTAATAAAAACAAAGTATTATCTGCAATGATATATTGCAAAATCAGTTTTGAATCAAGGTTTTGAGTGCCTTTTTTTTCTTTTTCTGGTTTGATTTAGTGTGACAATAAGCTGATAAGGTGTGGCTTAAGGACTGAGATCATGTGCAAACTGGGTGGCACTTGAGCAAACAATCTGTGCAATATATTGGCTTCATGTACTAGAGCAGGCAAGAAGTCCACAAGAATTCACCAGTCTCCTGTTCTGCAGAGAAAACAGAAACAACATGAGCACAGCAGGAAAAGTAAGCAAAAAAGATTTTACTGTTGGAACTATAGTCTCATTAATATCATAAATAACAGGACATGGTATTTGTTGAAGAGTTAAAATTCATATATGAATTAGAAATAATGTACACTGAAATACAATATAAAATATGTGCTACAATTTACAATGTGTACTGAACTGCAGTGGAAATAAGTTATTCCTAAATATCTTTATTAAAAATACATAGGATCTGTATCTATTAGTCTTTATTCATACATTAAATAAGTTTGTAATAATTTGTGGGTTTATTCTAAGATAACTATGACTAGCTTGCAAATATATAATTAGACATACTTAATCAAGAAGTTATATTTATGTTAAGAAACTGTAATTTTAATGTGGTACTCTTTGTAATTATATTCTTTGTCTGAATGCAGGGAAATTAAGTATGACAGTTTTATGAGAGGAACTTATTTCAGAGCACATTGAAATATCCTTTATTATAAAGTCTCTTACAAGATATATTATCTCAAGCCATTATGATCATCACAGTTAGATAATACTAATTTGCAAGTTCTACAGATATTCTATAGAACAGTATCTTCTCCATACAAAAGTCAACATGATTTTACAGAAAATGAACACATTTTGCAGAAAATTTGAATCACTTACTAATACTAGTTACAAAGATATTTTGTTTTAAGTCTTTCATAGATTGATACTTATTTGAGGAATGTGATTATAAGTGCAGAGAAATGGATTGGGTCTTTCAAAATAATCAGCTCATGTTTTTAACTGCTTAATTACAAAAGCCAATGCAACTGCTTGCAAGTACACTTGCTGTGTTCAGAACAGATGACACAGTAGTGGAATATCCAAGTATAATGCTTAAAGGTTTTGAAGCTTCTAAACAACAGGTTCATATCAATAGCACCGGCTGGAATCATGTGAGTGGCCAATTGCCAGTGTTCTTATTCCAGCTCATTTTATTTCCATTTATTATTGATGGGTATTTACAATGGCATATTATATTTCAAGTGAAAATGATTAGGAGAACAAAATGGAAATTTACCCAAACTCACTTAGAAGAAATGTTGAATTCATACAGTAAAGGTGTAAGCCAATTATATTAACAAAAACAACACGCAGAGAAATAGTAATCTAGCAATCCTCCCCTCTCAGGCACAACATCAGTAACTTAGCCTATTGATAGTACTTAAACTATGTTAACAAATCTTGCCTTTTATTTTTCTCAGGTGATAAATAGTGATAGCAGGAACACTGATCTCATGAGGTGGTTGTGGGAATTTACTAAATAAATACTATAAGGCACTTAGAATGAGTCAATACATGTGAGTCATTGCTACTATTGATATTGTTGTTTAGCTTTTCATTGACTTTTCACTACTCTGAGGTGAAGAAAAGGTAAAGTTTGATTTATCTTAATTCTCTAGACAGCCAATTTGAGACTTTAGAAAATTACTCACTGAGTCAGCTGAGCTTCAGTCTTTTCATCCAAAAGAAAGGCAAATAATTCAACATACCCAACCTTGCTGGGTTTAAAGATATAGCATATATGGCTGGTGCCGCAGCTCACTAGGCTAATCCTCCGCCTTGTGGCGCCGGCACACCGGGTTCTAGTCCTGGTCAGGGCCCCGGATTCTGTCCCGGTTGCCCCTCTTCCAGGCCAGCTCTCTGCTGTGGCCAGGGAGTGCAGTGGAGGATGGCCCAAGTGCTTGGGCCCTGCACCCCATGGGAGACCAGGATAAGTACCTGGCTCCTGCCTTCGGATCTGCACAGTGTGCCGCGGCGGCCATTGGAGGGTGAACCAATGGCAAAGGAAGACCTTTCTCTCTGTCTCTCTCTCTCTCACTGTCCACTCTGCCTGTCAAAAAAAAAAAAAAAAGATATAGCACATAACTCAGCCTACAGTACAGACTACAATGTACCTGCCACATCACAAGCATCTGATAATCATAAGTAGATATTATAATTGTATCAACATCAAGTACACTAATGGAGAGAGAGCTCCATCCACTGGTTCATTCCTGAAACACCATAGCATGGTGGCCAAAACCAGTAGCTCAATCCAGGCCTTTCACATGGGTAGAGGGAACCAACCACTTGATCCAACAGCACTGTTTCTTAGGGTCCCCATTAGCAGGAAGCTGGAATCAGGAGGTAGAGAGGCAAGTGTTGAGCCCAGGTATACTTGATGTGGGCATCCTAACTGGTGATTTAATTACTAGGCCAAACACCCACCCCTAATATTTATTTTGATGCTGATGCTGGTGAACACACTTCAAAGTTGAAGGATTTGAAAAATGCATTATGAAAATGAACTCTCAGAAGAATAAGTTTTACTGGAAATTTTGTCATATTTGCAATTATGTCAATTATCTCTAAAAAGAGCTCTCAACTTCATGCACTGAATATATACAGATTTGGAAACATGATGATTCTTTCCCCTCTACCTCCCTCCCACTCTACTGCCACTTTTCTTCCTCTTCCCTCTCCCTTTCCCATTCTTATTTTTTACAGAGATCAATTTTTCAGTTAATTTTTAAAAAGATTTATTTATTTATTTGAAAGTCGCAGTTACAGAGAGGCAGAGGCACAGATTGAGGTAGAGATAGAGAGAAAGGTCTTCCCTCCGTTGGTTCACTCCCCAACTGGCCGCAACTGGCCCAACTGGCAGCCAGAGCTGCGTCAATCCAAAGCCAGGAGCCTGGAGCTTCATCTGGGTCTCCCACGCAGATGCAGGGGCAAAGCACTTGAGCCATCTTTCACTGCTTTCCCAGACCGTAGCAGAGAGCTGGATCAGAAGTGGAGCAGTCGTGTCTTGAACCGGCGCCCATATGGGATGTCGGCACTGCAAGCAGCGGCTTTACTTGCTATGCCACATCACCATCCCCTCAGTTAATTTTTATACTCATAAAATTAACCCTAAATTAAGTAAAGGGTTCACTGATTAGTATGAAGAAGACAACAAAACCAAACAACCATCCAACCAAAACAATACTGTTCCTTGACAGGCAAGGCAAGGATTGTTCAAAATCATCACCTCTCAACGTGTCAGTTTCCCTCCTACAGATTACATTTTAGGTACTCTATTAGTTAATACAGGTCAGAGAGACCATATGGCATTTGTCTTTTTGTGACTGGCCTGTTTCTCTAAGCATAATGGTTTCCAGTTGCATCCATTTTCTTGCAAATGGAAGGATTCATTTTTTTAAAGCTCTGTGTAATCGATAGTGTATTATATTCCATAATTTCTTTATCCAGTCTTCAGTTGATGGACATCTGGGTTGATCACATATCTTAGTTGTTGCAAATTGAGCTGAGATGAACATGGGGGTACAGACTTCTGCTTGATTTTACAGGTAATAAAATGCAAAGCAGCTGTGCTGTGGCAGCTAAACAAACCCTTTTCCATCGAGGAGGTGGAGGTTGCACCCCCGAAGGCCCATGAAGTTCGCATTAAGGTGAAACATTTTTATATTTCTATAAAGTTTTAGTTTTAAAAATTTCAGAAAATATTCAAACTGGAAAAACCCAAAGATCCATTAAGTAGTACTTAATATGTGTTCATCCAGACAACATAATTAGATTTGTTGTTAAGGAAAGGTGTACATATATACTCTTAAAGATTTTTTAAAGATTTCTTATTTATTTATTTGAGAAAGCAAAGGAGAAACAGAGGAAAAGGTCTTCCATCTACTGGTTCACTTCCCAAATGACTGTAACAGCCAGAGCTGGGTTGATCCAAAGCCAGCAGCCAGGAAATTCTTCCAGGGTCTCCCAAGCGGATGTCGGGGCCCAAGTACTTGCTTTCCTGGGCCATAGCAGAGAGCTGGAGTGGAAGAGGAGCAGCTAGGACTTGAACTGGCACCCATATGGGATCCCAATGCCACAGGCAGAGGCTTAGCCCACTAGGCCATAGTGCCAGTGACCAAAGAATATGTACAGTATAATCCCAATAAATAAGAAAGAATGTATGTGTTTGTAAAAAATGGTACAAGATTTCAAAACTGATCAACATTGGGTGATTTCTTGGTGTTACTATGCAACTTATATTTTCACAAAAATCACACATTCTTGTCTATTACATAAGATAATTGTCAAGAAAAGTTATTTCATAAATTATTATAAATGGCTTACGTCAAGGAATGAAGGTAGACTAGATGTGAAAGGCTTTAGACTTGGAAATCAACTGACTCTTTCATATTTGGGAAATGCAGGGATTATTAGCAAAACTCTTTAGAAGCCCACTTTCCAGAAATGGTAAAATCCGTCAGAGGATCAAATCTTCTTCCGAATCTAACCCTCTTCTCTTTAGATGGTGGCCACAGGAATCTGTCGCTCAGATGACCACGCGGTTACAGGAAGCATTGCGGTTCCTCTCCCTGTGATTTTAGGCCATGAGGCAGCTGGCATTGTGGAGAGCATTGGAGAGGGGGTGACAACAGTAAAACCAGGTAAAGAATTTCCACTCAGGGAAGGTGACTTGGTTCAAGATCCCAAGGGCATCGAGGTCAAATAGGAAACAGAGGCCATGACAGATGAAAAAACTTGCACAAGTTCACAAGCAAGCTGGAACTTGAGGGCTCCCCACCTTCCCTCCCTGCCTAACTCAGTCATGTATGCATTCAGGCATTTAGAAATTCTCTCCTGCAGTAATTATGTTTTGAGTATCCATTCTAGATGTCAGGCACCAGTCTGAGGATTACATGAAGACCAAAAGACACACAGCACCTGCCAGCGTGGAGTTAATACATTCTAGTGTTGCTGAGCTCTGTCTTCCATAAAGCACAAAAAGAACTACAATTGGGACAAAGGAAAAAGCATAGCCTTGGTCCTGAGTCTGTAGATCAGTGCGTGGACTTGGTCCTGTGCTGAGTTCACAGAACCTGGGCTGTTAGGCTATGACTGAATCAATACGATCTTTTCCCAGATGGGAAGAGATTTTCCTTTTCCAATATGGCCTCCCTTCTTGAACATGGAACAAATGAAACACACTAGGTGGAAGGAACTGAAAGAAACATAATAGAAAGTATTTGGCCATAAGCAACATCTGCTTTGTTACCTTTAGCCAGGGCTAACTGTGACTGGTTACAAATCACTAATTATTTTATCCTTAATATTCATTTTATTCACATCTAATGGATATTACTAGTAATGTTTTATGGGGAAAGGGTGAATAAATAGAAAATGTCCATGTCATCATCCCTTCATAAAGTTTGCCTATAAAATGTAAGGGAGCATTTTTCCTGGTCTAGAGGGATAGTAACTTAAATAATTAAAGCAGAAAAAATAGATAATTCATAAACTATCAGCTAAAAACATTTGAAAGTCAGGTCTTATCTTAAAAGAAAATCCCTAATCCATTTTTGAGAATTAAGGGTTTCAAAGGAGATTTTTGAATTCTTTGTCGCATTTTTGTTAGTTCCCTCCCCCGCCCAATGATTGTTTTCTTATTCAGTTCATAGTAAAGATGAGCGGAATCACTTTGAAAAGTCAAGAATTGGTTGTTGAAATTCTCATTTTTACTATAACCTATGCTACAACAAAAGCCAAGTCTCCTCAACATGTAGTGGAGGTGTGGTAGCTTCCTTGCAACTAAGATTTGTGCTTAGAGGGGGAATATTTAAGCTTGAATTAATGAAAGATTAAATGAAATTATGAGTATAAGGTCCCCAGCAGAAATCAGAGTATGCAAAAGTTAAGAATTAAGACAGTGGAAGTAATTTTTAAAATCCATGTTTCTTTCCACATCTGTATTTCCTCTGTGGGAGTCTTCAGGCACAAATAAACCCAAACTGATGACAATGCTGACAGTGATGGATGACAGTTGTATTTGGACCTTATTTCTTGGAGACTTCAAAGACACACACGTCTAACGTATAGATATAAGCTTTGTATTCTTGCTTTATTAATTCCTGTATAGAAATCTAAGAAGGATTTGTTTTATCCCTCTCCAGGTGATAAAGTCATCCCGCTGTTTACTCCCCAGTGTGGAAAATGCAGAATTTGTAAACACCCAGAAAGCAACTTCTGTTTGATAAATGAGTAGGTTTCTGATACTCTTTGCACAGCCAATGAGTTTTCATATTAGTTATGATCTGGTCTCATGTCCTTGTGTGTTTCTGTGTTGCCCTGAGCAGTCTGGGCAAGCCGAAGGGGATGCTACTGGATGGCACCAGCAGGTTCACCTGCAAGGGGAAGCCCATCCACCACTTCATTGGCACCAGCACCTTCTCCCAGTACACAGTGGTGGATGAGATTGCAGTGGCCAAAATTGATGCAGCTGCACCACTGGAGAAAGTCTGCCTCATTGGCTGTGGATTTTCAACTGGTTATGGGTCGGCAGTCAAAGTTGCCAAGGTAGGAATGACAGCAGCCAATAAAACCGGTTCTACTCAGGCTGTCAGGAAATAAAAAGGGAAGCAATTTCTTAAGGAATTAGAGATTTTTTCAAACATCTGGGAGGCGTTGGTTGTGAATAGAACTATAGTTCTGGAAGAAATTTGGGAGCATGTCTTAGAAAATTCACCTGCTTATTACAGTTGAAAAAGCTCTTGATAGTTAAGAAAAATTAAATATTTCATTTTTAATAATTATTTTCTACATGTATTTGTTATTTATAAGATTATTAAATATTAGGTCTTGGAACTCATTTAGTCATGATTCTATAATTAGAAAGCACCTGTGCATGCATCAGGCACAGTTGGTTCTGCTAGACTCCGAGGCAACAAAAGTGAAGGAAGCGAAGGACTTTCCCTTGAGGATGTTTTAGTCCCTACTCCCAGAAGTAGGATCAACAGTAGATTCCAAAGCCTTGTCTGTAAACTATTAAAACAAGGGTCATTTATCATTTGGATTCCTAGGAAGGAATTAATGAAGCTTTAGCGATATGTATAATTCATTGATTATGGAATTTTACTGCCACATCTCCTCCCTGCTATGAACACACACACACACACACACACACATGGCACACACACACACACACACGCACACACTTCAGCAGTGGCAAATCTCAAGGAGAAATTATGTGAAGTCTTTTTCTCCTAAGGGGTTGAAAATCTAGTAGCATCCTTCATTTTACGAAATTGAGATCCAGAGACTTAAAAATATTTTCGCAACATGTCATAGCTGGTTAGTTTGAGAGTGAGGATGAGAATAACTTCCTCAGATCTCCTGCTGAATTTTAAATCATAATACTTAATTACCAACACTTTCAAATTAACAATCACAAGCCCTGCATTTTTTCCAGTTATGGTAGAAAGTAGTTTTTGTATCTTGTTGAATTGTTTTTAGGTATTCATTTTTATTTAGTTGAAAGGCAGAGAGACAGAGACAGAAACAGAAATCTTCCATCCATTGATTTGTTCATCCCTAAATGCCCACAACAGCTAAGGCTGGACCCAGCCAAGCCAGGAGCCCAGAACTCAAGCCGAGACTCCCAAATTGGTGTCAGGGACTAAACGCTTGAGCTATCACCTGCTGCCTTTCAGGAAACTGGAATCAGAGGAGAGCTGGGATTCTGACCCAGGCAATCCAGCATGAGATATGGGTGTTCTAAGTGCCCGTTCCTATTCTGGTACTTAATAACATTTGGTGAATGAACAAGTAAATAGACACTCACAGGGAATATAACAATAAAATTACTGAGGACAAAAGGAGTATTTTATCTACCCTGAAGGATGACTACAGAAGACTAGATTTATTAAACAGTCTTTAGACAATTTAAGCAATTTAGAACATGTCTTTCCCGTTTTTCTGTTACTTTATCCCTAACTCCCTTGTGTTATTGCTTCATCTGTTTTAGCAGGTGGTATAAGTGAGCCTAAACACAAACTAGAAGCTAAGGGGAATCACATTAATGGATTTTGGTCATTATTAAAATTTAGAACATCTTTTCATTGCATTATTGTTCATTTATGTGACTTAAAAATCAAAGCTCAAGATCTATGAAGATCACATTGGTCTCAAAGTGTATTATCTTAAAGTTATATGTTGGATTTCCTCTATTGTTTCGGTTTTGCTTTGAATCAAGGATAACTTGTCTGTGTTTCACAGCTAACTTTGGCTCTCATTTTACTGCTTATGACAAATGAAAGTCAATGAACCAAAAAAAGGATTTAACTTTTGAGGGTTGGATTTGGGTTATTTTCAGTCACTTGGCATGACCCTGTCCACTTATTTTTTTTCCACTTATTTCATTTCCCAAAAATTGCTTCTGTGTACATATGAGATACTGAAGGGAGTTGTCAATGGATTTGAACCATTGAGGTTCTTGCCATGAATGGAGTCACTGATATTTCAAACTCAAAGATCATCCAGTCCACTGTTCTAGCCTGGCTTCCAACTGGAGTCATGTGGGGATAGATTCTGCCTACATAGATTCTGATTTAATTGGCACAGCTGGGCAATGGGATTTTGTAAAGCTCCCCAGATGAGTCTCATATACAGGAAAGTTTGAGAACCATTATCCAGTTCAATGCTCCCCAAATTAAACATGAAGCAAAAAAGAAGAGGTTTTGACAGTGGGTTGGATTTAAGAATATGAGTAGCTCCTAGTAGCAGACAAGGCACTGCACTTCATAGCTTAGTGACTTTCGAACAATCATCACTTAATCCATTTTGCATTTTCTAAAAACACAGGTCACCCCAGGCTCCACCTGTGCTGTGTTTGGCCTGGGAGGAGTTGGCCTCTCTGTTATCATGGGCTGTAAAGCAGCTGGGGCATCCAGGATCATTGCAGTGGACATTAACAAAGACAAGTTTCCAAAGGCCAAAGAGGTGGGTGCCACTGAGTGCATCAACCCTCAAGACTATAAGAAACCCATCCAGGAGGTGATACAGGAGATAAGCGATGGAGGAGTGGATTTTTCATTTGAAGTGATCGGTCGACTTGATACCGTGGTATGTACTGTGACATGCCTTGAGATTTCTGCCTCTGTAATCTGGAATCTGCTGTTTTAGCAATAAAATATAATTATTACATATTAAGAATTAGGCTGATATATGGTAATTTTCCATCTCCTGTTTTTTATCTGAATTATTTAACTTATTGTTATGAGAAATTTTTCTTCCAGCAGCTAAGCAAAACTGTCTGAAGAATATTTCCCCTTTAAAGAAAAAAAGTGTTTTTAATTGACCCATTACAAGTTAACAAATTAATCTTTAGAAAAAAAAACAAAATCAAGTAAATATAAGCAACACATATTCTTTTCCCTCCACAATATTATAAAGATGATTTAACAAGTTTTATATGTTTTAATGAATCCCAATATATTTTCACATTTTATTAGTTGGATAAAATGAATAATGATCAATTTCAGGCCAAGTATTATTTTATTAATGAAAAATATACCCCACAGAAAATGACTGCTTTAACACTATATTTTACTAGAGAGAGCACAGTGCCTGGCCCAGAGCCCACACCCAGGATCTATGTCTTTCTTTTAAAATTCAACTAGCTCTTTAGAAACATGCCATGGGATTCCAAATCCCATTAAGGTGGCATGTACCAATGCCATCTTACCAGTCAAAGTGATCAGTTTAAGTTCATAATCGATCATAAAGATAGGATTAAATCTCAAAGAGATCACACAAACAAGACCAGTGTCTGCTAATAAAAGCTGATAGAATTAAAAAGGAGAGAACAATCCAACATAGGAAGTGGGATACACAGCAGACTCACAGAATGGCAGATGCCCTAAACAGCACTCTGGCCTCAGAATCAGTCCTTAAGACATTCAGATCCAGCTAAAAAGCCCACAAGAGTTTCTCAGGCATGGAAAGCCAAGACACTCTGGCAGAAAAATGACCTAAATGAAAGATCTCTGTGAATGAGATTCCAGCGAAAACAATGGGCTATCAAAGAAGGAGGTACCTTTCTCTGAAGGGTGGAGAGAACTTCCACTTTGATTATGGCCTTGTCTAAATAAGTTCGGAGTTGTTATGATATATCACACACACACACACACACACACACACACACACACACATATATATGTTATATATCAAGAGATTCCATAGCCTTGGCAGCTCATGATAAGGGCCTCAGCTGATTACTGACATCAAAAATAAGAGTGTCAATTGTTAAATCAACAACAGGAGTCACTGTGTACCTACTCCCCATGTAGGATCTCTGTCCTTAATGTGTTGTACTATGTGAATTAACGGTAAAACTACTATTCAAACAGTACTTTATACTTTGTGTATCTGTGTGGGTGTAAAATCTTTGATTCTACAGATTACAAATCTTGTGTTGAAATCTTTACTTAATATATACCAAATTGATCTTCTGTATATAAATATAATTAAAAATGAATCTTAATGAAGAATGGGATGGAAGAGGGAGTAGGAGATGGGATGGTTTACGGGTGGGAGTGGGGTTATGGGGGAAAAAGCCACTATAATCCAAAAGTTGTACTTTCAAAATTTAAATTTATTAAATAAAAGAAAAAAAATTCAACAGCTCTTACCACCCACTGTGGTCCATGGCTTTGCTTATAGGTGACATGAGATAATGCATGTAAAATTCTTATCACATGTCATCTGTAATCTGTAAACTTTCAATAAATGCCAGCTGCTATTACTGGTAGGAAATTTTGTTCCTAATCTTACAGACATTACATTTAGAAAATACAGGATATTACTTTCATATA
This sequence comes from Oryctolagus cuniculus, assembly GCF_051225735.1. Taxonomy (NCBI): domain Eukaryota; kingdom Metazoa; phylum Chordata; class Mammalia; order Lagomorpha; family Leporidae; genus Oryctolagus; species Oryctolagus cuniculus. The sequence goes on from NC_142874.1 coordinate 95,512,960, forward strand.
ACTACAAATGTCATCAGTTGCCATAGGAGAAATCTCCAGCTATAATTCTCCTAATCTAAAATCTTTAGTCCTATGCTAAAAGTTTCCAGAAACCAACACGTCCCCACTGTTGAAGTTATCCAATAAGTTCCAGCAGTCTTGGTACCATAATCAAAGGAAGAAGTGACCTGCGAGTAAAATTTTTTACATCCCTGCTCTAGGACAATATACCATAAAATGATTGAAGTTCCAACAGAATCCAGCTCTTCCCACATCATAGCTTTTTTTCTTTTGCTCCTTTTACATTTTCCCTCATAGAACTAGATTGTGACTTTACCTTATGACACCAATTCCTGCTAGCCATGTGTTCTGAGGATATCTGATCTCCAAATGTCATACAACAAAATAAAAGGACTAACCATCATGTAACGTGGGAAGCCCAAATAATTTCCTTACTACAGAATATGTCCCCAAACCCTTTTGGAGATGGATGGATTTCTGGACAGTCTTAAGATTTCATAAAATCTTAAGTTTACAGTAAAGCCAATATACATTTTGTGAAGATAAAAATAACACTCAAATATGTCCATCTTAGAAGTGAACAGAATGGGGATCCATTGGAAAGGGAGATGAGAAAATTCAAGAGAGTTTTGATGACATAATCATTATATTTTTCAGAGTCCCTGGTTCAAAACACCTGCTTACAAATAAATGAATAATGCATTAACCAACTCATAGATTGCCCAAGAATCATGTGATAATCAAAGGAAACAGTCTTTGATTGAGGAAGCAGTATTTTTTTTAAAAAAAAAACACTTTTATTTAGTAAATATAATTTTCCAAAGTACAGTTTATGGATTACAATGGCTTCCCCCCCCACCCATAACTTCCCTCCCACCCTCACCCCTCCCATCTCCCACTCCTTCTCCCATTCCATTCACATCAAAATACATTTTCAATTATCTTTATATACAGAAGATCAATTTAGTATATATTAAGTAAAGATTTCATCAGTTTGAACCCACACAGAAAATAAAGTGTAACATACTGTTTGAGTACTAGTTACAGCATTAATTTACATTGGACAACACATTAAGGACAGAGATCCCACATGAGCAGTAAGTTCACAGTGACTCCTGTTGTTGACTTAACAATTTGACACTCTTGTTTATGGTGTCAGAAATCTCCCTAGGCTCTAGTCATGAGTTGCCAAGGCTATGGGAGCCTCTTGAGTTCGCTGACTTCTATCTTATTTAGACAAGGTCATAGTCAAAGTGGAAGTTCTCTCCTCCCTTCAGAGAAAGGTACCTCCTTCTTTGATGGCCCGTTCTTTCTACTGGGATCTCACTTACAGAGATCTTTCATTTAGGTCTTTTTTTTTTTTTTTTTTTGCCACAGTGTCTTGGCTTTCCATGCCTAAAATACTCTCATGGGCTCTTCAGCCATATCCGAATGCCTTAAGGGCTGATTCTGAGGCCAGAGTGCTGTTTAGGACATCTGCCATTCTATGAGTCTACTGTGTATCCCACTTCCCATGATGGATTGTTCTCTCCCTTTTTGATTCTATCAGCTAGTATTAGCAGACACTGGTCTTGTTTGTGTGATCCCTTTGACTCTTAGACCTATCAGTGTGATAAAGCAGTCTTTATACCCTTACATGCTTATAATAATATTTGCCTCTTTATTACTTTGTAAGGAGGAGGGAAATACACACTCGTTCTTTTTTTCAAAAAATATTTTCAGGGCGTTTTCTAAAGCCACTGCACTATGGCACTGTTCCATACGCCATGGAGAATAAAGAAGCAAAGGACATAACCCCTTTCCTCTACACACACACATACAATCTAGTTAATTCAATATTACAGCATACTATCAAAAGTAGGAGCTATCAGAGAATTGACTTTAATGATGCTAAATCTGATTTTATTCCAGGTTGCTGCCCTGTTAAGCTGTCACGGGGCATGTGGGACAAGTGTCATTGTAGGGGTACCTCCTGATTCCCAAAGCCTCACAGTGAACCCTATGCTGCTACTGAGTGGACGCACCTGGAAAGGAGCAATTTTTGGTGGTATGTACTTAAGCTTGGAGAGCAAAGTCTTTTTTTTTTAAAAAACATTTATTTGAAAGGGAGAGTGAAAGAGAGACAGATCTTCCATCCACTGGTTCACTCCCCAACTGCCAGAGCCAGGACCCAGGAACTCCATCTGTGTCTCTCATATACATGACAGGGCCCAAGTTCTTGAGCCATCTTCTGCTGCTTTCCCAGGTGCAATTAGCAGGAAGCTGGATCAGAAATGGAGCACCTGGGACTCAAAGTGGTGCTCATGTGAGATGCTCATGTGAGATGCCAATGGGAGAGAAAAGTCTTAGAATTTCTTGGCTTTTACAAGTGACAAGGTCAGGTTTTGAAAAGCAGTCATCATCAAACATAAACTTGACTTCCTGTTGTATCTACAGGCTCCAAAGCCAGACAGGGAACAAATGGAAAGAAGGGATCCTAAGACAGATTTCCTGGAGTCCTCATAAACTAACAAGGACATTTCAGCCCCATCTCTTTATTTTTGTGACTGGATAAGGCACCAACATTCCTAGTAGGACATAGAAAATCTGTGGCAATAATTCATGACAGCATTCATTGCCCAAGTTTAGACAACCTCTACATTTGCCCCTTGACTTTGGGCATAATCATCTGTGCCATAATTTCTCCATGAAAGAGCTAAGAACTCAGCACCCTGGTTGATCTGGAGGTACTGAAAAATAATTAAGGCCCTGAAAAGGATACTGAAGCACTATCTCTCTACTAACCTCAACAATAGCAGCATGTGTATTCAATACTTTTATAAGCTTTCATTTTATTCTATCTGAAAAGTTGACAGTCCAGTTCTCCTACTTCTGGCTGAATCTAACAATGGCTCTGTCTTCTTTTCAGGCTTTAAGAGTAAAGATTCTGTCCCCAAACTCGTGGCTGATTTTATGGCTAAGAAGTTTTCATTGGATCCATTAATCACCAATGTTTTACCTTTTGAAAAAATAAATGAAGGATTTGACCTGCTTCGCTCTGGGAAGAGGTAGATTTTAAGTTTTCTTTCATGGTTGAAGTTTGGATAACATAGAATGAAAATGTGGAAGGATGAGAAAAAATTGGAGTGGCTTCATTTTCCTTTACCATTCAGTCTTTCAAGGTAGAACATCTAAGAACATATTGTTAGAAGCTAAGAACTACTGCTTTGCATTTCCTATTCTGCTAAAGCCAAATGCTGTTGGTTACAGAGGTCTGATGATCAGAACCACTCAGATTTCTGTATGATAGAATACTCGTCCTTGCTAGAAAGAGAATCAGACCATGATAATTACATTATGGAGTTACTGAAGCCTCTGGCTGGTCACAGAGGCTGATTGTCAATTTCTGTAAATTTAAATTCTATTCAGAATATCCTCCAAATCTGCATTATAAGAGTAGGTGGAACTACAATGGGATAGATTTATAAAGATATTGCCAGTTTTTCATTTTAATACTGTGATTTTTACTTCTTCTTGCAATGTACATATGGTTTTCATAAAGAAAGTTATTGTCAGAGTACAAAATGCTATTTGAAATGCTTAAATCTTATATATTCTTCAAAGCTTGGGGGAAAAAAGCAAATTGCCTTTCATACTTCTTTTTTTTTTAAAGATATCATTTATTTATTTGAGAGGCAGAGTGACAGAAAGAGACAGAAAGAATGGTCTACTGGTTTATTCCCCAAGTGACCACAATGGCCAGAGCTGGGCCAATTTGAAACCAGGAAACAGGAGCTTCTTCTGGGTTTCCCACATGGGTGCAAGGGCCTAAGCACTTGGGCCATATTCCACTGCTTTCTCAGGCCATTACCAGAGAGCTGGATCGAAAGAGCAGCAGCAGGGACATGAACCGGCGCCCATATGGGATGCCAGCCTCTCAGGCAGAGGCTTAACCTACAACGTCACAGCGCCGGCCCCCTACTTTCTACTTTTAAGATTTCGCACTTATACACATCTCATAGGCTGAGTTTTGTCACCTGTATGTATATGAGGCACAACTGGCAATAGTCAGTAATAAACCTCCTGCTCTAACTCCATTAGCCCTGCTGCTTCTCCTACCCTAAACTTTTTGTTATGAGGTTTTCAACTTTCAGTAGCATTTCTTGGGCACTCATATAACATATACTATATACACCGACTGTGAAATAGTCCTGAGGAAGGAAAGAAGCACAGAGGGCAAGGTGCTCCATGAAGCGTCTTACTTTCATTATTGAATGTGGTTCTCAAATATTGCCGATATGCTTTCATTTCACAATCTTAAGGGAAGACTGACTCAGAGAAGATGTGACCTGGCCAAATTAGGCAGATAGTAGGCATGAAACCAGGATTCAAAGGTAGATGTTAGCAAAATCTATTTTCTTTTTATTAAACTGCACTGGCTCTCATGAGCTCAAGAGCTGTGAAGTCCAGTAGTTAGTAAATGTTAGTTATCATTTACTGTCATCACTATTATCATTATATTGTAGAGATGACAGCAGACATGAAGGGTCTTCAAAAAGTTCATGGAAAATGGAGTCAAAAGATAAGTTTATTTTGATACAAACATTTTTGAAATCCACCTACAATTGTTGTAATACACATTTTCCATGAATATTTGGAAGATGCTGATCTAGAGATCACCAAAACTAGAGAGCTGAGCACCAAATATTTTTGTTAAGCAATTTAAATTCTCTTTATATTAATGCCACATTGTTGAATACACATTTAAATAAAGTGAACCATATAATGAGCAAATTTTTTAAATGGTAACATTCAATACTGATAAGAATAAGCTTTGGGGGGAGAGGGGAATGAGGGGAGTGTGGATGTCTTCTTGGAACTATACCTATGAAATATGTTCTGTTTATATTAATAAAAATTTTAAGAAAGAATAAGCTGACATGGGCACTTTAATGTACTGCTTGTAGCAATATTGTTATAACCTTTTGAGAAAACAATTTGGTAATTTCTATCAGAAATCTTTAAAAACCTAGCTCCTTTATCCTAATAATTCTACTTATAAAAGTCTATTGTACACAGAGAAATAATAAAAATGGAAGCATACATGTATGGTTGAATATATTTACTGTTTATCTACATAAAATTAGAAGCATCTTGAAAGTCCAACATTAAGGCAATGCTTAAATAAATTCTAACCATAAATTAGGAATTAATAAAACCATTAAAAAGTATTTCATTACATTGAGAGGTTCTTATGATGTTATTTTTGGCTCAAAAATAGAGAATACAAACTTATATGTATAATGTGATTCTAAATTTTCAACACTGCAGTAAAAAAAGCATATATATCTAGAAAATTTTGATAAAAATTCAAGAAAATATTAACAATGGTTATCTCTAGATTTTGTAATCAGATCATTTTTACTGTCTTCTTTACATTGTCCTGTATTTTCTAAATTATTTACAAATATTTTCTTGTATATGTATAATATACATGTAAAAATTTAAAGTTATTAATATGATATTTTTCAAAAAGTATTTATTCATCAGAAGATGGCTTTTAGAAAGGGCATTAGTTTCAATATAAATGTTATATTTCTTATATTTCTATTTCCAAGAGTGAAGTCTCTTGGAATTCATACAATTCAACTTTATATCTACTAAGAATCATTAACCATCTCTATACCAAAGCTCTATTAAGCCTTCAACATTGTGGATTTTTTTTAACCATCTGATACTTTTTATGTTAATGTGATATTAATACAAAGAGAACAGATTCAATGTAGTTTATAGATACAATTCTAAGAATATAATTATATTACCTTCCTTTCTCCACCCTTCTGTCCCACCCTCTTCTTTTCTTTTATTTCCTTTTTCTCTTTCTTCCTTTCTTTCTTTCTTTGTTTCTTTGCTTTTGAGATAATGTGTTTTTATTACATCACAGTCAGACTTAAGATACCACTAAATAGAGTTCAACAAGTAGAAAGTTAAAAAAAATAACTTTGCTTTATATCTTTGTCAAATCAATGGTCAAGAATGATAGACTTCTATAGATTTAATGATCTGTATTCTTTTAAAATTTACTGCATATGAGTGAAATGGTCATCTTTTATTTGATTATTATTTATAGCCTTGCCTGAACTAGGTCTTTTTTGACTAATGGGTCTTTTTAACTTTTTACTTGTTGAATTCTTTATTAAGTGGAGCGTTAAACCTTTGACTAGTATGTAAATAAAATGTTATCTTTTTACTTTTAACATAGTCTTTATTAAGCTATCAGTTCCTTTAGGCAAGTTGCATATAATATAATGTGTACAACTTTGTATTTAAATTTGAATCCCCACACTCAACTAGACGTGTGACCTAAAGAAAGTTAAAAATCTCTAAGAATACATTTTTATAATCTCTAAAATGAAAAGTGTATTAAGAACCTTCTTCATAGCATTTATTGGATAGAGGTTTAAATGAGATAATGCTTGAAAAGCATCTACAACTTACATGACACGTAGCAAGAATATATTACATGTTATTACCCATATGTTTTATTCCTTATTGCACTAGTCTTGAAGGCTGTCAAAAATGATTTTTTATGGATGAAAATGTAGATTTGAATTATAAATGGTAGTCATATGCAGGAGGAGTGAGCTTAAGACTGGAGAAAACACAAGACAGAACCAGAAAAGATGAACTGCACTCCTATTTGACTCAACAGGAATGCACTGAGATGGGAGTCGAGTGGCAGGGAATATGGATTTTCAATGAGACACTGAATGCTCCTTGGATTCTTATGTGGAAGAGTGTGAATTGCCTAAATGTTAAAACAGTATCTTTGCTTTCCTATTTCAGTATTCGGACCATCCTGACATTTTGAGACTACACAGACGCCTTCCTTGGAAGCAGTCTTCTGATTCCTGTATCCCACATCATCTGTAGCACCAGCAGACATCCTTAGTTCTCCCCTTAGAGATGCTCTCAATAAATGATGTGCAGAAACTTTACAAAAGACACAGCGATTGATGTGAAATGCTTTTTCAAGTAAAATCCAAGAGACATTTAGATAAGACATTGAACATTATGTGGGAAATTGGGGCCAGCCAATGATTCTTTCTAGTCATTTTATGTATGTCATCTTTCCCACTGAGGAAAGATATTGCCTGTGCCTTTTTGCATTGTTGTATCACTTCTACCCTCAGTCACTGAAACCCAGTGAAGAGGACCATCCATTTGTTCCCAAGCTACATATGATAGACTATTGTGCATGAAGTCTTCTACCCCTACTTCTCTTTCCACCATCTGTACTCTCATTGTTTTTCTTTTTCATTTCCTTATCTTTTGTTTGGAGCCTATCAGCACCTTACTTCTAGTTCTTCATACAGTATATTAAACATTATTGTGAACTACGGTCACCTATGAGACATCAAAACTTGTCATTCCTCTCTGTGTTTTGTTAACCACTATCCAACCTCCCTCCTTCTTCTCCCCACCTCTCCAAACTTCTCATAATCACTATTCTGAGTTCAGATCTACTTTTTAAACTTTCACATATGAGAGAGAACATGTATTTGTCTTTCTGTTTCTTGTTCATTTTACTTAACATCCTGATCTTCAGTTTTGTCCATTTTCTGGTAAATGTCAGGCTTTCATTCTTTTTCATGTCCAAATAATATTCTATTATATATTCATACCACATTTTAAAAATCCGTTCATCCAGCGATGGATGCCTAGGTTGATTCCATATGTTGGCTACTGTGAGTAGCACTGCATGACACTGGTATTCTTCTATTTATGAAATATACTAAAGCCCTAGGGTAAAAGCTACAGTCTGGTAAAAGGTGGATTTATATGTAATAGTTGAGATTATCAAGAACTTATAAATCCAAAAATTTCTTAGAAACTCAAAGGAAATTTCACGTATTTTATAAATTTTCTTTTTTTAAAAAAATTTATTTGGCAGGTAGAATTACAGACAATGAGAGAGAGAGACAGAGAGAAAGGTCTTCCCTCTGCTGGTTCACTCCCCAAATGGCCGCCACAATGGTGCTGCACCTATCCAAAGCCAGGAGCCAGGCGCTTCCTCCTGGTCTCCCATGCAGCTGCAGGGCCCAAGCACTCAGGCCATCCTCCACTGCCCTCCCGGGCCACAGCAGAGAGCTGGACTGGAAGAGGAGCAACCAGGACTAGAACCTGGCACCCATATGGGGTGCCAGTGCCGCAGGCAGAGGATTAACCAAGTGAGCCACGGCGCTGGCCCCCAGAAATGTCACACATTTTAATACAGTGAGGGGAAGTATTTTTATTTTATATTATTTATTTGCATTGACTACATAATTGCTCTTATAAATGAAGGCAAATGCATGTATGTGTGTGACAAATGTCAGGTTCAGATACTAACTACAAAATTAAACTATTCCGGGAACCATACTGAAAAAACATGCATTCCCAAATGCACAGTAGTGGTTAAATGGTTGTAGTTAGTGATCACAACTGACAATGTGAGCATGAGATGTCACTCCTTTTTGTTAAAAATACTGTGGTGGCTTGAAGTATAGGGATAAGATAGAAGCAGCCAGGAACATAGCATAGAAAATGGGTAAGCAACTAAGGAATGACACAAATATTTACAACCGTCTAAACAGATATTGACATATGTACTCACACAGGTATGCAACTTCGCAAAAATCTATTCAATGTAGAACTCTTCTGTTAACTTCTATGCCTCAAATCTAGTCTACGAGCCAAGAGTTAGTTCAATATTTTGAATTCATTAAGACCCATTGTCCTGATTGGTAATGCTTCTTTCCTCTCAGGGAAAGATTTACATGTTGAGCTTTATCTTTAAATGAATAACAAAAAGTTTACTCATACTTAAAGGATTAGAGCTATCTCCAAAAGTATTATTTGTTGCTGTATCTATCATCCGTTTGCTACTGTGACCAACCACTTACTGGGTGACCTTCAGTAAGTCACTTAGCTCCTCTGAGTCTGTTCATCATTTGATTTCAAAAAATCTACTAAGCCATTACAGCTTCATCAAAATTAAATGGCACGATGCTAGTGCGAGGGCTTTGAAGTGAAGTGCCACATAAAGGCAGGGAAGCCTGGTCACTTTGTCAAAGATGCTGAAGGACAGACTCAGAGTCAAGGCAATCCTCAGAATGTTCGTGAGGTAGCACGTGTCCAAGAGAACCACTGTTGCTGGATGCTCTGTGATTTTACATTAGTGCTAATGATGTCTGCTCCAGAGAAAGAAGGAATTCTCAATGCCTGTCCTGCTGGTGGCACAGAAGCCTGCATCCAGCTCCCTCTGCTTCCTCCCAGGTTAGGGAAGCAAGTAAAGAAATGGGCATGGGCACAGCCAGGCACTGTCAAGTGTTATCATAGAGTGACATGGCCCTCAGGGAGCCCGCTGTATCGCACAGCTGGCTTTTAGTTACATTGACATTAGTAGGGAGAGATGGATTGAAACCAAAGTACAAAAATGGAACCAAATGGGCCAGGCATTTGGTGCAGTGATTGGGACACCTGTGTCTTGTATCAGAGTGCCTCAGCCTTCAGGTTTCAGCTCCAAGTCCACTTACAGACTCCTGCTTGTGCACACCCTGGGAAACAGCACATGAGGGCTGTAGTAACTGAGTCTTTGCCATCTATGTCGGAGACTCTGATTGAGTTCCCAGGCTCCTGGCTTCAACTTGCAGGCATTTAATTACCCAGTAGACAGGAGATCTCTCTTTCTCTCTCTCTCTCACTCTCTCTCTCTCTCTCTCTCTCTGTGTCCTTTCAAATTAAAAAAAAAGTGGAACCACAGGATGGTTGTGTCCCAACAGGCCTGTAGTCATGCACACACTCTGGGTGTCCTGGTGGCTTCCAGCACTTTTTCACTCTAGCATCAAGAACTTCATGTTTGCTGGTCTCCAACAAGAAACACAACTCTGTGAATGTACATGGTTTGCACTCACTTTCAGCCTTCAGCACAAAACTTAGTAAAATGAATGAAAATTTCAGTTCTAAGAGGCAGAATTCCAGATTGATGGTTTAACTGTTTAATAGCTCTGATACACTGCTTTAGTACCTGCAGAAATTGTACATATAAACGCAAGGAGCAGCACCAAGTGAACTCCAACCGTTTGCTACTTTACAAATCACACAGCTGCTCCAGTACTAGAAGGAGTCATTTTGATAGAATTATTAGAAAATTACTTAAAAATCATAGTATGGTGAGAACAGGTCACTATATACATAGATCCCAGACTACTCAATTTCTGTTCACAAATGGTTACTACACAAATAACCTGAATTAGACAATTCCCTGAAAATGTTAAAGCCACAATTTCCTTGAAATACACTAAATTGTTTGTCTGCCAAATACTGAGCAATATTCAGGGAGTGGGCTATTGTGTAAGAGAAGCAAAAATTGGTGGGGCCAAGAACAAGAATAAAAGCAGAATGATAGCAGCGTGGTAGGGGCCAAATATTATTTTGAAATGAGTGGTCATCTCTGGAGACTTGGTTTGTTCATTTTACTCACTTGGGATCCAGAAGCCATAAGACCATATGCACAGCTCCATCACAATCAGAAGACTGCAGACTTGCTTAGCAACTCACAAATCTAACACATGAACAATGATAATTCGAGAGAGCATGATCTGGTTTCTGTGCCCTGGCTTGCCCTTTGACATATATGACACGTCAACGAATAACTTGCCAGCTTTGTTTTCACCAAAAGCAGGCCAGAGAGATCAACACATAGTTCTTATCTGACTATGATATTGAGAGATTGCTACTCACCCCGAAACCCATAATTCATATGGCATTGCCTTAAGGAGCTGTAAGTACAGTTTTGAAACAGTAAGATTTCCAGTTCATTGTAAATTTAAATGATACATATCATCTAGGTGGGGCCATGTTGCAGGTGGGTGGGAGAAAGAAGTTGGGAAACAACTTCAAGACAAGTATGTCTTCTGAATGTGAATTCAGGCCTCAGGAAATTGGAAGCAAAACAAAAGCTGGAGAGAAGAAAATTGGATTTCCATGTGCAGAATCACGAAGCAAGACCCCCTACCTTTCACCTTACACAAAAATTCACTCAACATGGATAAAAGACTTAAATCTACGACCTGACACCATCAGATCATTAGAGAGCATTGGAAAAACTCTGCAAGATATAGGTACTGACAAAGACTTCTTGGAAAATACCCCAGAAGCACAGGTAGTCAAAACCAAAATTAACATTTGGGATTGCATCAAATTGAGAAGTTTCTGTACTTCAAAAGATACAGTCAGGAAAGTGAAGAGGCAACCGAGAGAATGGGAAAAAATATTTGCAAACTGTGTAACAGATAAAGGGTTGATAACCAGAATCTACAAAGAAATCAAGAAACTCCACAACATCAAAACAAACTACCCACTTTTTTTGTTCTAGTACTATTGGTTGAACTCTGTAATTAACACACAATTATTCTTAGGTGTTTAAATTTTAACTGAAAATTGATCCCTGTTAGGAATTTGGAAAAAATTATGCTGAGTGAAATAAGCCAGTCATATGTACTCACTGATTGGTGACAACTAATCGAGCACCAAGAAGGAAACCTGTTAAAGTGAAATGAACACTATGAGAAACGGTGACCTGATCAGCCCTTGCCCTGACTGTTGATGAACAACTTAATACATTATCCCTCTTAGTATTTTTTTTGTTTGTTCTACTTAATACTTTTGGTTGAATACTGTAATGAATACACAGTTATTCTTAAGTGTTGAAACTTAACTGAGAAGTGATCGCTGTTAAATATAAGAGTGGGAATAAGAGACGGAAGAGATGTGCAATTCGGGACATGCTCAAGCTGACTTACCTCAAACGGTAGAGTTGGAAACATACCAGGGGATTCCAATTCAATCCCATCAAGGTGGCATGTACCAATGCCATCTCACTAGCCCAAATGATCAATTTCTGTTCACAATTGATCATAATGATAGGACTAAGAGCCAAAGGGATCACATAAACAAGACTAGTTTCTGCAAATACTAGCTGATAGAATCAAAAAGGGAGAGAATGATCCAACATGGGAAGCGAGATACACAGCAGAATCATAGAATGGCAGATGTCCTAAACAGCACTCTGGCCTCAGAATCAGCCCTTAAGGCATTCAGATCTGGCCGAAAAGCCCATGAGAGTATTTCAGGCATGGAAAGCCAAGACACTCTGGCAAAAAAAAAAAAAAAAAAAAAAAACACCTAAATGAAAGATCTCCGCGAGTGAGATCCCAGTGGAAAGAACGGGTCATCAAAGAAGGAGGTACCTTTCTCTGAAGAGAGGAGAGAACTTCCACTCTTATTACGACTTTGTGTAAATATGATCAGAGTCAGTGAACTCAGGGGGCTTCCATAGCCTTGGCAGCTCATGACAAGAGCCTAGGGTGATTACTGATGCCATAAACAAGAGTGTCAATTTGTTAAGTCAACAACAGGAATCACTGTGCACTTACTCCTTATGTAGGATCTCTGTCCTTAATGTGCTGTACATTGTGATTTAATGCTATAACTAGTACTGAAACAATATTGTTCACTTTATGTTTCTGTGTGGGTGCAAACTGTTGAAATCTTTACTTAATATATGCTAAACTGATCTTCTGTTTATAAAGAGAATCGAAAATGATTCTTGATGTGAATGGAAGGGTAGAGGGAGCGGGAAAGGTGAGGGTTG